>NC_136791.1:1480394-1500394 GCF_951216825.1 Electrona antarctica | reverse complement strand
TTGCGAGAGGCAACAGTCTGGCAACGTGAGACTATGGCGGGGCAGGTAGAACATGGGGTGGCGAAGGTGGGGTGTTGATGTCGACTGCAGTGCACCGACAGACTGCAGTGCACCGACAGACTGCAGCACCGACAGACTGCAGTGCACCGACAGACTGCAGCACCGACAGACTGCAGTGCACCGACAGACTGCAGTGCACCGACAGACTGCAGCACCGACAGACGCACAAACGGTATTGCAAGAGAAAATCTGATGAAGATTTGTAAGAGAAATAATAATATAAATTCGGTGGAAAATAATGTCGTGAAAAATCAAATTGTGAACCTAATATTGTGATTCGAATCATATCGTGAGTT
Organism: Electrona antarctica; assembly: GCF_951216825.1. Lineage (NCBI taxonomy): Eukaryota > Metazoa > Chordata > Actinopteri > Myctophiformes > Myctophidae > Electrona > Electrona antarctica. The sequence goes on along the minus strand of NC_136791.1, from coordinate 1,500,038 downwards.
GTGTGAATCGTTACGTGGCTAATGATATGTCCTATCTCGTCTGAGCTGTACCACTGTAACGTGTGTGCGCGTGTGCGTGTGTGTGCGCGTGCGTGTGTGCGTGTGTGTGTGCGTGTGCATGTGTGCGTGTTCTCTCCAGATGAAGGAAAGCAGTCAGCATCATCTAGATGTTTCTGGAGCGTCACAGAAAGACCTGTTGAGGCTCCAGCAGGACAAGCAGAACTTACAGGAACAACTAGAGGTTTGTAGCACTTCTATCTATTTAACATGGTCTGATCTTCACGTATGTATGGAGATGTTAACACTCCGATTGCTCGGGGTTATAGCAGCGGAGCACTTTTCCCGACGGACCGGATGTTATCCCCGATGTGGATGTAGCAGCTAGATGTAGCCAAAACACTCTAGAGCCGATCGACAACAACGGGAGGTTTTATTAATTATATCGCGACTAGCGACCGGACCGCGGTGGGCCGTCTAACACAGGATCTTTTCTTAGAATTGGACGGGATGATTTAGATCGTGAGTTAGATCGCAAGTTATTAACGTTTTAAGATTTTTGTTCTCGTTGGCTAAACAGGGGGGGGGGAACATTTTCGTTGACGTCCCACTGTTACGCAACATCGCGTATTGCGCAACAGGCGCAGGCTGTGGAGCGATGCGATCGGTTTTGATATCAATAATCGTCGTCTTTTGGATAAAACTTTGTCCTGGGCGTTGGGTGTTACTAATAGAAAGGACGGTGAACTTCGTCCTGGGCGATTGGCGTGTTAATATGGGTCTGTATATTCATATATGTATGAATAGAGATGTTAATATGGTTGGGTCTGTGTCTTCATATATGTATGAATAGAGATGGTAATATGGGTCTGTGTCTTCATATATGTATGAATAGAGATGTTCATATGGTCTGTATCTTCATATATGTATGAATAGAGATGTTCATATGGTCTGTATCTTCATATATGTATGAATAGAGATGTTAATATGGTCTGTGTCTTCATATGTGACCAGATTTGACTGAGAGGCTGCCATCGCGCAAATTACAACTTTTCACCAGAGGAGAAAACCTTTTTTTTTTTTTTCTTCTTTCAAAATCAGTTAATAGCACAGACAGACTCTTCACATACTAGAGCATGTCTGAAATAAGTGTCAGAGCTGAAATCGACATGTAAATATGAAATAAATGCTTAAACATGTAGCTAGGTGTAATGTTAGAGAACACAGAAGTGAACCTTTCAAGCCTGTTTTCTCAACTCGCTGTTTTCTGCAAGACATTAGTCTATAAGCCATATCTCCAAAACTGGTGGGTCAAACTGAACAACCAATATGTCAATTTGAAGCTATGATTCCCTGCTTTCATATGACATGAAGAAACGAAAATTCAAAAAGATCCAATGGCAGTCCCTCAGTCAAATTTAGTCACATATATGTATGAATAGAGATGTTAATATGGGTCTGTGTCTTCATATATGTATGAATAGAGATGTTAATATGGTCTGTATCTTCATATATGTATGAATAGAGATGTTAATATGGTCTGTATCTTCATATATGTATGAATAGAGATGTTAATATGGGTCTGTGTCTTCATATATGTATGAATAGAGATGTTAATATGGTCTGTGTCTTCATATATGTATGAATAGAGATGTTAATATGGTCTGTGTCTTCATATATGTATGAATAGAGATGTTAATATGGTCTGTATCTTCATAATGATTGAATAGAGATGTTAATATGGTCTGTGTCTTCATATATGTATGAATAGAGATGTTAATATGGTCTGTATCTTCATAATGATTGAATAGAGATGTTAATATGGTCTGTGTCTTCATATATGTATGAATAGAGATGTTAATATGGTTGGGTCTGTATCTTCATATATGTATGAATAGAGATGTTAATATGGGTCTGTGTCTTCATATATGTATGAATAGAGATGTTAATATGGGTCTGTATCTTCATATATGTATGAATAGAGATGTTAATATGGTCTGTATCTTCATATATGTATGAATAGAGATGTTAATATGGGTCTGTGTCTTCATATATGTATGAATAGAGATGTTAATATGGTCTGTGTCTTCATATATGTATGAATAGAGATGTTAATATGGTCTGTGTCTTCATATATGTATGAATAGAGATGTTAATATGGTCTGTGTCTTCATATATGTATGAATAGAGATGTTAATATGGTCTGTATCTTCATATATGTATGAATAGAGATGTTAATATGGGTCTGTATCTTCATATATGTATGAATAGAGATGTTAATATGGGTCTGTGTCTTCATATATGTATGAATAGAGATGTTAATATGGTCTGTATCTTCATATATGTATGAATAGAGATGTTAATATGGGTCTGTATCTTCATATATGTATGAATAGAGATGTTAATATGGGTCTGTATCTTCATAATGATTGAATAGAGATGTTAATATGGTCTGTATCTTCATATATGTATGAATAGAGATGTTAATATGGGTCTGTATCTTCATATATGTATGAATAGAGATGTTAATATGGGTCTGTATCTTCATATATGTATGAATAGAGATGTTAATATGGTCTGTATCTTCATATATGTATGAATAGAGATGTTAATATGGTCTGTATCTTCATATATGTATGAATAGAGATGTTAATATGGGTCTGTATCTTCATAATGATTGAATAGAGATGTTAATATGGTCTGTATCTTCATATATGTATGAATAGAGATGTTAATATGGGTCTGTATCTTCATATATGTATGAATAGAGATGGTAATATGGTCTGTGTCTTCATATATGTATGAATAGAGATGTTAATATGGGTCTGTATCTTCATATATGTATGAATAGAGATGTTAATATGGTCTGTATCTTCATATATGTATGAATAGAGATGTTAATATGGGTCTGTGTCTTCATATATGTATGAATAGAGATGTTAATATGGTCTGTATCTTCATATATGTATGAATAGAGATGTTAATATGGGTCTGTATCTTCATATATGTATGAATAGAGATGTTAATATGGTCTGTATCTTCATATATGTATGAATAGAGATGTTAATATGGTCTGTATCTTCATATATGTATGAATAGAGATGTTAATATGGGTCTGTATCTTCATAATGATTGAATAGAGATGTTAATATGGTCTGTATCTTCATATATGTATGAATAGAGATGTTAATATGGGTCTGTATCTTCATATATGTATGAATAGAGATGGTAATATGGTCTGTGTCTTCATATATGTATGAATAGAGATGTTAATATGGGTCTGTATCTTCATATATGTATGAATAGAGATGTTAATATGGTCTGTATCTTCATATATGTATGAATAGAGATGTTAATATGGGTCTGTGTCTTCATATATGTATGAATAGAGATGTTAATATGGTCTGTATCTTCATATATGTATGAATAGAGATGTTAATATGGTCTGTATCTTCATATATGTATGAATAGAGATGTTCATATGGTCTGTATCTTCATATATGTATGAATAGAGATGTTAATATGGGTCTGTATCTTCATATATGTATGAATAGAGATGTTAATATGGGTCTGTATCTTCATATATGTATGAATAGAGATGTTAATATGGTCTGTATCTTCATAATGATTGAATAGAGATGTTAATATGGTCTGTGTCTTCATAATGATTGAATAGAGATGTTAATATGGTCTGTATCTTCATATATGTATGAATAGAGATGTTAATATGGTCTGTATCTTCATATATGTATGAATAGAGATGTTAATATGGTCTGTATCTTCATATATGTATGAATAGAGATGTTAATATGGGTCTGTATCTTCATATATGTATGAATAGAGATGTTAATATGGGTCTGTGTCTTCATATATGTATGAATAGAGATGTTAATATGGTCTGTATCTTCATATATGTATGAATAGAGATGTTCATATGGTCTGTATCTTCATATATGTATGAATAGAGATGTTAATATGGGTCTGTATCTTCATAATGATTGAATAGAGATGTTAATATGGTCTGTGTCTTCATATATGTATGAATAGAGATGTTAATATGGTCTGTATCTTCATATATGTATGAATAGAGATGTTAATATGGTCTGTATCTTCATATATGTATGAATAGAGATGTTAATATGGGTCTGTATCTTCATAATGATTGAATAGAGATGTTCATATGGTCTGTATCTTCATATATGTATGAATAGAGATGTTAATATGGTCTGTATCTTCATATATGTATGAATAGAGATGTTAATATGGTCTGTATCTTCATATATGTATGAATAGAGATGTTAATATGGTCTGTATCTTCATATATGTATGAATAGAGATGTTAATATGGGTCTGTATCTTCATAATGATTGAATAGAGATGTTCATATGGTCTGTATCTTCATATATGTATGAATAGAGATGTTAATATGGTCTGTATCTTCATAATGATTGAATAGAGATGTTAATATGGGTCTGTATCTTCATATATGTATGAATAGAGATGTTAATATGGGTCTGTATCTTCATATATGTATGAATAGAGATGTTAATATGGTCTGTATCTTCATATATGTATGAATAGAGATGTTAATATGGTCTGTGTCTTCATATATGTATGAATAGAGATGTTAATATGGGTCTGTATCTTCATATATGTATGAATAGAGATGTTAATATGGTCTGTATCTTCATATATGTATGAATAGAGATGTTAATATGGTCTGTATCTTCATATATGTATGAATAGAGATGTTAATATGGGTCTGTATCTTCATATATGTATGAATAGAGATGTTAATATGGGTCTGTATCTTCATATATGTATGAATAGAGATGTTAATATGGTCTGTATCTTCATAATGATTGAATAGAGATGTTAATATGGTCTGTATCTTCATATATGTATGAATAGAGATGTTAATATGGTCTGTGTCTTCATATATGTATGAATAGAGATGTTAATATGGTCTGTGTCTTCATATATGTATGAATAGAGATGTTAATATGGGTCTGTATCTTCATATATGTATGAATAGAGATGTTAATATGGTCTGTATCTTCATATATGTATGAATAGAGATGTTAATATGGTCTGTATCTTCATATATGTATGAATAGAGATGTTAATATGGTCTGTATCTTCATATATGTATGAATAGAGATGTTCATATGGTCTGTATCTTCATATATGTATGAATAGAGATGTTAATATGGTCTGTGTCTTCATATATGTATGAATAGAGATGTTAATATGGTCTGTATCTTCATATATGTATGAATAGAGATGTTAATATGGTCTGTGTCTTCATATATGTATGAATAGAGATGTTAATATGGTCTGTATCTTCATATATGTATGAATAGAGATGTTAATATGGTCTGTGTCTTCATATATGTATGAATAGAGATGTTAATATGGTCTGTATCTTCATATATGTATGAATAGAGATGTTAATATGGTCTGTGTCTTCATATATGTATGAATAGAGATGTTAATATGGGTCTGTATCTTCATATATGTATGAATAGAGATGTTAATATGGTCTGTGTCTTCATATATGTATGAATAGAGATGTTAATATGGTCTGTATCTTCATATATGTATGCATAGAGATGTTCATATGGTCTGTATCTTCATAATGATTGAATAGAGATGTTAATATGGTTGGGTCTGTGTCTTCATATATGTATGAATAGAGATGTTCATATGGTCTGTATCTTCATATATGTATGAATAGAGATGTTAATATGGTCTGTATCTTCATATATGTATGAATAGAGATGTTAATATGGGTCTGTGTCTTCATATATGTATGAATAGAGATGTTAATATGGTCTGTATCTTCATATATGTATGCATAGAGATGTTAATATGGTCTGTATCTTCATATATGTATGCATAGAGATGTTCATATGGTCTGTATCTTCATATATGTATGAATGGATATGTTCATATGGGTCTGTATCTTCACTGCTCCTCAGAACCTGGAGAAACAGAACGAGGAGCTGAGGCAGAGCGAGGAGAACCTGAAGGTTGTGAACGCTGAGCTGTGCTCCAAGATGAGGCAGATGATCCAGGAGCTGGACCAGGAGAAACAGGAGGATGCTGAGAGGTAGGAGAATGTGTGGAGAGCATTGAGGTGACCTAGAGGTAGTAAGACCATAGAGTAATACAAGGATAGAGACTGAACCGGAGCGTTACAGTAATGTAACGTGTGGTTCTGATGGGCTTGGGTGTGTTTGTTTCCAGGTACGAGCGCACCCAGCAGCAGTCCAGTAATGTAACGTGTGGTTCTGATGGGCTTGGGTGTGTTTGTTTCCAGGTACGAGCGCACCCAGCAGCAGTCCAGTAATGTAACGTGTGGTTCTGATGGGCTTGGGTGTGTTTGTTTCCAGGTACGAGCGCACCCAGCAGCAGTCCAGTAATGTAACGTGTGGTTCTGATGGGCTTGGGTGTGTTTGTTTCCAGGTACGAGCGCACCCAGCAGCAGTCCAGTAATGTAACGTGTGGTTCTGATGGGCTTGGGTGTGTTTGTTTCCAGGTACGAGCGCACCCAGCAGCAGTCCAGTAATGTAACGTGTGGTTCTGATGGGCTTGGGTGTGTTTGTTTCCACGTACGAGCGCACCCAGCAGCAGTCCAGTAATGTAACGTGTGGTTCTGATGGGCTTGGGTGTGTTTGTTTCCAGGTACGAGCGCACCCAGCAGCAGTCCAGTAATGTAACGTGTGGTTCTGATGGGTTTGGGTGTGTTTGTTTCCAGGTACGAGCGCACCCAGCAGCAGTCCAGTAATGTAACGTGTGGTTCTGATGGGCTTGGGTGTGTTTGTTTCCAGGTACGAGCGCACCCAGCAGCAGTCCAGTAATGTAACGTGTGGTTCTGATGGGCTTGGGTGTGTTTGTTTCCAGGTACGAGCGCACCCAGCAGCAGTCCAGTAATGTAACGTGTGGTTCTGATGGGCTTGGGTGTGTTTGTTTCCAGGTACGAGCGCACCCAGCAGCAGTCCAGTAATGTAACGTGTGGTTCTGATGGGCTTGGGTGTGTTTGTTTCCAGGTACGAGCGCACCCAGCAGCAGTCCAGTAATGTAACGTGTGGTTCTGATGGGCTTGGGTGTGTTTGTTTCCAGGTACGAGCGCACCCAGCAGCAGTCCAGTAATGTAACGTGTGGTTCTGATGGGCTTGGGTGTGTTTGTTTCCAGGTACGAGCGCACCCAGCAGCAGTCCAGTAATGTAACGTGTGGTTCTGATGGGCTTGGGTGTGTTTGTTTCCAGGTACGAGCGCACCCAGCAGCAGTCCAGTAATGTAACGTGTGGTTCTGATGGGCTTGGGTGTGTTTGTTTCCAGGTACGAGCGCACCCAGCAGCAGTCCAGTAATGTAACGTGTGGTTCTGATGGGCTTGGGTGTGTTTGTTTCCAGGTACGAGCGCACCCAGCAGCAGTCCAGTAATGTAACGTGTGGTTCTGATGGGTTTGGGTGTGTTTGTTTCCAGGTACGAGCGCACCCAGCAGCAGTCCAGTAATGTAACGTGTGGTTCTGATGGGCTTGGGTGTGTTTGTTTCCAGGTACGAGCGCACCCAGCAGCAGTCCAGTAATGTAACGTGTGGTTCTGATGGGCTTGGGTGTGTTTGTTTCCAGGTACGAGCGCACCCAGCAGCAGTCCAGTAATGTAACGTGTGGTTCTGATGGGCTTGGGTGTGTTTGTTTCCAGGTACGAGCGCACCCAGCAGCAGTCCAGTAATGTAACGTGTGGTTCTGATGGGCTTGGGTGTGTTTGTTTCCAGGTACGAGCGCACCCAGCAGCAGTCCAGTAATGTAACGTGTGGTTCTGATGGGCTTGGGTGTGTTTGTTTCCAGGTACGAGCGCACCCAGCAGCAGTCCAGTAATGTAACGTGTGGTTCTGATGGGCTTGGGTGTGTTTGTTTCCAGGTACGAGCGCACCCAGCAGCAGTCCAGTAATGTAACGTGTGGTTCTGATGGGTTTGGGTGTGTTTGTTTCCAGGTACGAGCGCACCCAGCAGCAGTCCAGTAATGTAACGTGTGGTTCTGATGGGCTTGGGTGTGTTTGTTTCCAGGTACGAGCGCACCCAGCAGCAGTCCAGTAATGTAACGTGTGGTTCTGATGGGCTTGGGTGTGTTTGTTTCCAGGTACGAGCGCACCCAGCAGCAGTACAGGAACGACGTGGTCCACCGGGTCAGAACCCAGCTGACCTCGGAGCACAAAGGTCACCTGGACCAGCTGACCGCTGCGCACCAACGGGACGTCCTGAAGCTACAGTAAGACCCTCACAATGTGTCCTTCTACAGCTAAAGGGCCACTTCACCCCTTTTGCAACCAGATCTTATTTTAATGATGTTTGGAGACAATGGACATGGACTCCATGATGTCATGGACACTGGGCTCACTTCCTTCCTGGACTACAATTCCCATAATGCTTTGGTGCACTGCTCCTCCTTGTGGACAAGGACTGTCTAAAGAGGACGAGACGCGAAGACCGTACGGGCGACGCCATGTTGCTCCATGGTGCTCCATGGAAGGAAAGAAACATGCGCAGTTGAGACTAGGGTTGGGATTCGTTAGGATTTTAACGGTTCCGGATCCTTACCGGATCCCTCTTAACGGTTCCGGTTCCTAACGGTTCCCTTAACGGATCCTAATATTATTTTTTTCCCCCTTTTTTCTGACATACATTATGCTTATATTATAACTAACCTAACCAAGTACATAATAAACACAAATTCATTCATTCAATTATTGAAAATGCTTCACCACCAGCTAGCCACCACAATATCATTGTTGCAATTTGTACTGTATATTGCAATTTGTAGGCTACTGTATATTAAATATAGGCTACAGTACACATTGCAATAATGATATTGTTGTGGTGACAAATGTTGTGTCTTTAATGTTCAGATTAATTTAATATGAAGGACCCCTTACCCTAATGGAAACAAGCCATGCCAGGTGCTTTCTTGGGTTAACCGTTATACAATCCTCTTAGCAGACCTTGTATTGAACTGTAGGCTACGTTCCTGTGCTTTTTTCTGTTTATAAAGTAATCAATCTATGGGGGTATATGCACCTGGCTGAGCTCTCAACAGTCACGCGATTAATTTAGAGCCAAATCAAAAGCAGTTGAGTTGCTTATAAGTTGTAAAAAATAAGTGCAGACAAATTGATTTTTATTTAATTCATGGCTCTATAGTTAACGTGATTCAGACAGAAAGACGAGTCATTGGCGTTCTAAATTAACACCATTAACAACAGTTGTAGGCTACAATAAGTCTAATAAAAAGCTCTGTAGAAGTTAGTAGTTTGTATTTTCTAACGTGTACTAGCCTGGGGAAGGTGAACCAGTCCTGCATCATCCTCGTCCCCCGCCGGCTAGCTGTGGTGAAACTGCGGGGAGTGCAGCCACGGCTTTCCGCAGGCTCTCAAACACGATGTGCCTAGATTAATCTTGTGCGTCGTGGACTCGTTTAGGCAGGCATATTGATTTTGAGATATTTCCTCAATGTGAACGTGCAACTGGTGGTGCAAGTTGCAACAACCTTTGCAGGGAACTCATCACATTTATTGTACTTTGCGTGCTCAGCCTCAGAGTAATTTCCCTCTCCGTTAACCACACTTGCTCCGCGGCGGTGACCGCCGAGCGGTCGCTGAATGCACAGAACAGTGGTATCCTCCCCCCCCCCCGACCCCACTCACTCACTAATTCACTCATGTAGGTGGGGTGACGTCACCCCAGTAACTTGGCTCTGCTTGCATGCATGCACAGACAGACACAGCGGAGCTAAATGACGACTGATGAGATCTGCTTGGGGAACCGTTAATAAAAAAACGATGGAACCGGCTCCGGATCCGCAATGTCTGAACCGGGTCTGAATGGACCCGGTTCCGAATCCCAACCCTAGTTGAGACCAGGAAGTTGTACATGCCCAAATTTGGGCATGTACAACCTCCGTGCACCTTCCTCTTTATTTTTCCTAGATGTAGTCCGGGAAGTAAGTGAGCCCAGTGTCCATGACATCATGGAGTCCATGGACACTTTGAAATACTAAAATATCTAAAAACACATTATTACCCACATATAAACCCCAGGAAAGTGTTTCTTGTCTCCCAAACATTAAAATAAGATCTGTTTGCAAAAGGGGTGAAGTGGCCCTTTAAATAAATACACACTAATACATATATCTGTCGGTGTATAAATGTATTGTCAGGACAGCTTGTTTCCTCCTGTAGGACTGAGCTATCAGAGGCCACCGACAGGCTGACAGCCACCCAGGAGGATTACGTGTCGGTCTGTAAGGAGAAAGACCAACTGGAGGCAAGAAAAGTACTTCTCTAATTCACACGCATTTACACAAGAAAATAACTTCTCCTGGGCCATGGCTCAGTGGTCCAGGCACCTTGGCTGGTAATCCAGTCTGGCAGTGTGCCGCGGGTTCGACTCCCGATCCCGACGGCCTTTACTGCATGTCACCCCCCATCTCTCTCCCCATTTCCTGTCAGCCTACTGTCTGTCCCTCCATAAAAAAAATATAAAATAAAGGTGAAAGCCAAAAAAAAGAAGAAAAAAAAAGAAAAGAACTTCTCTAATACAAACATTTAATATACGTTTCAGGTGAAGCTGAGGGATGAGATCACCAGAGCTGCTCAGAAGCTCAGGTCAGAGCTGGAAGCAGAACATCAGATCAACATCCAGGCCCACCTGGCCTCAGCCAGGACCGCCTGGGAGGAGGAACGCGTGAAGGTACCATGACTGTTTTTGACCTAGTAGGAACAACACCATGGAACAGATGTGTCATTTGAGAACATGCGTCATGCCATTGGCAACACAGTGGATGCTATTCAGATTCCTTTTGAGTGTTGCAACCACTCCAAGGAACAGCAATGTCCGTGTTAACCTATGTGACTTTAACCTATGTGACTATGAGTAGCAGTAGGGGCAAAAGTGGCGCTGTTGTGCCAGAAACAGAGAGAGTGAGATAGTGCTGCACTGTTGCCTGCTAATGAGAGAGAGAGAGAGAGAGGGGGGGGGGGGGGGGGGGCAGGGGGAGAGGGGAGTTGCACCACTCAGTTCACATGGGTGCGATTTTTACAATGAAAAGAAGTGTCGAAAAGGGACACTTGTTTTCCAGTAACAAAACGGGAAGAATTTGCAAGGCTAAAAAGTGAAAAGAACCTTGGGAAAACAAGTATTTCCAGAAACAATGCAGGACAAGTACAGGAATAGCACATCTGTACCATGTCTAAATGTTTCTACTAGTAGTAGGTCAGGTCATAACGTTCATTCATATATCATCTGTACCATGTCTAAATGTTTCTACTAGTAGTAGGTCAGGTCATAACGTTCATTCATATATCATCTGTACCATGTCTAAATGTTTCTACTAGTAGTAGGTCAGGTCATAACGTTCATATATCATCTGTACCATGTCTAAATGTTTCTACTAGTAGTAGGTCAGGTCATAACGTTCATATATCATCTGTACCATGTCTAAATGTTTCTACTAGTAGTAGGTCAGGTCATAACGTTCATTCATATATCATCTGTACCATGTCTAAATGTTTCTACTAGTAGTAGGTCAGGTCATAACGTTCATTCATATGTCTGTACCATGTCTAAATGTTTCTACTAGTAGTAGGTCAGGTCATAACGTTCATTCATATATGTACCATGTCTAAATGTTTCTACTAGTAGTAGGTCAGGTCATAACGTTCATTCATATATGTACCATGTCTAAATGTTTCTACTAGTAGTAGGTCAGGTCATAACGTTCATATATCATCTGTACCATGTCTAAATGTTTCTACTAGTAGTAGGTCAGGTCATAACGTTCATTCATATATCATCTGTACCATGTCTAAATGTTTCTACTAGTAGTAGGTCAGGTCATAACGTTCATATATCATCTGTACCATGTCTAAATGTTTCTACTAGTAGTAGGTCAGGTCATAACGTTCATTCATATATCATCTGTACCATGTCTAAATGTTTCTGCTAGTAGTAGGTCAGGTCATAACGTTCATATATCATCTGTACCATGTCTAAATGTTTCTACTAGTAGTAGGTCAGGTCATAACGTTCATTCATATATCATCTGTACCATGTCTAAATGTTTCTACTAGTAGTAGGTCAGGCCATAACGTTCATTCATATATGTACCATGTCTAAATGTTTCTACTAGTAGTAGGTCAGGTCATAACGTTCATTCATATATCATCTGTACCATGTCTAAATGTTTCTACTAGTAGTAGGTCAGGTCATAACGTTCATATATCATCTGTACCATGTCTAAATGTTTCTACTAGTAGTAGGTCAGGTCATAACGTTCATATATCATCTGTACCATGTCTAAATGTTTCTACTAGTAGTAGGTCAGGTCATAACGTTCATATATCATCTGTACCATGTCTAAATGTTTCTACTAGTAGTAGGTCAGGTCATAACATTCATTCATATATCTGTACCATGTCTAAATGTTTCTGCTAGTAGTAGGTCAGGTCATAACGTTCATATATCATCTGTACCATGTCTAAATGTTTCTACTAGTAGTAGGTCAGGTCATAACGTTCATATATCATCTGTACCATGTCTAAATGTTTCTACTAGTAGTAGGTCAGGTCATAACGTTCATATATCATCTGTACCATGTCTAAATGTTTCTACTAGTAGTAGGTCAGGTCATAACGTTCATATATCATCTGTACCATGTCTAAATGTTTCTGCTAGTAGTAGGTCAGGTCATAACGTTCATATATCATCTGTACCATGTCTAAATGTTTCTACTAGTAGTAGGTCAGGTCATAACGTTCATATATCATCTGTACCATGTCTAAATGTTTCTACTAGTAGTAGGTCAGGTCATAACATTCATTCATATATCTGTACCATGTCTAAATGTTTCTACTAGTAGTAGGTCAGGTCATAACGTTCATATATCATCTGTACCATGTCTAAATGTTTCTGCTAGTAGTAGGTCAGGTCATAACGTTCATATATCATCTGTACCATGTCTAAATGTTTCTGCTAGTAGTAGGTCAGGTCATAACGTTCATATATCATCTGTACCATGTCTAAATGTTTCTACTAGTAGTAGGTCAGGTCATAACGTTCATATATCATCTGTACCATGTCTAAATGTTTCTACTAGTAGTAGGTCAGGTCATAACGTTCATTCATATATCATCTGTACCATGTCTAAATGTTTCTACTAGTAGTAGGTCAGGTCATAACGTTCATATATCATCTGTACCATGTCTAAATGTTTCTACTAGTAGTAGGTCAGGTCATAACGTTCATTCATATATCATCTGTACCATGTCTAAATGTTTCTACTAGTAGTAGGTCAGGTCATAACGTTCATTCATATATCTGTACCATGTCTAAATGTTTCTACTAGTAGTAGGTCAGGTCATAACGTTCATATATCATCTGTACCATGTCTAAATGTTTCTACTAGTAGTAGGTCAGGTCATAACGTTCATATATTGGATTGGAATTGATTTTGCAAACTGCCTCCCCCTGGCCAGCCGGGGCTCCTGATGGAGGGGAAAGGAACTGGTTGGAATAACGTGTTCCTTCCACGCGCTACGTCCAACCAGGGAAACTCCCCCCTGTCAGGTGTAAAGGAGCAACTTGGACACTCAGGCAGGAAGGAAGCATGAGTTCAAGTCCGTTGCTCTCCCCATGTCCCCTATATATGGGGACTACATAGGTTGGCGGAGGGTGTGCAGAGCCCAGGATCACATTAGATAATTGAAAAATGGGTTACAAAATCGTGGGATAAAAAATATATTAAATAGAATTGATTTTGCACTCGGGTCGTGCTGTAGTCTACGATCGGCCTTTCTGTATCAAAGATGTGACATCGTCAACGTATTTACTGCCAGATTTGTTTAACCAACATAGCCCTCACTGCCAGAATTTTATTTTTTTATTTTTTTACTCACCTTTAAAGTACAGTCACAGAATATTCATCTTTACTATCGGCGGCCTGGGGGTGCAGCGAGACACATTGCATTCGAGTGATAAGTTACTTATCACTAGATTGCATTCGAGTGATAAGCAGGCCCGAACGGAATACGCGGCCGCGGTGTTCCGATGAAAACGCCGCAGATTTTCCGCGGAAATTTAACCCGTTCATGTTGTAGTTTACTTTACCCAGGCCAGCATAATATTAACCAGTGGATGCATCCCGCCCCTCCCTCCTCCCCTCATTCTCTACGGCTGACTAATATGTTGGAGGCTCTGGACGAGAATATTTAATATAGCTTTATATCAAAACTTCAAAAGCTGTCGGAAGTCTTTTTCAAGTGCCGTATCTGTTACCTTCGCTGCCCTGACTGCATGGCTGGCTGTCACTAGTGTCCAAATGCCGGTGGTCGCATATTGCTCGCGCTCGTGCACAACGCAACAAACAAACTTCGGGAGAGAACGCCACTATAAGCACTTTTCATGGCCACGGACAACGAGAGCAGCAGTCTAACTGCGGAGGGAGAGTACTGTTTCTGTTTGTGGCATGACGCTGCATGCAACGAATGTACCCGTACTATTAAAGGGTAGATCGCTACCGTTTGGGGGCTTAGCAGCCCCCCAGACGGATCTAGCCTTATAGAACGAACGTACCGATAATGCTGTGAGCCTAGCCTGTTGCTAACGCGACCCCACTCTAGAGATGTGACGTTCGTGAACGAGTCGGATCATTTGAACGGCTCTTTGAAAGGAACGATGGGATCCGGTTCACAGTAGGGAGCCGTTCCTTTTTAGAGGAGGAGGGGGGCAGGGGGGTTTCAACCAGGGCCGGTCATAAGCAAGCTGGCGCCCTAAGCAGGATACACTGGGGGGGACACTGGGGAGGCACTGGGGGGGACACTGGGCACTGGGGAGACACTGGGGAGGCACTGGGGAGTGGGGAGTCACTAGGGAGGCCCTGGGCAGATATTGCCCCCCCCCCACCCATCGGGAACGTCGTTCAAAAGAGCCAGTCTTTTGAACGACTCTCTGAAAGGAACGGATCCCAGAGATCCGGCTCCCTTCAAAGAGCCATAAATCCCATCTCTACCCCACTCCTCTCTCTCTCTCTCTCTCTCTCTCTGCGTATCTCTCTCTCTCTCTCTCTCTCTCTCTCTCTCTCTCTCTCTCGCGCGCGTCTCTCTCTCTAACGCAACTCTCTAACGCGACTCTCTCTCCCCCGTTGAAGTTGCAATAGTTGGATCACTGCAGTGTTGCACTGTTCATATTAGCTGCTTTGATATTATAGGAAATGGCCTATACCTTACATTTTTTATTTTACATTTTATGTTATTAGTATTTGCATCTGAACTTGTCATTAGCCTAACTGTAGGCATAGATACATACC
The DNA here is from genome assembly GCF_951216825.1 of Electrona antarctica. Taxonomy (NCBI): domain Eukaryota; kingdom Metazoa; phylum Chordata; class Actinopteri; order Myctophiformes; family Myctophidae; genus Electrona; species Electrona antarctica. Next base: position 1,484,676 of record NC_136791.1, on the reverse strand, counting down.
ATACCATAGCCTATTTGAATAATAATAAATAGGATAGTAAATAGTACTGTGACCAGATTTGACTGAGGGACTGCCATTGGATTTCTTTTCATGTCATATGAAAGCAGGGAATCATAGTTTAAAATTGATGTTGATTTTATTATGGTATTTGCCATAGGCAATATGCCAATATTGTTATAAAAAAACGTTAAAATGACCAGTGAGCACCTGCAACTGCACTTTTTAATATTTTACGAGGACTTGGTTTCAATAAATGAGTCCAGTACATGTTACAGGGTGCTAACTGTCTAACAGACCCAAAATGTGATTTATCATTATGATCTGTTTGAAAAGTAGAAATATAGGCCTCCTTCTGGCTGCTTATAGCTGCCTCCTTCCAATAAAAGCCCGGTATCAGAATCGGTTAAGACAAATAAAAGCCCCGGATTATAAATGAGGATTTACGGTAGATCTTAATTACTTTGTTGTGGTACTTTAAGGTTTATTTGGCATATTTAGAGTTATTTTTGCTCTAAACACATTGATTATAGTCCTGGATAACTGTCTAAAACCTTCAAAGAAAAAAAAAACACTCCGCAGAATCCCGCAGATTTTCCTCCGGAGTCACCGCAGAAAAACAGAAAAAAACCCGCAGATTCCGTTTGGCCTTAGTGATAAGCAACCTACTGTTGATTATCGGTTGATTTTGTCAAAGTCGTCAAAGTTATCTTTGGCAGTAAGTGAGTTCATATTTGTCCGTGCAGATGGAGAGGACCTCGGTACAGTCGGAGACACAGACGGAGACACTGGAGGACAGACAGGCGGAGACCGCAGAGACACTGGACAAGGTGTCTCAGACGGGTGGAGGTAAGGGTGGCCGATATGGTGATAAATATCGTCGAGATGATACAATGTCTCCACAATATGCCTTTTCAAGGATATCAGATATATCGTGATACAGTGAATGCACATTCTATGATTTGCAGTTAATAATTTGCAGTTATTTGCAGTTAAGTTAACCATCATTTATACTTAAATTAACGATGGTTTCGTTCGCCAAAAAATCGTATTTTGGTCTAAATGGTCTGTTACTCCTTTTTCCTTTTTAGTTGTTCTTACCTTGTAGGTGGTTGTACTGTTAAGTAACCTTACCTTGTAGGTGGTTGTACTGTTAAGTAACCTTACCTTGTAGGTGGTTGTACTGTTAAGGTCTTACCTTGTAGGTGGTTGTACTGTTAAGGTCTTACCTTGTAGGTGGTTGTACTGTTAAGTAACCTTACCTTGTAGGTGGTTGTACTGTTAAGTAACCTTACCTTGTAGGTGGTTGTACTGTTAAGTAACCTTACCTTGTAGGTGGTTGTACTGTTAAGGTCTTACCTTGTAGGTGGTTGTACTGTTAAGTAACCTTACCTTGTAGGTGGTTGTACTGTTAAGTAACCTTACCTTGTAGGTGGTTGTACTGTTAAGTAACCTTACCTTGTAGGTGGTTGTACTGTTAAGGTCTTACCTTGTAGGTGGTTGTACTGTTAAGTAACCTTACCTTGTAGGTGGTTGTACTGTTAAGTAACCTTACCTTGTAGGTGGTTGTACTGTTAAGTAACCTTACCTTGTAGGTGGTTGTACTGTTAAGGTCTTACCTTGTAGGTGGTTGTACTGTTAAGTAACCTTACCTTGTAGGTGGTTGTACTGTTAAGTAACCTTACCTTGTAGGTGGTTGTACTGTTAAGTAACCTTACCTTGTAGGTGGTTGTACTGTTAAGGTCTTACCTTGTAGGTGGTTGTACTGTTAAGTAACCTTACCTTGTAGGTGGTTGTACTGTTAAGTAACCTTACCTTGTAGGTGGTTGTACTGTTAAGGTCTTACCTTGTAGGTGGTTGTACTGTTAAGTAACCTTACCTTGTAGGTGGTTGTACTGTTAAGTAACCTTACCTTGTATGTGGTTGTACTGTTAAGTAACCTTACCTTGTAGGTGGTTGTACTGTTAAGTAACCTTACCTTGTAGGTGGTTGTACTGTTAAGTAACCTTACCTTGTAGGTGGTTGTACTGTTAAGGTCTTACCTTGTAGGTGGTTGTACTGTTAAGTAACCTTACCTTGTAGGTGGTTGTACTGTTAAGTAACCTTACCTTGTAGGTGGTTGTACTGTTAAGGTCTTACCTTGTAGGTGGTTGTACTGTTAAGTAACCTTACCTTGTAGGTGGTTGTACTGTTAAGTAACCTTACCTTGTAGGTGGTTGTACTGTTAAGTAACCTTACCTTGTAGGTGGTTGTACTGTTAAGTAACCTTACCTTGTAGGTGGTTGTACTGTTAAGGTCTTACCTTGTAGGTGGTTGTACTGTTAAGTAACCTTACCTTGTAGGTGGTTGTACTGTTAAGTAACCTTACCTTGTAGGTGGTTGTACTGTTAAGTAACCTTACCTTGTAGGTGGTTGTACTGTTAAGGTCTTACCTTGTAGGTGGTTGTACTGTTAAGTAACCTTACCTTGTAGGTGGTTGTACTGTTAAGTAACCTTACCTTGTAGGTGGTTGTACTGTTAAGTAACCTTACCTTGTAGGTGGTTGTACTGTTAAGGTCTTACCTTGTAGGTGGTTGTACTGTTAAGTAACCTTACCTTGTAGGTGGTTGTACTGTTAAGTAACCTTACCTTGTAGGTGGTTGTACTGTTAAGTAACCTTACCTTGTAGGTGGTTGTACTGTTAAGTAACCTTACCTTGTAGGTGGTTGTACTGTTAAGTAACCTTACCTTGTAGGTGGTTGTACTGTTAAGTAACCTTACCTTGTAGGTGGTTGTACTGTTAAGTAACCTTACCTTGTAGGTGGTTGTACTGTTAAGTAACCTTACCTTGTAGGTGGTTGTACTGTTAAGTAACTTACCTTGTAGGTGGTTGTACTGTTAAGTAACCTTACCTTGTAGGTGGTTGTACTGTTAAGTAACCTTACCTTGTAGGTGGTTGTACTGTTAAGTAACCTTACCTTGTAGGTGGTTGTACTGTTAAGTAACTTACCTTGTAGGTGGTTGTACTGTTAAGTAACCTTACCTTGTAGGTGGTTGTACTGTTAAGTAACCTTACCTTGTAGGTGGTTGTACTGTTAAGTAACTTACCTTGTAGGTGGTTGTACTGTTAAGTAACCTTACCTTGTAGGTGGTTGTACTGTTAAGTAACCTTACCTTGTAGGTGGTTGTACTGTTAAGTAACCTTACCTTGTAGGTGGTTGTACTGTTAAGTAACCTTACCTTGTAGGTGGTTGTACTGTTAAGTAACCTTACCTTGTAGGTGGTTGTACTGTTAAGTAACCTTACCTTACCTTACCTTACCTTGTAGGTGGTTGTACTGTTAAGTAACCTTACCTTGTAGGTGGTTGTACTGTTAAGTAACCTTACCTTACCTTACCTTACCTTGTAGGTGGTTGTACTGTTAGGGTTAGGGTTAGGGTTAGGGTTAGGGTTCTTACCTTGTAGGTGGTTGTACTGTTAAGTAACCTTACCTTACCTTACCTTACCTTGTAGGTGGTTGTACTGTTAGGGTTAGGGTTAGGGTTAGGGTTCTTACCTTGTAGGTGGTTGTACTGTTAAGTAACCTTACCTTGTAGGTGGTTGTACTGTTAAGTAACCTTACCTTACCTTACCTTACCTTGTAGGTGGTTGTACTGTTAGGGTTAGGGTTAGGGTTCTTACCTTGTAGGTGGTTGTACTGTTAAGTAACCTTACCTTGTAGGTGGTTGTACTGTTAGGGTTAGGGTTAGGGTTCTTACCTTGTAGGTGGTTGTACTGTTAGGGTTAGGGTTAGGGTTAGGGTTCTTACCTTGTAGGTGGTTGTACTGTTAAGTAACTTGAAAATTAACCATAAAAAAACGCATGAAACATTGTGATAATATCGTGTGATACTGCTTCAAGAAAATATATATCATGATATTACACTGTATATATTTCTTCCACTGCCAGGTGGAGGTGTGTCTCTGTGTGATGAGGCCTGCCAGACAGAGACACCCCTGGAGGCCGCTCAGACGGGTGGAGGTGTGTCTCTGTGTGATGAGGCCTGCCAGACAGAGACACCCCTGGAGGCCGCTCAGACGGGTGGAGGTGTGTCTCCAGAGCAGCTGGCCTCCGCACTGTGTGTCCAGAGGCAGCAGCTGCTGCTGGAAGCGGAGAAGACTGGGCTCAGAGCCGTAGAAGACGCCAGGATGGAGACCAGGAGAGAACTGCAACAGAAGTACCTGCAGGACATGACTACACAGGTTATATGTTTACTTAATTATATTAATACACGCACGCATGCCAACACAACACACATATACGGTAC
>NC_136791.1:1442894-1475394 GCF_951216825.1 Electrona antarctica | reverse complement strand
TATTATGATTAGGCCAACGGCATAAACAATATTGGTTTGCCTCTTCTACAAAAATAAGTTACCGTCGTGCGTGCCAAGCTGTCATTCTCTTGTATTATATATTGTACTTGTATTATTTATTTATTTCCCACCACGGAGTAACCTCGCGCAGCAGACTATCCAGCATGTATCTTCCACCACGGAGACACCGGCTGTGTCTGTAGGCCAATCAGAGGCAGGCGGGGCGTTACCATGTCTATTCTCGGACGTAGAAAAGATATACATTTTCTTGATAATCAACATAAAGTTTAAATATGTCACCACATAAAAATTTAATATTTCCATCTGATTTTGATTGTCCATAGGCTGTACATAACCTTTTTATGTGGCCTATTTTCTTTCACACAGACTCAGAGCCCAGAGTTTGAGTGAATGTAGAATTATGTGCAGGGTGTAATTTATATAGATTTCACATTTCACAGACTAAACTTTTTTGAATACTTCTTAATATTAAATTAAAAGATCTCTCTCACACACTTATGCCAGAGGGTAGTTGCCTACCCCTGGACTAGAGTGTAGTATGAACATGTTTACTGTAACCTGTGTACTTTGTGTTTCTACAGGCCAGTGAGGACAGACTCGGCCGCGTGTTGAAGGAAACGAAGGAACAGCATCAGAGCGAGTTGAAGGAAACGAAGGAACAGCATCAGAGCGAGTTGAAGGAAACGAAGGAACAGCATCAGAGCGTGTTGAAGGAAACGAAGGAACAGCATCAGAGCGAGATTCGAAGAATCCAAAGTGCGTTCATCTCATGTGACATTTCTTTATCAATAATCATGTGTGTCTGTCTGTAGACAGTGTAGCCATGTTAAAACATAAATATATAACATGTTAATGAGCTGTCTGTCTGTCTGTCTGTCTGTCTGTCTGTCTGTCTGTCTGTCTGTCTGTCTGTCTGTCTGTCTGTCGTTCTGTCTGTACTCTATAGGCAGTGCACCCCAGAAAGAGGAGGCTGTTTGTGGCCCGAGGTGTGCCGAGAGGACGGGGAAACTCCAGCAGAAGATGCAGGAGCTGCAGAGACACCTGGAGAAGGCCTGTCGACAGCTGCAGCTCTCTGTGCGACAGAACAAGGCAGCCATGCAGCGTCTCAGAGGTACGGAACAAGTGGGGTTGGCGAAAAGGGCCTTTCTGTGTGGAGTTTACATCGGTGCCCATACCCTAGGTGGGGTTGGCCAAAGGGCCTTTCTGTGTGGAGTTTACATCAGTGCCCATACCCTAGATGGGGTTGGCCAAAGGGCCTTTCTGTGTGGAGTTTACATCGGTGCCCATACCCTAGGTGGGGTTGGCCAAAGGGCCTTTCTGTGTGGAGTTTACATCGGTGCCCATACCCTAGGTGGGGTTGGCCAAAGGGCCTTTCTGTGTGGAGTTTACATCGGTGCCCATACCCTAGGTGGGGTTGGCCAAAGGGCCTTTCTGTGTGGAGTTTACATCGGTGCCCATACCCTAGGTGGGGTTGGCCAAAGGGCCTTTCTGTGTGGAGTTTACATCGGTGCCCATACCCTAGGTGGGGTTGGCCAAAGGGCCTTTCTGTGTGGAGTTTACATCGGTGCCCATACCCTAGATGGGTTTGGCGAAAAGGGTCTTTCTGTTTGGAGTTTGCATGTTCTCCCTGTGTCACAACATCCTGGTCTCTATACTGCCTCCCCCTGGTCAGCCGGGGTGACTGATGGAGGGGAAAGGAACTGGTTGGAATAACGTGTTCCTTCCACGCGCTTCCAACCGGGGGAAACTCCCCCCTGTCAGTTTAAAAGAAGCAGCCTGCTCACTCCTCATGCATTGAAGGGAGCAGGAGTTTAATTCGGGGCTCTCCCCAGTTTGGCAGAGGGAGATCACCTAGCACAGAGGGAGATCACCTAGCACAGAGGTTCATAACCTGCGGTACGCAGACCGGAGACAGGAATTACCACCCAACACCTGTGCGTTTACACTAGAGGATCATAATACACAGTGTGTGTGTGTGTGTGTGTGTGTGTGTGTGTGTGTGTGTGTGTGTGTGTGTGTGTGTGTGTGTGTGTGTGTGTGTGTGTGTGTGTGTGTGTGTGTGTGTGTGTGTGTGTGTGTGTGTGTGTGTGTGTGTGTGTGTGTGTGTGTGTGCTTACAGAGGAGCACGAGGAGTCTCTACAGAAGTTAAAGGAGAACCACTGCATACAACTGGATGAAGTGAAGAACAACAACGAACTGTACGTATTAATATAAAATATATGAACTGTACGTATTAATATAAAATATATGAACTGGGTCTGTTCACCAACTGGGTCTGTTCTCATTGGAGGCCCCGCTACGGGTGGGTCTGTTCTCATTGGCAGCCCGCTACGGGTGGGTCTGTTCTCATTGGAGGCCCCGCTACGGGTGGGTCTGTTCTCATTGGAGGCCCGCTACGGGTGGGTCTGTTCTCATTGGCAGCCCGCTACGGGTGGGTCTGTTCTCATTGGAGGCCCCGCTACGGGTGGGTCTGTTCTCATTGGAGGCCCCGCTACGGGTGGGTCTGTTCTCATTGGCGGCCCGCTACGGGTGGGTCTGTTCTCATTGGCGGCCCGCTACGGGTGGGTCTGTTCTCATTGGAGGCCCCGCTACGGGTGGGTCTGTTCTCATTGGAGGCCCCGCTACGGGTGGGTCTGTTCTCATTGGAGGCCCCGCTACGGGTGGGTCTGTTCTCATTTCTTGTTGTTGATCGGCACTTTTTTGACACTGACAAGCTTTTAATTCGCTTTTTGATCCGTTTCGATCGTTAGCTGATATTGCTAACGCAAACATCACTCTGGGACACAAACACACAATGGCCGCGGCCATTTTGAAGATGCGCGCGCATCCACTTACATTGCCTGCACTGTTTTCAGATGGCTGTATCTCAGAACTGACATTGGAGGGGTAGATTTGGCCCAGACAAGCATTTTCAACGGCCTGTAGCAGGCGCTGTGATACTCACGGTCCACTTTTTCCACCACCGACCGAGAGAACAACAACCGGTCAAGACGCCACACACATCAGTTTGTCACTGTAACATGCGATTACGGATATTTGGCTCTTCAAAGTAAGTGTTACGCGCTATAAAACCCTGGCAGGACGCGATCGAGGGATGAATTAATGCTGGCGGCAATTGGGTTAAGACTTTTGTGACGACGGGGTGATTGTTCAAATGTGACTACATTTGACTGAGGGACTGCCATTGGATGACTGAGGGACTGCCATTGGATGACTGAGGGACTGCCATTGGATGACTGAGGGACTGCCATTGGATTTTTTTGAATTTGTGTTTTTTCATGTCATATGAAAGCAGGGAATCATAGCTTCAAATTGACATATTGGTTGTTCAGTTTGACCCACCAGTTTTGGAGATATGGCTTATAGAGTAATGTCTTGCAGAAAACAGCGAGTTGAGAAAACAGGCTTGAAAGGTTCACTTCTGTGGTCTCTAACATTACACCTATAGCTACATGTTTAAGCATTTATTTCATATTTACATGTCGATTTCAGCTCTGACACTTATTGCAGACATGCTCTAGTATGTGAAGAGTCTGCCTGTGCTATTAACTCATTTTGGGAAAAAAAGAAGAACAAAAAAAGGAAATCTCCTCTGGTGAAAAGCTGGAATTTGCGCGATGGCAGTCTCTCAGTCAAATCTGGTCACAAATGTTTAGTGAAAAGCTCCAGCAGTGAAGTTATTTTCGCACTGATAATAATAACAATAATGTTTTTAGGAGTCAGAAGCAGAACCTGGAGAGAGGTCTGGAGGAGATGAAAGGACAGTATCACAACGCTGTGGAGAAGATACGAGGTGAGTCAACTGATCATTGTGTGGTCATCTGACTGGTTAGTTAACCCCTTTTAGGCGGGAACCCCTTTTGGTGTTTTAAACATTATGTTATAATTTAGCTATTGAAAAATAGCACATCTACAAGCATATGTGAAACAGTACTTGCGCACGCTCTGCTCGCGCAAGTCACAAGGTATATAAGAATAAGAGCAATAACACATCAAGAAATATATAATATACACTAGGGCATTAAGCAACTAGTCGACTAGTAAATCCACTAGTCGACCTTGTTGGTACTAGTTGACTAGTTGATAAGAAAAGATATATATATATATATATGTTGACAGTCTGAGTGTACCAGGAAAAATCTGTCCCCCTTTTGCAGGTTCAAGTTCGGTCGGTCACTCCTTCTGTCTGTTATAGTACGGTGCAGTTGAGTTGAGTTGAATTGTTCCAGGTTCCAGGTACATTTTATGGTGAAGTCAGATCCCAGGGCAATACTGCGGCTCGCATGTAAGGCCTGGGAAAAGTACTGTACTGCTGGGTCAGAGAGCACCACTCCCCCCCCTCTATACGACTCGCATAGAGAGCAGAGCCGCCCCCTGTCCATGTTGACAGGCTGAGCCTTTCAGGAATATCGGACCTCATATATGCAGGGTTCAAGTTGTCCTTCTGCCTTGTGTAGTGCACCCGAACGGTTGTGAGATACAAATCTCTGTGTACTGTTTGTTCCTTGACTGTTCCCACCACGTCACTGGAGGATCCAGTGAGTGGCGTAGCGGCTGGCCGGTGAAATCAGTCAGTCAGACCCCAGGATCCTACAGCGACTCGCCTGTAAGGCCTGGGTATCTATTGAACTGCTGACGGAGAGAGAGCACCGCACTATACCCCCAGCGTCTCGCCTAAAGGATAGAGCGGCCTCTGTTATTAAGGACACCCTCAGCGGCTCGCCTGAGGAGTCCGGTCGTTGAACACAGAGGTCATAGCATCTCGCCTGTGACATGAGTTGAGAGGAAAAGCAGACTTTAGTAGATGTCTTCTCTTTGTCCTGACCGTGCATGGCAATGGAGGCAACTGACAGATCGCTCACCCAAAAATGCATGATTATACCCTGGAAACATAATAATTACAGTTACAGTTACAGTTACATTTACTCACCCAAATAGACGGATACAAGACCAGGATTTTCCAAAAGTGAAGATTTATTATAAACTTGTAGTTGCATACAAAAATGATATAATCAATAAAAATAAGGAAAAGAAAATAGGAGTAGTAATAACTCTAATTTTCTAAACTGGGCTATCTACTTTCTTTGAGGCTAAGAGCATCCTCCGGTCTTGGTACCTCTCCTCTCCTCTCCGGTCTGAAGACTTTTTCAGTACCTCTGCTCTGAGGGGTTTTATACTGTATGTTGTTGAGGGGGAGGTAACCTTTGTTTTTTTCTGCTTTTACCATGCTTTGATATTTTTGAAGACGCCTGGCGCCAAATAACTCACTATGGCTTAGTGAGGGGAAAACAGACACGCATTCTTATGCCAACTCCTAATTATTTATGGGCCCTTACTTATCAACTAAGGAGATCTAAGGACCTTTTACCATGTCATATACAAACACACTTCCTACAAACATTACATTTTAGCATTAAAAACTAATTAAAACACAATACTGTTTCTAAGGATCTAGGGAGGCTAAAATAACATCATCCCTATTTTATATTAAAACTTGTATTTCATTTAACATGTTTTAGGCTTACACCACATATGAAAACATGATCAACCTGGAATCAAACTTCTACTTAGTTAGTAGTTAGTAGTTAGTAGTTAGTTAGTAGGCAAAAACAATCGTCCCTTCTTCAATTCAACTTGTAAACCATTACAAACAAAACGGTTACTAATCATATTATCAGATTCAGAGGCGAAAACAAAATCAAAACACAATAAAATGAACTCATAGTGTCTGCCACATCAGCTGACATGGGGTGAAACTAGGGGTGGGGGTGTAAATCTCTCCTAGAGAGACTTACCAGGGGAGGTCACAATAAGTCAGTCAGACAGTTTACTAATCTCCTAATATGGAGGACAACATGCACGTCTGCTGTTTCGTTCCCTTTTATCGTATGGGGTATAAAATATCTTCTCATAGAAACCATATAAACTTGACCATACAAACTTTATAATAGATTAATAGATTTAAACAAAAATAGATTGATAGATTTAAACAAAAATAGATTAATAGATTTAAACAAAAACACTTTGGCGAACAACACCAATGATCTCATCACACTAATGACATCAATCACCCCTAAACCGCCGACTTCTTTGATATATCAGTGGGCCTGTTGTGGAACTTCAAAAGTCCCCGTTCCTGCAGTAGAGTCTCACAATGGGTCCACCCTGACCGGAACGTCCGTCCTGCACATACTCTCTTGGAGGAGACCCACGACCCCTCGGGTAAACATTATAAGCCTTGCGACCCCAATGCCCATATTCATTGCTCTGGGGCCGCCCGGTCTGCATTCTGGGGAAATTTTCCTCATACTTTGAAGACTGCGTCATATGCTGGAGAGGCGGCCCCTCCCTCAGATGAGGGTTGTCCTGAGAAGTCACCGGCCCCTGACCCTTGACCACCGGCTGTTTTTCGCGATTCCCCTGACCTGACCCCAGCCAACTTCACTGAGGCCTACTGCCTGTCCAGTGTCCACACCCCCTGTTGAAGTTTCTGGGGTCCCTCATACTGCTGGCCAAAAGTTCTCCTGCAGCTTCTCTTGCTACCTCCAACGGCAACTTTTTAATCACTTCTTCCCCCTCGCCAGGTTGAGCTCTCGGGGACACCTCAGTCCCGCTTATCACTCCTTTATGGACCTTTTTTTGGACCCCCATCGAGCTCCCCATATGATCTCCTGCATAACCACATGGACCTTTCCTCCTGGTTTGATTGCCTTTATCTCAGCCCAGTATTGCGTGTCACTAGACTCCAGTGAGTAAAGAGTGACCATCGCCGCCTGCTGCCCGGGTAGCAGTGGTACTGAGGGCACCACTCCCGTATATCCAGAAAAGTCCAACTTTTATTCCGTTGGCCACGAAGAACTGTATCCGTCCCTGTGGTTCTGGGGTGGGGATCAGGACCCGTCGTCTCTCTCCTGCCATGTTCGTCCATGTTCATATCATGGGCTCTTGACGTCCTATCCATAGAGCCCTACACATCAGCCCCATAGGACTGGTGAGCAGGTGCTTTCTTGTGCTTAGGCTCACCACATCAGTGATCAGCTGTTTCCTCCTTTTTTCATTTGATAGTGTTACCGTTGCCTCCTTCAGCTGCGGAGGCCGCCGGGGGGCGTTCGTCTCTTTCGGCCTTCCTTCTGTTTGTTCACTCTGCTCTTCCGCTCCTCCGATTGGATTGTTGGGATTTGATAGAATTCATGGGACTTGTTGGGGTTGTTATTTTCCTGTCGCTTGTCCACCTTGTGCCCGCTTCTTTGCTTGCTGGTTCCAGGTACCTGCTAACCTGTTTTCTTTGTAGGTGTGTTTTATCTTTAGTATTTTCTATTGTGGATAGTTACAGTTGCCACTGCTCTTCGCTGTCTCTTCTCATCACGGTAGGATGCCCTCCTTCAACCCCACGTGATTTCAGGAGCCTTTATGTGATGTAAGACACAGTGATGGTTAATGTAATGTGGATGGTCAGTGCATATATTTTCCTAGTGCTGACATACTGCAGCCAACATTTGTTGTGTTTTACTTTCTTTAGGACCATTAGGATTTGGGTCCACAGACCGGGTGATTATTCATGTGAGGTTATCCTTATATATATTTTGTGATGTGGACACTGTGCTACTCAGTTTCCACAGTTGCAGCACATTGTCCCATAGTAGAGTTCCACTTGCCCCACCCATTAACCTCCAGGATGACCTCTTGTAAGACTCTTCCTTGATTTTCACCATCCCCGATTGCCTTAATTTCAGCCCATAATGTGTTATCCTGGGAGTACACAGTGACCATGACATCATACTGGTCCATTTGCTTCCAGGCCATCATATAACCTGAACATGTGACCATGGTCGACTTGTTCATCATCTCAATCATATGTGTCGTACTCCATCGTGCAAACACTCTCTCCGTGTCGGTAGGTAGTATGCCTGGTGTCATCATAGCAATCCTGCTCCAACTGTTTGGATTTGACAGTTCTAAGGAGCTTAGTTCCACTCTTCCTGAATCATAGAATCGTACAAACGGAAATGTGAGTGACACAGGGATTTGCACTCCGGGCTGCATTATTGACCCATCCTCCTGTGTCTCTGATATCTGAGTGGAATCGGGATCTATCACAAGGTCAGATCCCATAACAGGCCTCAGAATCCCTGTTTCCTCATGTACTTCATAGTCTGGCTGACAGGAACCGCTCGTTGACAGTTCTGTTGGTTCCACCGCTTCAGATATGACATCGACCTCCGGCCCTTCCGGCTTCATTTCCATTCCCATCACTCCATCCAGATCCATTGATTCCTCCTGCCAGTGTAAGAGTGTCTCGAACTGTATGGGGGAAGAACAGGAGACTTGAAAACACCCCTCCCCTTCTTGTCTCTTGTGTGTCATTTCATCTTCAAAGTCCAGTCTTGGTTTCTTACTTTCTTGAGTATCAATGAGGGGCCCAAGGCCTCGCCCACTGGTCGAGGACATCTGGGGGTTCTTTATCATCTGTGGGATATCCTGACCACTTGCCTTCTCACCCGTGGTATTACGCTGCTTTGGGGGTGGAGTGGGAAAGGAATCCGATGGGGGGCTAACCTCCTCCAGGGTTGTGTGAGAACGTTTTATGTCCTCCTCCGAAGAGTCAAAAAGCAACTCCTCCATTTCTTGACTGGGTGAATATGGCTCCTCTCCCGAGGTATTCTCTTTGTCACTGTTGACTGCATCCACCACCTGGATGAGTCCCAGGGCTTTGCATGCTTTGTAGCCCAGGATAGGTGAGCCGGAGCAGTTCACTATATAGAACCTCTCTGTGGTTGACTTGGCTTTACATGTGCCTATTATTTTGCAGTATCCAATCACTTCCAGCGCATGCCCACCGTAGCCCCTCAAGGTACGGTCCGCAGCCATTAATTGTGTGCCGGGCATGAGCGTGTCAAAATCCTTGGCAGGTATTACACTTGCTTGTGCCCCCGTGTCCAGCTTGAAAGTCAGCTTCCTGTTCTCTGGCCCCAATCCTATGTCTGCATATGCACATTCCTCCTCTTCCATCTCTGAAGTGAGAGTGTCCACAAACCGCTCAGAGTTATCCTCCTCATTTTCCGTGTTGTGGAACCTTATTTTACACATTTTTGCGTAATGGTTGCAATTACCGCACTTTCGGCACTGTTTTCCATATGCTGGGCACTCTGTTGACTTGGGGTGTTGTCCTCCACACCTGCCGCAGGCTTTTGTCATTTCATTGTGCTTACCCCCTCTCATGAGGTGGGGCTTTCCAGGTTTGTGGGGGATTGCATGCGCCTGTGATCGCTCATAGGAGTGGGCTATATCGATAGCTCTTTCCAGCGTGAGCTCTGGTCCCTGGCTAAGTAAGTGACCGTGCACTCTCCGTGAGTTGGTCGCAAATACAACATGATCCCGGATCATCTCCTCACAATTTGTGTAGTTACAGTCATCGACTAACTGCTTTAGCGCAGTCACAAAGTGAGCGACTGACTCCCCGCCGCCCTGCCTCCTCTCATGGAATCTGCACCTGGCAAGTATAGGGTTAACTTTCGGAGTGAAGTAGTCTGCAAATCTCTCGTAGTATGTATTCAACACCTTAGCTTCATCCTCCGATAGCGTCCATGTGTTGAGGATATCTCGTCCTTTGTCCCCCATCCAAAGCAACAGGAAACTGCATTTCTCATCTTCTGCTCTCTTCTTAAGTGGGCCCGAGAACATTAATTCAGCATGCTGCTTGAATCTCCTCCACTCCTCCGGTAGATCATATGAATACCAGTTTATCGTCGGGGTAGAAACACCGAACGCATTCATTTTCGTTCTTCCTCTATGGTTGACAGTCGACTGCTGATGTCGTCCAGAATCCTTCAGGGCCGTAACAGCTACCGGAGCCAGTCAATCAACCTAAATGTGGGGAAAAAAACATAGTTCAATATATGCAATATAGTAGTAACAGTCAAATTCCTCCCTCCATCTCGGCCCTGTTTCCACAGCCACCTGAGGGCTGCAGGGGGTTGAATTAATGAAGTTTGGATGTCGTCCAATCCAATCACACATGCAAGGAGTTGTTGAACAATCACAGGTTGGTTTTTAAGGAGCAATATTGCTTCTGTTCTCCTCACTGTGACACGTCAGTATACCAGCTCCCTCCATCCATCTTCTGGGACCCCTAGCCTGCCTCCACTAGGTCAGGGGTCACATGTTATCTCAAACGAGGTCAACTCCCAAAATCTCATGGCTTAGACAGCCTTGTGTTCCACAGCAGCCATAAGACACTTTTGGTGTTGCTCCAATATAGTAAATAGGTTCCTTATCTCTTTCCTTTGTGGGTGATCAGTCACCCCTGTGTAAAACGCAACCACCACCTGCGATGATGCACTGCACTGGTCCATATCACACACACCAACAGAGTTGGGCCCTGGGCCACCCCCTGTCACTGCATGCATCCTTTAACGTTGGTGCTCCACAACACTGAATACAGGCTACAGGGACTCTCCCTCCCATGACCTTATGATCCAGCCATTGTTCGTCTGCTCGCCCATGAGCCGTTTGCATGACTTTGTGCATAAATGCACAGGTTAGGGTTCTGCAACACTTCACTGATATTTCACTGCTGTTTGCGTTCCCGTTATTGGCTTCGTCCCCATATCCACCATGCAGGCTCACTTGTTCATACATATCCATGTCACAGGTCCACATGCGACATACATCCTATATCTAACAGGGAGTAGACAGGTCGTCACGGCAACGCAGGCAGGTTGTCACTCCAGTGTCATAAAAAGGTATACAAAGGTTCAAACAATTCATATCAAACCTCAAAAGGGACTGGGACAATTCCCAGATCTCCATGACTTGATCTTCTGTCCCACTGCCTATTTTGTAATCACTCCGCGGGGCGGAGGCTCCTAGCGTTTCCGACACATATGCATGTCACGGCTCCACACGTGATAAACAAAATTCAAACATATGCATGTCACAGGTCCACATGTGATAATACATCCTCTAAAAACACCTATAATATTCCTTGTCACCTCTCGTTCTTCGCCGTATGTTTGTGGTACATATGCATGTCGCAGCTCCACATGCGACATACTCCTATATGTGCCCGCCTTCATGCATCCAAGGCACGGTTTCACGACTTTATGAATGGATCGAGTAAACTGTTACAACATTCACGTAGGTGTAGGTGTTGTTATAACACAGTCACAGAACTTCCACTGTCTCTCACGCAGCGAACAGACAGCGAGCGGCTGGAGGGAGGGGGTCACGACCCCGCTCCACCAGCAAGGACTGTGTTGTTGTTGTTGACTTCTGGCCTTGCAGATGTCAACAGAAATCGCTCTTGATCGTATCTCACACTAATATCATTATAAAATACCACTTTATAATGACAAATATCGTTCACCCTTGTAATTCCCAGGTTCCAACAGTGACCATCCTCCTGGATCGCCGCTTCTCATCTTGTTTTGGTTTAATTTAGTCCAACACGTATGTTTACACGGGTGTTCTCTCCTCTGTCACATCAGACGCGTGTCCCAACACCTGGCCCCGCAGGTTTATCTCCTTCATGCGTCTGGTGTGTCTCCCCCCGTAACGGTAGCAGGCGGCCTGTGCATTTGTATATAGCCCATCACACCGGGTCCATGACCCGGGGTCTGTTCGCCAGACGCACCCTTGTGCCCAACTCCCATCTCTTTGAATAGCAAAACGCACATGCCGTAGGCATAATTTCACCACACAGCTCCTTTTCTCTTCTCTCTTTTCTCCGCGCTCCTTGAATGGTTGGGATGATAGTGTGAGTGTGAGCATCCCAGGCTCTGGGGCTCTTCACCCTTCCTGCAGTGCACAACATGTTCCACACTCATCCCAGTGTCCACTCATTCCAAAACCAGTGTATCCATTTGGGGTTTTGCACGTTCCACGTCCCCCTCTTGTGATTAGTTTCCGCAATCAACCCATTGTTCATGTGTTACCGGTCACCCAACCAACGCTGTTGCGCGAGTTGCTCCGATTGAAATGAGTGTGCGTCCTGGCATACAACAATCACCACACACACCATTGTGCAATAGGCTCCCTCCCCCCGCCGTGCACACACCAGACTTATCCATGCAGGACATCAATCACCAAATGTGGAGCACGGGAAGAAATGAGTGCGTATCCGTCTCCTTTTATTTTATTTTCCAAGCGCAAATCCGTCTCTTATTTTTTTTCTTTCCCAAGCGCAAACAGATCCCAGGGCAATACCGCAGCTCGCCGATAAGGCCCAGGAAATGTACTGTTCAGTTGAGTGAGAAAGCACCACTCCACCCCTTCTACACGGCCCGCATAGAGTGGAGCAGCCCCTTTTCACAGGAAAAAAACAGCAAGAGTTCCCAGCGACTCGCCAGAGGAGACTACTTGCTGCCAATTCACAGGGTAGTTGTCTGATTCACTGACCACTGATCACTTCAATATCCTTTTCACGTGTACATTGAGAACAAATATCCTTTATGTCCCTTTTGTTACATTGTAATGCTGGGATATTCACGCTCCATGAACCTCCAACGCTTGATTATTTGTGGGCTTGTCTTCCAGGGTCTGCTTGACACCTGTCCTCTTTTCCATGCCTGTTCCAAAAGACCAGCGGTTCGGTTTTGAGGATAAACGCGTGCAACGCGCCACCACACTCCAAAAAAAACCAGGGACGCCATGTTGACAGTCTGAGTGTACCAGGAAAAATCTGTCCCCCTTTTGCAGGTTCAAGTTCGGTCGGTCACTCCTTCTGTCTGTTATAGTACGGTGCAGTTGAGTTGAGTTGAATTGTTCCAGGTTCCAGGTACATTTTATGGTGAAGTCAGATCCCAGGGCAATACTGCGGCTCGCATGTAAGGCCTGGGAAAAGTACTGTACTGCTGGGTCAGAGAGCACCACTCCCCCCCCTCTATACGACTCGCATAGAGAGCAGAGCCGCCCCCTGTCCATGTTGACAGGCTGAGCCTTTCAGGAATATCGGACCTCATATATGCAGGGTTCAAGTTGTCCTTCTGCCTTGTGTAGTGCACCCGAACGGTTGTGAGATACAAATCTCTGTGTACTGTTTGTTCCTTGACTGTTCCCACCACGTCACTGGAGGATCCAGTGAGTGGCGTAGCGGCTGGCCGGTGAAATCAGTCAGTCAGACCCCAGGATCCTACAGCGACTCGCCTGTAAGGCCTGGGTATCTATTGAACTGCTGACGGAGAGAGAGCACCGCACTATACCCCCAGCGTCTCGCCTAAAGGATAGAGCGGCCTCTGTTATTAAGGACACCCTCGGCGGCTCGCCTGAGGAGTCCGGTCGTTGAACACAGAGGTCATAGCATCTCGCCTGTGACATGAGTTGAGAGGAAAAGCAGACTTTAGTAGATGTCTTCTCTTTGTCCTGACCGTGCATGGCAATGGAGGCAACTGACAGATCGCTCACCCAAAAATGCATGATTATACCCTGGAAACATAATAATTACAGTTACAGTTACAGTTACATTTACTCACCCAAATAGACGGATACAAGACCAGGATTTTCCAAAAGTGAAGATTTATTATAAACTTGTAGTTGCATACAAAAATGATATAATCAATAAAAATAAGGAAAAGAAAATAGGAGTAGTAATAACTCTAATTTTCTAAACTGGGCTATCTACTTTCTTTGAGGCTAAGAGCATCCTCCGGTCTTGGTACCTCTCCTCTCCTCTCCGGTCTGAAGACTTTTTCAGTACCTCTGCTCTGAGGGGTTTTATACTGTATGTTGTTGAGGGGGAGGTAACCTTTGTTTTTTTCTGCTTTTACCATGCTTTGATATTTTTGAAGACGCCTGGCGCCAAATAACTCACTATGGCTTAGTGAGGGGAAAACAGACACGCATTCTTATGCCAACTCCTAATTATTTATGGGCCCTTACTTATCAACTAAGGAGATCTAAGGACCTTTTACCATGTCATATACAAACACACTTCCTACAAACATTACATTTTAGCATTAAAAACTAATTAAAACACAATACTGTTTCTAAGGATCTAGGGAGGCTAAAATAACATCATCCCTATTTTATATTAAAACTTGTATTTCATTTAACATGTTTTAGGCTTACACCACATATGAAAACATGATCAACCTGGAATCAAACTTCTACTTAGTTAGTAGTTAGTAGTTAGTAGTTAGTTAGTAGGCAAAAACAATCGTCCCTTCTTCAATTCAACTTGTAAACCATTACAAACAAAACGGTTACTAATCATATTATCAGATTCAGAGGCGAAAACAAAATCAAAACACAATAAAATGAACTCATAGTGTCTGCCACATCAGCTGACATGGGGTGAAACTAGGGGTGGGGGTGTAAATCTCTCCTAGAGAGACTTACCAGGGGAGGTCACAATAAGTCAGTCAGACAGTTTACTAATCTCCTAATATGGAGGACAACATGCACGTCTGCTGTTTCGTTCCCTTTTATCGTATGGGGTATAAAATATCTTCTCATAGAAACCATATAAACTTGACCATACAAACTTTATAATAGATTAATAGATTTAAACAAAAATAGATTGATAGATTTAAACAAAAATAGATTAATAGATTTAAACAAAAACACTTTGGCGAACAACACCAATGATCTCATCACACTAATGACATCAATCACCCCTAAACCGCCGACTTCTTTGATATATCAGTGGGCCTGTTGTGGAACTTCAAAAGTCCCCGTTCCTGCAGTAGAGTCTCACAATGGGTCCACCCTGACCGGAACGTCCGTCCTGCACATACTCTCTTGGAGGAGACCCACGACCCCTCGGGTAAACATTATAAGCCTTGCGACCCCAATGCCCATATTCATTGCTCTGGGGCCGCCCGGTCTGCATTCTGGGGAAATTTTCCTCATACTTTGAAGACTGCGTCATATGCTGGAGAGGCGGCCCCTCCCTCAGATGAGGGTTGTCCTGAGAAGTCACCGGCCCCTGACCCTTGACCACCGGCTGTTTTTCGCGATTCCCCTGACCTGACCCCAGCCAACTTCACTGAGGCCTACTGCCTGTCCACAATATATTATTATTTTTATTATTTTTTATTAATATTTTTTTATTATTATTACCTCAAGATCAGGTAGAACACAGTTTTTAAATGTACAAATATTTATTTCCCAAAAAGTCGACTAGGAAACTAGGCAACTAGTCAACTAGTAAAAATGACTAGAAGTGAATGCCCTAATATACACTCACGTCCAGGACAGCAGAAAGCAGCCCAGATGGCCTAGGCCATGGCTCAGCGGTCCAGGCACCTTGGCTGGTAATCCAGTCTGGCAGTGTGCCGCGGGTTCGACTCCCGATCCCGACGGCCTTCACTGCATGTCTTCCCCCCATCTCTCTCCCCCATTTCCTGTCAGCCTACTGTCTGTCCCTCCATAAAATATATAAAATAAAGGCGAAAGCCACAAAAAACATTAAAAAAAAAGCAGCCCAGATGATCAGGGTGGATAATGTTAATAATGTTATTAATAATCTCTATATATTGATATTATTCTACAGGAGACATGCTGCAGTACCTGCAGGACTCTAAGCAGAAAGCAGCCCAGATGATCAGGGTGGAGGTGCAGAAAGAGAGACAGATCACCGCCAGGAAGATGAGACATTATTACCTGAGCTGTCTTCAAGATCTACTGGAGGACGGAGGACAGAGTACTGGGTAAACCCCCTGTCCCTGTCCCTTTACTACCCCCCAAACCCCCTCTACTGGAGTAGGTAAACCCCCTGTCCCTTTACTACCCCCCAAACCCCATCTACTGTAGTAGGTAAACCCCCTTCCCTGTCCCTTTACTACCCCCCAAACCCCCTCCACTGGAGTAGGTAAACCCCCTGTCCCTTTACTACCCCCCAAACCCCCTCCACTGGAGTAGGTAAACCCCCTGTCCCTTTACTACCCCCCAAACCCCCTCTACTGGAGTAGGTAAACCCCCTGTCCCTTTACTACCCCCCAAACCCCCTCTACTGGAGTAGGTAAACCCCCTGTCCCTTTACTACCCCCCAAACCCCATCTACTGGAGTAGGTAAACCCCCTGTCCCTTTACTACCCCCCAAACCCCATCTACTGGAGTAGGTAAACCCCCTGTCCCTTTACTACCCCCCAAACCCCCTCCACTGGAGTAGGTAAACCCCCTGTCCCTTTACTACCCCCCAAACCCCATCTACTGGAGTAGGTAAACCCCCTGTCCCTTTACTACCCCCCAAACCCCATCTACTGGAGTAGGTAAACCCCCTGTCCCTTTACTACCCCCCAAACCCCCTCCACTGGAGTAGGTAAACCCCCTGTCCCTTTACTACCCCCCAAACCCCCTCCACTGGAGTAGGTAAACCCCCTGTCCCTTTACTACCCCCCAAACCCCATCTACTGGAGTAGGTAAACCCCCTGTCCCTTTACTACCCCCCAAACCCCCTCCACTGGAGTAGGTAAACCCCCTGTCCCTTTACTACCCCCCAAACCCCCTCTACTGGAGTAGGTAAACCCCCTGTCCCTTTACTACCCCCCAAACCCCCTCCACTGGAGTAGGTAAACCCCCTGTCCCTTTACTACCCCCCAAACCCCATCTACTGGAGTAGGTAAACCCCCTGTCCCTTTACTACCCCCCAAACCCCATCTACTGGAGTAGGTAAACCCCCTGTCCCTTTACTACCCCCCAAACCCCCTCTACTGGAGTAGGTAAACCCCCTGTCCCTTTACTACCCCCCAAACCCCTCCACTGGAGTAGGTAAACCCCCTGTCCCTTTACTACCCCCCAAACCCCCTCTACTGGAGTAGGTAAACCCCCTGTCCCTTTACTACCCCCCAAACCCCATCTACTGGAGTAGGTAAACCCCCTGTCCCTTTACTACCCCCCAAACCCCCTCCACTGGAGTAGGTAAACCCCCTGTCCCTTTACTACCCCCCAAACCCCCTCTACTGGAGTAGGTAAACCCCCTGTCCCTTTACTACCCCCCAAACCCCCTCTACTGGAGTAGGTAAACCCCCTGTCCCTTTACTACCCCCCAAACCCCCTCCACTGGAGTAGGTAAACCCCCTGTCCCTTTACTACCCCCCAAACCCCCTCCACTGGAGTAGGTAAACCCCCTGTCCCTTTACTACCCCCCAAACCCCATCTACTGGAGTAGGTAAACCCCCTGTCCCTTTACTACCCCCCAAACCCCCTCTACTGGAGTAGGTAAACCCCCTGTCCCTTTACTACCCCCCAAACCCCATCTACTGGAGTAGGTAAACCCCCTGTCCCTTTACTACCCCCCAAACCCCCTCTACTGGAGTAGGTAAACCCCCTGTCCCTTTACTACCCCCCAAACCCCCTCCACTGGAGTAGGTAAACCCCCTGTCCCTTTACTACCCCCCAAACCCCCTCCACTGGAGTAGGTAAACCCCCTGTCCCTTTACTACCCCCCAAACCCCCTCTACTGGAGTAGGTAAACCCCCTGTCCCTTTACTACCCCCCAAACCCCCTCCACTGGAGTAGGTAAACCCCCTGTCCCTTTACTACCCCCCAAACCCCATCTACTGGAGTAGGTAAACCCCCTGTCCCTTTACTACCCCCCAAACCCCATCTACTGGAGTAGGTAAACCCCCTGTCCCTTTACTACCCCCCAAACCCCCTCTACTGGAGTAGGTAAACCCCTGTCCCTTTACTACCCCCCAAACCCCATCTACTGGAGTAGGTAAACCCCCTGTCCCTTTACTACCCCCCAAACCCCCTCTACTGGAGTAGGTAAACCCCCTGTCCCTTTACTACCCCCCAAACCCCATCTACTGGAGTAGGTAAACCCCCTGTCCCTTTACTACCCCCCAAACCCCCTCCACTGGAGTAGGTAAACCCCCTGTCCCTTTACTACCCCCCAAACCCCCTCCACTGGAGTAGGTAAACCCCCTGTCCCTTTACTACCCCCCAAACCCCCTCTACTGGAGTAGGTAAACCCCCTGTCCCTTTACTACCCCCCAAACCCCATCTACTGGAGTAGGTAAACCCCCTGTCCCTTTACTACCCCCCAAACCCCCTCTACTGGAGTAGGTAAACCCCCTGTCCCTTTACTACCCCCCAAACCCCATCTACTGGAGTAGGTAAACCCCCTGTCCCTTTACTACCCCCCAAACCCCCTCTACTGGAGTAGGTAAACCCCCTGTCCCTTTACTACCCCCCAAACCCCATCTACTGGAGTAGGTAAACCCCCTGTCCCTTTACTACCCCCCAAACCCCATCTACTGGAGTAGGTAAACCCCCTGTCCCTTTACTACCCCCCAAACCCCCTCCACTGGAGTAGGTAAACCCCCTGTCCCTTTACTACCCCCCAAACCCCCTCTACTGGAGTAGGTAAACCCCCTGTCCCTTTACTACCCCCCAAACCCCCTCCACTGGAGTAGGTTAAACCCCCTGTCCCTTTACTACCCCCCAAACCCCCTCTACTGGAGTAGGTAAACCCCCTGTCCCTTTACTACCCCCCAAACCCCCTCCACTGGAGTAGGTAAACCCCCTGTCCCTTTACTACCCCCCAAACCCCCTCCACTGGAGTAGGTAAACCCCCTGTCCCTTTACTACCCCCCGAAACCCCATCTACTGGAGTAGGTAAACCCCCTGTCCCTTTACTACCCCCCAAACCCCCTCTACTGGAGTAGGTAAACCCCCTGTCCCTTTACTACCCCCCAAACCCCATCTACTGGAGTAGGTAAACCCCCTGTCCCTTTACTACCCCCCAAACCCCATCTACTGGAGTAGGTAAACCCCCTGTCCCTTTACTACCCCCCAAACCCCCTCTACTGGAGTAGGTAAACCCCCTGTCCCTTTACTACCCCCCAAACCCCATCTACTGGAGTAGGTAAAACCCCCTGTCCCTTTACTACCCCCCAAACCCCCTCCACTGGAGTAGGTAAACCCCCTGTCCCTTTACTACCCCCCAAACCCCCTCTACTGGAGTAGGTAAACCCCCTGTCCCTTTACTACCCCCCAAACCCCCTCCACTGGAGTAGGTAAACCCCCTGTCCCTTTACTACCCCCCAAACCCCCTCTACTGGAGTAGGTAAACCCCCTGTCCCTTTACTACCCCCCAAACCCCCTCTACTGGAGTAGGTAAACCCCCTGTCCCTTTACTACCCCCCAAACCCCCTCTACTGGAGTAGGTAAACCCCCTGTCCCTTTACTACCCCCCCAAACCCCCTCCACTGGAGTAGGTAAACCCCCTGTCCCTTTACTACCCCCAAACCCCCTCCACTGGAGTAGGTAAACCCCCTGTCCCTTTACTACCCCCCAAACCCCCTCTACTGGAGTAGGTAAACCCCCTGTCCCTTTACTACCCCCCAAACCCCCTCCACTGGAGTAGGTAAACCCCCTGTCCCTTTACTACCCCCCAAACCCCCTCTACTGGAGTAGGTAAACCCCCTGTCCCTTTACTACCCCCCAAACCCCCTCCACTGGAGTAGGTAAACCCCCTGTCCCTTTACTACCCCCCAAACCCCATCTACTGGAGTAGGTAAACCCCCTGTCCCTTTACTACCCCCCAAACCCCCTCTACTGGAGTAGGTAAACCCCCTGTCCCTTTACTACCCCCCAAACCCCCTCCACTGGAGTAGGTAAACCCCTGTCCCTTTACTACCCCCCAAACCCCCTCTACTGGAGTAGGTAAACCCCCTGTCCCTTTACTACCCCCCAAACCCCCTCCACTGGAGTAGGTAAACCCCCTGTCCCTTTACTACCCCCCAAACCCCATCTACTGGAGTAGGTAAACCCCCTGTCCCTTTACTACCCCCCAAACCCCCTCTACTGGAGTAGGTAAACCCCCTGTCCCTTTACTACCCCCCAAACCCCCTCTACTGGAGTAGGTAAACCCCCTGTCCCTTTACTACCCCCCAAACCCCCTCCACTGGAGTAGGTAAACCCCCTGTCCCTTTACTACCCCCCAAACCCCATCTACTGGAGTAGGTAAACCCCCTGTCCCTTTACTACCCCCCAAACCCCCTCCACTGGAGTAGGTAAACCCCTGTCCCTTTACTACCCCCCAAACCCCCTCCACTGGAGTAGGTAAACCCCCTGTCCCTTTACTACCCCCCAAACCCCTCTACTGGAGTAGGTAAACCCCCTGTCCCTTTACTACCCCCCAAACCCCCTCCACTGGAGTAGGTAAACCCCCTGTCCCTTTACTACCCCCCAAACCCCCTCTACTGGAGTAGGTAAACCCCCTGTCCCTTTACTACCCCCCAAACCCCCTCTACTGGAGTAGGTAAACCCCCTGTCCCTTTACTACCCCCCAAACCCCCTCCACTGGAGTAGGTAAACCCCCTGTCCCTTTACTACCCCCCAAACCCCTCTACTGGAGTAGGTAAACCCCTGTCCCTTTACTACCCCCCAAACCCCCTCTACTGGAGTAGGTAAACCCCTGTCCCTTTACTACCCCCCAAACCCCCTCTACTGGAGTAGGTAAACCCCCTGTCCCTTTACTACCCCCCAAACCCCCTCTACTGGAGTAGGTAAACCCCCTGTCCCTTTACTACCCCCCAAACCCCCTCCACTGGAGTAGGTAAACCCCTGTCCCTTTACTACCCCCCAAACCCCCTCTACTGGAGTAGGTAAACCCCCTGTCCTGTCCCTTTACTACCCCCCAAACCCCCTCTACTGGAGTAGGTAAACCCCCTGTCCCTTTACTACCCCCCAAACCCCCTCTACTGGAGTAGGTAAACCCCCTGTCCCTTTACTACCCCCCAAACCCCCTCTACTGGAGTAGGTAAACCCCCTGTCCCTTTACTACCCCCCCAAACCCCCTCCACTGGAGTAGGTAAACCCCCTGTCCCTTTACTACCCCCCAAACCCCCTCCACTGGAGTAGGTAAACCCCCTGTCCCTTTACTACCCCCCAAACCCCCTCTACTGGAGTAGGTAAACCCCCTGTCCCTTTACTACCCCCCAAACCCCCTCCACTGGAGTAGGTAAACCCCTGTCCCTTTACTACCCCCCAAACCCCCTCTACTGGAGTAGGTAAACCCCCTGTCCCTTTACTACCCCCCAAACCCCCTCCACTGGAGTAGGTAAACCCCCTGTCCCTTTACTACCCCCCAAACCCCATCTACTGGAGTAGGTAAACCCCCTGTCCCTTTACTACCCCCCAAACCCCCTCTACTGGAGTAGGTAAACCCCCTGTCCCTTTACTACCCCCAAACCCCCTCCACTGGAGTAGGTAAACCCCCTGTCCCTTTACTACCCCCCAAACCCCCTCTACTGGAGTAGGTAAACCCCCTGTCCCTTTACTACCCCCCAAACCCCCTCCACTGGAGTAGGTAAACCCCCTGTCCCTTTACTACCCCCCAAAACCCCATCTACTGGAGTAGGTAAACCCCCTGTCCCTTTACTACCCCCCAAACCCCCTCTACTGGAGTAGGTAAACCCCCTGTCCCTTTACTACCCCCCAAACCCCCTCTACTGGAGTAGGTAAACCCCCTGTCCCTTTACTACCCCCCAAACCCCCTCCACTGGAGTAGGTAAACCCCCTGTCCCTTTACTACCCCCCAAACCCCATCTACTGGAGTAGGTAAACCCCCTGTCCCTTTACTACCCCCCAAACCCCATCTACTGGAGTAGGTAAACCCCCTGTCCCTTTACTACCCCCCAAACCCCATCTACTGGAGTAGGTAAACCCCCTGTCCCTTTACTACCCCCCAAACCCCCTCCACTGGAGTAGGTAAACCCCCTGTCCCTTTACTACCCCCAAACCCCCTCTACTGGAGTAGGTAAACCCCCTGTCCCTTTACTACCCCCCAAACCCCCTCTACTGGAGTAGGTAAACCCCCTGTCCCTTTACTACCCCCCAAACCCCCTCCACTGGAGTAGGTAAACCCCCTGTCCCTTTACTACCCCCCAAACCCCCTCTACTGGAGTAGGTAAACCCCCTGTCCCTTTACTACCCCCCAAACCCCCTCTACTGGAGTAGGTAAACCCCCTGTCCCTTTACTACCCCCCAAACCCCCTCTACTGGAGTAGGTAAACCCCCTGTCCCTTTACTACCCCCCAAACCCCCTCTACTGGAGTAGGTAAACCCCCTGTCCCTTTACTACCCCCCAAACCCCATCTACTGGAGTAGGTAAACCCCTGTCCCTTTACTACCCCCCAAACCCCATCTACTGGAGTAGGTAAACCCCCTGTCCCTTTACTACCCCCCAAACCCCCTCCACTGGAGTAGGTAAACCCCCTGTCCCTTTACTACCCCCCAAACCCCCTCTACTGGAGTAGGTAAACCCCCTGTCCCTTTACTACCCCCCAAACCCCATCTACTGGAGTAGGTAAACCCCCTGTCCCTTTACTACCCCCCAAACCCCCTCTACTGGAGTAGGTAAACCCCCTGTCCCTTTACTACCCCCCAAACCCCATCTACTGGAGTAGGTAAACCCCCTGTCCCTTTACTACCCCCCAAACCCCCTCTACTGGAGTAGGTAAACCCCCTGTCCCTTTACTACCCCCCAAACCCCCTCTACTGGAGTAGGTAAACCCCCTGTCCCTTTACTACCCCCCAAACCCCCTCCACTGGAGTAGGTAAACCCCCTGTCCCTTTACTACCCCCCAAACCCCCTCTACTGGAGTAGGTAAACCCCCTGTCCCTTTACTACCCCCCAAACCCCCTCTACTGGAGTAGGTAAACCCCCTGTCCCTTTACTACCCCCCAAACCCCCTCCACTGGAGTAGGTAAACCCCCTGTCCCTTTACTACCCCCCAAACCCCCTCCACTGGAGTAGGTAAACCCCCTGTCCCTTTACTACCCCCCAAACCCCCTCCACTGGAGTAGGTAAACCCCCTGTCCCTTTACTACCCCCCAAACCCCCTCCACTGGAGTAGGTAAACCCCCTGTCCCTTTACTACCCCCCAAACCCCCTCTACTGGAGTAGGTAAACCCCCTGTCCCTTTACTACCCCCCAAACCCCATCTACTGGAGTAGGTAAACCCCCTGTCCCTTTACTACCCCCCAAACCCCCTCTACTGGAGTAGGTAAACCCCCTGTCCCTTTACTACCCCCCAAACCCCATCTACTGGAGTAGGTAAACCCCCTGTCCCTTTACTACCCCCCAAACCCCATCTACTGGAGTAGGTAAACCCCCTGTCCCTTTACTACCCCCCAAACCCCCTCCACTGGAGTAGGTAAACCCCCTGTCCCTTTACTACCCCCCAAACCCCCTCTACTGGAGTAGGTAAACCCCCTGTCCCTTTACTACCCCCCAAACCCCCTCTACTGGAGTAGGTAAACCCCCTGTCCCTTTACTACCCCCCAAACCCCATCTACTGGAGTAGGTAAACCCCCTGTCCCTTTACTACCCCCCCAAACCCCCTCCACTGGAGTAGGTAAACCCCCTGTCCCTTTACTACCCCCCAAACCCCCTCCACTGGAGTAGGTAAACCCCCTGTCCCTTTACTACCCCCCAAACCCCCTCCACTGGAGTAGGTAAACCCCCTGTCCCTTTACTACCCCCCAAACCCCCTCCACTGAGGTAGGTAAACCCCCTGTCCCTTTACTACCCCCCAAACCCCCTCCACTGGAGTAGGTAAACCCCCTGTCCCTTTACTACCCCCCAAACCCCATCTACTGGAGTAGGTAAACCCCCTGTCCCTTTACTACCCCCCAAACCCCCTCTACTGGAGTAGGTAAACCCCCTGTCCCTTTACTACCCCCCAAACCCCCTCCACTGGAGTAGGTAAACCCCCTGTCCCTTTACTACCCCCCAAACCCCCTCCACTGGAGTAGGTAAACCCCCTGTCCCTTTACTACCCCCCAAACCCCCTCTACTGGAGTAGGTAAACCCCCTGTCCCTTTACTACCCCCCAAACCCCATCTACTGGAGTAGGTAAACCCCCTGTCCCTTTACTACCCCCCAAACCCCCTCTACTGGAGTAGGTAAACCCCCTGTCCCTTTACTACCCCCCAAACCCCCTCTACTGGAGTAGGTAAACCCCCTGTCCCTTTACTACCCCCCAAACCCCCTCTACTGGAGTAGGTAAACCCCCTGTCCCTTTACTACCCCCCAAACCCCCTCCACTGGAGTAGGTAAACCCCCTGTCCCTTTACTACCCCCCAAACCCCCTCCACTGGAGTAGGTAAACCCCCTGTCCCTTTACTACCCCCCAAACCCCCTCCACTGGAGTAGGTAAACCCCCTGTCCCTTTACTACCCCCCAAACCCCCTCTACTGGAGTAGGTAAACCCCCTGTCCCTTTACTACCCCCCAAACCCCCTCTACTGGAGTAGGTAAACCCCCTGTCCCTTTACTACCCCCCAAACCCCCTCCACTGGAGTAGGTAAACCCCCTGTCCCTTTACTACCCCCCAAACCCCCTCCACTGGAGTAGGTAAACCCCCTGTCCCTTTACTACCCCCCAAACCCCATCCACTGGAGTAGGTAAACCCCCTGTCCCTTTACTACCCCCCAAACCCCATCTACTGGAGTAGGTAAACCCCCTGTCCCTTTACTACCCCCCAAACCCCCTCTACTGGAGTAGGTAAACCCCCTGTCCCTTTACTACCCCCCAAACCCCCTCCACTGGAGTAGGTAAACCCCCTGTCCCTTTACTACCCCCCAAACCCCCTCTACTGGAGTAGGTAAACCCCCTGTCCCTTTACTACCCCCCAAACCCCCTCTACTGGAGTAGGTAAACCCCCTGTCCCTTTACTACCCCCCAAACCCCCTCCACTGGAGTAGGTAAACCCCCTGTCCCTTTACTACCCCCCAAACCCCATCTACTGGAGTAGGTAAACCCCCTGTCCCTTTACTACCCCCCAAACCCCCTCCACTGGAGTAGGTAAACCCCCTGTCCCTTTACTACCCCCCAAACCCCCTCTACTGGAGTAGGTAAACCCCCTGTCCCTTTACTACCCCCCAAACCCCATCTACTGGAGTAGGTAAACCCCCTGTCCCTTTACTACCCCCCAAACCCCATCTACTGGAGTAGGTAAACCCCCTGTCCCTTTACTACCCCCCAAACCCCCTCTACTGGAGTAGGTAAACCCCCTGTCCCTTTACTACCCCCCCAAACCCCCTCCACTGGAGTAGGTAAACCCCCTGTCCCTTTACTACCCCCCAAACCCCATCTACTGGAGTAGGTAAACCCCCTGTCCCTTTACTACCCCCCAAACCCCCTCTACTGGAGTAGGTAAACCCCCTGTCCCTTTACTACCCCCCAAACCCCATCTACTGGAGTAGGTAAACCCCCTGTCCCTTTACTACCCCCCAAACCCCATCTACTGGAGTAGGTAAACCCCCTGTCCCTTTACTACCCCCCAAACCCCCTCCACTGGAGTAGGTAAACCCCCTGTCCCTTTACTACCCCCCAAACCCCCTCCACTGGAGTAGGTAAACCCCCTGTCCCTTTACTACCCCCCAAACCCCCTCTACTGGAGTAGGTAAACCCCCTGTCCCTTTACTACCCCCCAAACCCCATCTACTGGAGTAGGTAAACCCCCTGTCCCTTTACTACCCCCCAAACCCCCTCTACTGGAGTAGGTAAACCCCCTGTCCCTTTACTACCCCCCAAACCCCCTCCACTGGAGTAGGTAAACCCCCTGTCCCTTTACTACCCCCCAAACCCCATCTACTGGAGTAGGTAAACCCCCTGTCCCTTTACTACCCCCCAAACCCCCTCCACTGGAGTAGGTAAACCCCCTGTCCCTTTACTACCCCCCAAACCCCCTCTACTGGAGTAGGTAAACCCCCTGTCCCTTTACTACCCCCCAAACCCCATCTACTGGAGTAGGTAAACCCCCTGTCCCTTTACTACCCCCCAAACCCCCTCCACTGGAGTAGGTAAACCCCCTGTCCCTTTACTACCCCCCAAACCCCCTCCACTGGAGTAGGTAAACCCCCTGTCCCTTTACTACCCCCCAAACCCCATCTACTGGAGTAGGTAAACCCCCTGTCCCTTTACTACCCCCCAAACCCCCTCTACTGGAGTAGGTAAACCCCCTGTCCCTTTACTACCCCCCAAACCCCCTCCACTGGAGTAGGTAAACCCCCTGTCCCTTTACTACCCCCCAAACCCCCTCTACTGGAGTAGGTAAACCCCCTGTCCCTTTACTACCCCCCAAACCCCATCTACTGGAGTAGGTAAACCCCCTGTCCCTTTACTACCCCCCAAACCCCCTCTACTGGAGTAGGTAAACCCCCTGTCCCTTTACTACCCCCCAAACCCCCTCTACTGGAGTAGGTAAACCCCCTGTCCCTTTACTACCCCCCAAAACCCCATCTACTGGAGGACAGAGTACTGGGTAAACCCCCTGTCCCTAAACCTTTACCTTCAAGGACCCCCCCCCCAGGTTTGACCTGAATTAGGCTACGCCCCCCCCCCCCCCCCCACCCCCCTCCCCATTGTATGGCATTTCTATCTCTGGGACCCCCAATGTATATTGTAAAATCACTGTTAATTTAACTCGGAGAGGGTCCTTTTGGTACCTCGTCTACGCAGACGTGGAGGCAGAGCGAGCACTCCGGCGGCGATATCGTGCGAAAGATTGTCCTGATACGGAGCGTCGGCAATTGCGTCGCGATGTATTCCACTGATATAGAAACATAGGGTTTTTCAGAAAACGTGTGTAGAATCTGGCCTCAGGTCTAAATGGGTTAACCCATTTTGGGCGGGAACCCCTTTTGGTGTTAGCATTATGTTATGCTTTAGCTATTGAAAAATAGCAGATCTACAAGCTCATAGCGCGCCACTCGGTGGGCTAGTACAAGCTTGTAGGTCTGCTATTTTTGAACGACACAGAAACATAGCTTTTTCAGAAAACTGTCAGGATAGAAATGGGAAATGGTGCATTTATATAGCGCCTTTATCCAAGGCGATTTACATAGATTGTGCATCAATTAATCCATTCACACACACATTCATACACCGATGGCGGCAGAAACCATGCAAGGCACTAGCCAGCACATCGGGAGCAATTTGGGGTTCAGTGTCTTGCTCAAGGACACTTCGACACTAACTCTGGGGGAGCCCAGGTTCGAACAGGCAACCTTGCGGTTACCATCCAGCCACTCTACCCCTGAGCCACCGCCACCCATATAGAAATGGGTTAAACCCCCTAAACCCTAAAACAGCCTAACCCTGAGCGGTCTGCAGGATCTGCTGACCGATTGAGGACAGAGTACTTGTGATTCTCCATGACTATTGTTTATGTATTTGATGTATTACCATGTGGTGTTCTCGCTTACTGTGAGTCGCTCCGGGTTAAGAGTGTCTGATAAATGCCTACATTGCAAACTGTTAGTAAAGCTGGTCTCTCACCGTCTAGTCAGTAAATAGAAAATGGTTCTTTCACCGTCTGTAGGGCGGAGAAGAAGATCATGAACGCTGCCAGCAAGCTGGCGTCTATGGCCCGAGTCCTGGAGACCCCCGTCAAGAGGAAACCAGGGAAGAGCCCCAATGTACAGGGTGAGTAAGGGGCTCGTACACATGGTAGGACTTTTAAAGTTGTCGGGGGGGAGTCATCAGATCGTTAAGTATTTCACTCCTTTTTGAAAGTGGCTGGGGGTTATCCCATTCTGACCTGAGATCAGATTCTATAAAATGTCTTCTACATCCTGACAGTTTTCTGAAAAAGCTATGTTTCTATGTCAGTGGTTCTTCGATTTTTTCAAAAATAGCAGACATACAAGCTCATAGCGCGCCACTCGGTGGCGCGCTATGAGCTTGTAGGTCTGCTATTTTTCAATAGCTAAAGCATAACATAATGCTAACACCAACAGGGGTTCCCGCCCCAAAATGGGTTATATCAGGGTTTGAAAAAGCAATGTCTCTTTATTCCAAAACTAGGAATGCACCGTTATGTAAATGTTGGCCCATATCTACAACATGGACATAGATTCTAAAATGTTCCCACTTGTTGACCCTTTTGAAAACTTCCCCAGAAAACACAGCCTTCATCGTCACAAAAGGCTTTCTCAGGCTTTCATTTAATTCTTCAACATAACAATCATAAAATAAAAATATAGGCTAAAACAGATATATTATCTATTTATCTTGATATCGGTTCAACACCGATTTTGAATTTTAAGGCCAACAAGGCCCATCCCTGAATAGGATATAACAATGTGTAGAAGTCTAGAAGTAGTGTTTGTTTACAAGTGGTTTCATTTCACGTGAAATAAAACCACTGCATTTCAATGTTGTGATTCAATGTTGTGATTCAATGTTGTGATTCAATGTTGTGATTCAATGTTGTGATTCAATGTTGTGATTTCCACACAGTGGTCAAGGTCTCTGAGTGTCCCGCCGTCTCGGACCCCCAGAGCACCGAGACCCACCCGGATATGAGGACCACCTCTGGGACGAAAGACCCCCAGAGCACCGAGACCCACCCGGATATGAGGACCACCTCTGGGACGAAAGACCCCCAGAGCACCGAGACCCACCCGGATATGAGGACCACCTCTGGGACGAAAGACCCCCAGAGCACCGAGACCCACCCGGATATGAGGACCACCTCTGGGACGAAAGACCCCCACCTGCTACCATGCAGACCCTCACCATCCCCCAGTGGAGGAAAAAGTATTCAAATGTTTTACATAAAATAAAGTATCAATACTGCAATGTAGAACTACTCCTAACTGTGAACTAAAATTCACAATGTACTTGAGTAAAAGTGTACTTGAGTAAAAGTGTACTTGAGTAAAAGTGTACTTGAGTAAAAGTGTACTTGAGTAAAAGTGCAGTCGTAGTCTGAAAACTCACATCTTCACACCACCGTAGCCGATCCTAGATGACAATTTCTATGTATTTATTACCTTGTGTTGTTTTCTGGATTAACCCATTTTGACCTGAGATCAGATTCTAAAAATGTCTTCTACATCCTGACAGTTTTCTGAAAAAGCTATGTTTCTATGTCAGTCGTTCTTCGATTTTTCAAAAATAGCAGACCTACAAGCTCGTATCGCGCCACTCGGTGGCGCGCTATGAGCTTGTAGATCTGCTATTTTTCAATAGCTAAAGCACAACATAATGCTAACCACCAGAAGGGGTTCCCGTCCAAAATGGATTAAGAGCGTCTGCTAAATGCTTATTGTAAATTCACGCCTAAATTGTAAACTGTCCACACGTTCGCTCCCTCTGCTCACCACCAGGTGTCACCACCGTACCTGTGAGAGGCAGAAAGACGTCCAGGGATCACGTGACCCTCCTCGGCAGCTCTGATTGGACGACGATGCAGGAAGTTCCGGTCAGAGACCACCAATGGGCGCATGGTGACCGGGCCTTCCCCGGAGCCGTCTCTCCGTTGCTCCGCGGATCTCCGGACGAGCGCTCGCCGGCGTCCGGAGTCTCTCTGGACGAGGAGGCGCGGTCGGCGTTCGGAGGATATCTGACTCCCGACAGCTCCGACTTCACCGTTTATAACGAGATCATGGCCAACGTGCCGACGCCCTCCTCTCACCACCTCTAGGTCCAACGCTCCTAGAGAGAGTCTGGACCTGTCCTGGACCTCCAGCATTATGTGATGACCTTACAGCCCTAGAGAGAGTCTGGACCTGTCCTGGACCTCCAGCATTATGTGATGACCTTACAGCCCTAGAGAGAGTCTGGACCTGTCCTGGACCTCCAGCATTATGTGATGACCTTACAGCCCTAGAGAGAGTCTGGACCTGTCCTGGACCTCCAGCATTATGTGATGACCTTACAGCCCCAGAGAGAGTCTGGACCTGTCCTGGACCTCCAGCATTATGTGATGACCTTACAGCCCTAGAGAGAGTCTGGACCTGTCCTGGACCTCCAGCATTATGTGATGACCTTACAGCCCCAGAGAGAGTCTGGACCTGTCCTGGACCTCCAGCATTATGTGATGACCTTACAGCCCTAGAGAGAGTCTGGACCTGTCCTGGACCTCCAGCATTATGTGATGACCTTACAGCCCCAGAGAGAGTCTGGACCTGTCCTGGACCTCCAGCATTATGTGATGACCTTACAGCCCCAGAGAGAGTCTGTCCCTGAGGCGGGTCCATGGGCGGGTCCATCGGGGCGGGTCCATGGGCGGGTCCATCGGGGCAGGTCCATGGGCGGGTCCATGGGCGGGTCCATGGGCGGGTCCATCGGGGCGGGTCCATCGGGGCGGGTCCATCGGGGCGGGTCCATGGGCGGGTCCATGGGCGGGTCCATGGGCGGGTCCATGGGCGGGTCCATCGGGGCGGGTCCATGGGCGGGTCCATCGGGGCGGGTCCATGGGCGGGTCCATGGGCGGGTCCATCGGGGCGGGTCCATGGGCGGGTCCATGGGCGGGTCCATCGGGGCGGGTCCAGGGGCGGGTCCAGGGGCGGGTCCATGGGCGGGTCCATGGGCGGGTCCATGGGCGGGTCCATGGGCGGGTCCATGGGCGGGTCCATGGGCGGGTCCATCGGGGCGGGTCCATGGGCGGGTCCATGGGCGGGTCCATGGGCGGGTCCATGGGCGGGTCCATCGGGGCGGGTCCATGGGCGGGTCCATGGGCGGGTCCATGGGCGGGTCCATCGGGGCGGGTCCATGGGCGGGTCCATGGGCGGGTCCATGGGCGGGTCCATGCCGGCGGGTCCATCGGGGCGGGTCCATGGGCGGGTCCATGGGCGGGTCCATGGGCGGGTCCATCGGGGCGGGTCCATGGGCGGGTCCATGGGCGGGTCCATGGGCGGGTCCATGCCGGCGGGTCCATGGGCGGGTCCATCGGGGCGGGTCCATGGGCGGGTCCATGGGCGGGTCCATGGGCGGGTCCATGGGCGGGTCCATGGGCGGGTCCATGGGCGGGTCCATGGGCGGGTCCATCGGGGCGGGTCCATGGGCGGGTCCATCGGGGCGGGTCCATGGGCGGGTCCATGGGCGGGTCCATGGGCGGGTCCATCGGGGCGGGTCCATGGGCGGGTTAATGGGCGGGTCCATGGGCGGGTCCATGGGCGGGTCCATGGGCGGGTCCATGGGCGGGTCCATGGGCGGGTCCATCGGGGCGGGTCCATGGGCGGGTCCATCGGGGCGGGTCCATGGGCGGGTCCATCGGGGCGGGTCCATCGGGGCGGGTCCATGGGCGGGTCCATCGGGGCGGGTCCATGGGCGGGTCCATGGGCGGGTCCATCGGGGCGGGTCCATGGGCGGGTCCATGGGCGGGTCCATGGGCGGGTCCATGGGCGGGTCCATCGGGGCGGGTCCATGGGCGGGTCCATCGGGGCGGGTCCATGGGCGGGTCCATGGGCGGGTCCATGGGCGGGTCCATCGGGGCGGGTCCATGGGCGGGTCCATGGGCGGGTCCATGGGCGGGTCCATCGGGGCGGGTCCATGGGCGGGTCCATCGGGGCGGGTCCATGGGCGGGTCCATGGGCGGGTCCATCGGGGCGGGTCCATGGGCGGGTCCATGGGCGGGTCCATCGGGGCGGGTCCATGGGCGGGTCCATGGGCGGGTCCATGGGCGGGTCCATGGGCGGGTCCATGGGCGGGTCCATGGGCGGGTCCATGGGCGGGTCCATCGGGGCGGGTCCATGCCGGCGGGTCCATGGGCGGGTCCATGGGCGGGTCCATCGGGGCGGGTCCATGCCGGCGGGTCCATGGTGCCGTGAGTAAATCCCCCATTGTTGTTCCTGCATTTAGTTTTTAATATTTTCCCCATAAAATCATAAAATCATTCTTATATTAAAAAACAAAACAAAAAACAAATTCATTCTTCAAAATGATTCCATATATAAATGCCAAAAATCTAAGAAATTCCATAAATCTGAAAACAAAATGTAGTAAAAAGTAGTAAAAAGTAGTCATTTACAAGCTTGTGAGCTTGTAGATTGGCTATTTTCACGAGCGTGGGTCCCGCCCGGGTCAAACGTCTAATCTCTGGTTTTGGGTCTTGAGCTAAAAGGTTTGGGAACGACTGCTCCAGGATGATGTAACGTCTGATATTTGACAATAGTTTACAGTTAATATCAAGTTTACATTTTGACAACGGCAGTGGCATTTTCACATTATTGTGGTTTGTTGTTTTCTCTCAGATTGAGACTTATATCTGTTGTTTTGTGTTTATACATTTAGTGTTTTGCTTTTTGCGACGCTGTTTTATACATTTATTTTAGAGTTTATTTATTCAAAGTTTATTTTAAAATCAAGCTACTGAGCTGTTTAATAAATCGTTTTTTTAATGAATTGTTTGGATTTTTATTTTCTGAAGATGAGTATCCCATTTTGGGTGGGAATAATGTTAGCATTATGTTATAATTTAGCTATTGAAAAATAGCAGATCTACAAGCTCATAGCGCGCCACCGAGTGGCACGCTATGAGCTTGTAGATCTACTATTTTTGAAAAATCGAAGAACGAAATTTTTTAGAATCTGATATCAGGTCAAAATGGGGTATTCAATCATACCTGCCAACCTGCACGCATTTTGCGTACCAACTACGCAGGTCTAGTTCTCGGTACGAAATGCGCAATGACAACTATGACAATGACAACTATGACAATGACAACTATGACAATGACAACTATGACAATGACAACTATGACAATGACAACTATGACAATGACAACTATGACAA
>NC_136791.1:1410394-1440394 GCF_951216825.1 Electrona antarctica | reverse complement strand
TTAATATTTGTTTCTGTTCTTAAACGACATCATTGATGTTCATTGCTATGCCATTGGTCATGATATTTGCATATAAATGCCCCCCACAGAGGCTGGAATTCACACAAATTAAAAATCTCTGGACTCTGTGCAATTTTGAACTATTTTAACCTATGACCTTTGACCTTTAACCCTGATAAAAGTAACATGTTTTTTTGTGATCATTAGAATGTCTCTAGAACATGTTTTATTTATTATTGTGAAAGATATCCCCCAAATGTAAATTATTCATTTATTATTATTATTGTAATAATTATTATAAATGTGCACACAATTTGCATAAAATTCCTCTGATAAGTCCTAGTAGTAAAACGTAGTAGGTTGAAATGTCTTTTTTGCAAGTAGAAATGAATCAGGGTGTTACAGGGTTAAACCAAACTAAGCCACAGTGGTTGGCTCCAGGCGCCACATTTTGAATGTAGGCCTATTAGTAATGTTCAGCGACATACAGACTAAAGACAATAAATATAATATTGTCGTGTGATATTTTTGTATTTAAAGTCTGGGCAGACGGCTGCTCTCCTGGTGGGGAACGAGCCCTGGTTCCTGGTTCTCTGGCTGGGTCTGGTGAAGATGGGCTGCTCTGCTGCCTTGCTCAACTGCAACATGAGGTCCAAGTCCCTGCTGCACTGCTTCCAGCGCAGCGGGGCAACCGTTCTGATTGCAGCTGAAGGTACTACTATTGGCCCTGCCTAATTACCCCTTATCTCTAAACTTATTTTTGCCCTTTTTTTTTTTTTTACTATTTTGAAAAGCATTTTAAAAGACTAGTCTAAACAAAGTACTGCACCCCATCTGGGGTGGTAAAGTACTGCAACCCATCTGGGGTGGTTATTTGCACCCCATCTGGGGTGGTAAAGTACTGCACCCCATCTGGGGGTTATTTTGTAATCCTGTTATTTACTTGAAGAGGGTTACACACATATTTATCCAGCATTGCAACTATTCGTGATTTTGCAATTATTCTATGGATTGCTTTTTTGATCGAAATCGAAGAAAAAAAAATCGAAGAACGACTGACATAGAAAAACATAGCTTTTTCAGAAAACTGTCAGGATGTAGAAGACATTTTTAGAATCTGATCTCAGGTCTAAATGGGTTAAGTGTGTGTTCCTCTGTGTTCCAGAACTGAAGGAAGCCGTGGAGGAGGTTCTACCAGCCCTGTTGGATCACAACGTCACCGTGTACCTCCTAGCCGATCGATGCTCAACATCCGGAATGTTCTCCTTCAGCGATAAAGTCTGCCGCGCCTCAGACGAGCCTCTGGATGCTGATCTGAGATCAGATGTTACTCTGCACAGTCCAGCTGTCTACATCTACACATCTGGAACCACAGGTATATAGATCTGATCCGAGATCAGATGTTACGCTGCACAGTCCAGCTGTCTACATAATACACATCTGGAACCCGCTTGGGAAGTCCTCAAATTAGAACATACTGTAATATGGCAGTCACATAAGACATCTGTCTGAGTTATTTACTGAGCAGACACACTGTCTGGATGACTTCTTTACTGAGCAGACACACTGTCTGGATGACTTCTTTACTGAGCAGACACACTGTCTGGATGACTTCTTTACTGAGCAGACACACTGTCTGGATGACTTCTTTACTGAGCAGACACACTGTCTGGATGACTTCTTTACTGAGCAGACACACTGTCTGGATGACTTCTTTACTGAGCAGACACACTGTCTGGATGACTTCTTTACTGAGCAGACACACTGTCTGGATGACTTATTTACTGAGCAGACACACTGTCTGGATGACTTATTTACTGAGCAGACACACTGTCTGTCTGTCTGACTTCTTACACTTGGGAACAGTACAGTCGCCATTATTGTGTTGAGGCTCGTATAGTTGCTCTACCAGAACTCTGACGTCTATCAACCAGTTCAGAAAAACGTGACGTGAAACATGATTATGTTCATTGTTAACCCATTTAACCCCCCCCCCCCCCCCCCCCCCCCCCCAGAAGCAAAGATTTGAGTTAAAATGTTCACTCTGTAATAATATATATTCAAAGATTTGAGGCACATTTTCACGATTTAAAAAAAATAGCAGACGCTATGAGCTCGTAGCGCGCCACTCGGTGGCGCGCTACGAGCTTGTAGATCTGCTATTTTTCAATAGCTAAAGTATAACATAATGCTTATAGTTAAAACACCAAAAGGGGTTCCCGTCCAGAATGGGTTATGGTCTTCCTAAGGCAGCCGCGGTGACTATGTTCTCCTATGTTCTCCTATGTTCTCCTGTTATTTAAGGTCTTCCTAAAGGAGTCATGGTGACTATATATGTTCTCCTATGTTCTCCTGTTATTTAAGGTCTTCCTAAGGCAGCCGTGGTGACTATGTTCTCCTGTTATTTCAGGTCTTCCTAAGGCAGTCATGGTGACTATGTTCTCCTGTTATTTAAGGTCTTCCTAAGGCAGCCGTGGTGACTATGTTCTCCTGTTATTTAAGGTCTTCCTAAGGCAGCCGTGGTGACTATGTTCTCCTGTTATTTCAGGTCTTCCTAAGGCAGCCGTGGTGACTATGTTCTCCTGTTATTTCAGGTCTTCCTAAGGCAGCCGTGGTGAGCCATCTGAAGTTGTGGGCGATGTCTTTCCTCCAGAGAGCTGTCGGGGTGGAATCTGACGACGTGATTTATGTCAACCTTCCTCTGTATCACACCGCTGGCTTTATGGGCTGCACTGGAGCTATAGAGAGAGGTATGGAATAATAATTATTATAATTATTATTATTATTAATGCGGCCGTAGGTCACAGTTTACTATGGACGATGGAAGGCTCGTCTGAGAACGACCTAGAGAGAATGGGTAGTACTGAAAGGTTTGTTTCTGTTAGGCATGGACAGTATGGTGTAGAAACATGTTTCTGTTAGGCATGGACAGTATGGTGTAGAAACATGTTTCTGTTAGGCATGGACAGTATGGTGTAGAAACATGTTTCTGTTAGACATGGACAGTATGGTGTAGAAACATGTTTCTG
Source organism: Electrona antarctica (assembly GCF_951216825.1). Taxonomy (NCBI): domain Eukaryota; kingdom Metazoa; phylum Chordata; class Actinopteri; order Myctophiformes; family Myctophidae; genus Electrona; species Electrona antarctica. The sequence continues at coordinate 1,437,365 of NC_136791.1, read as the reverse complement.
TTAGGCATGGACAGTATGGTGTAGAAACATGTTTCTGTTAGGCATGGACAGTATGGTGTAGAAACATGTTTCTGTTAGGCATGGACAGTAGAAACATGTTTCTGTTAGGCATGGACAGTATGGTGTAGAAACATGTTTCTGTTAGGCATGGACAGTATGGTGTAGAAACATGTTTCTGTTAGACATGGACAGTATGGTGTAGAAACATGTTTCTGTTAGGCATGGACAGTATGGTGTAGAAACATGTTTCTGTTAGACATGGACAGTATGGTGTAGAAACATGTTGCTGTTAGACATGGACAGTATGGTGTAGAAACATGTTGCTGTTAGACATGGACAGTATGGTGTAGAAACATGTTGCTGTTAGACATGGACAGTATGGTGTAGAAACATGTTTCTGTTAGGCATGGACAGAATGGTGTAGAAACATGTTTCTGTTAGTCATGGACAGAATGGTGTAGAAACATGTTTCTGTTAGGCATGGACAGTATGGTTTAGAAACATGTTTCTGTTAGACATGGACAGAATGGTGTAGAAACATGTTTCTGTTAGACATGGACAGTATGGTGTAGAAACATGTTGCTGTTAGACATGGACAGTATGGTTTAGAAACATGTTTCTGTTAGACATGGACAGAATGGTGTAGAAACATGTTTCTGTTAGACATGGACAGTATGGTGTAGAAACATGTTTCTGTTAGGCATGGACAGAATGGTGTAGAAACATGTTTCTGTTAGACATGGACAGAATGGTGTAGAAACATGTTTCTGTTAGACATGGACAGTATGGTGTAGAAACATGTTTCTGTTAGACATGGACAGTATGGTGTAGAAACATGTTGCTGTTAGACATGGACAGTATGGTGTAGAAACATGTTTCTGTTAGACATGGACAGTATGGTGTAGAAACATGTTGCTGTTAGACATGGACAGTATGGTGTAGAAACATGTTTCTGTTAGACATGGACAGTATGGTGTAGAAACATGTTTCTGTTAGGCATGGACAGTATGGTGTAGAAACATGTTTCTGTTTGACATGGACAGAATGGTGTAGAAACATGTTTCTGTTAGACATGGACAGTATGGTGTAGAAACATGTTTCTGTTAGGCATGGACAGAATGGTGTAGAAACATGTTTCTGTTAGACATGGACAGTATGGTGTAGAAACATGTTTCTGTTAGACATGGACAGTATGGTGTAGAAACATGTTTCTGTTAGACATGGACAGTATGGTGTAGAAACATGTTTCTGTTAGGCATGGACAGTATGGTGTAGAAACATGTTTCTGTTAGACATGGACAGTATGGTGTAGAAACATGTTTCTGTTAGACATGGACAGTATGGTGTAGAAACATGTTTCTGTTAGACATGGACAGTATGGTGTAGAAACATGTTTCTGTTAGACATGGACAGAATGGTGTAGAAACATGTTTCTGTTAGGCATGGACAGTATGGTGTAGAAACATGTTTCTGTTAGGCATGGACAGTATGGTGTAGAAACATGTTTCTGTTAGACATGGACAGTATGGTGTAGAAACAGGTTTCTGTTAGGCATTGACAGTATGGTGTAGAAACATGTTTCTGTTAGGCATGGACAGTATGGTGTAGAAACATGTTTCTGTTGGACATGGACAGTATGGTGTAGAAACATGCGGAACAGTACAACAGAACAGGTTGAATAATGCTTTTGTTGAAAACATGAATGGATAGATGTAATGTGTTGATCAAACCTAAGTCTGTTGTCCAGAGTGAGTCCAAGATATGTGAAACTGTCACCCTCTTCTACTGTTTTACCATTAATGAGGAGTGGATTAAGTCCAGTGGGTTAGGGTTAGGGTCAGTCCAGTGGGTTAGGGTTAGGGTCAGTCCAGTGGGTTAGGGTTAGGGTCAGTCCAGTGGGTTAGGGTTAGGGTCAGTCCAGTGGGTTAGGGTTAGGGTCAGTCCAGTGGGTTAGGGTTAGGGTCAGTCCAGTGGGTTAGGGTTAGGGTCAGTCCAGTGGGTTAGGGTTAGGGTCAGTCCAGTGGGTTAGGGTTAGGGTCAGTCCAGTGGGTTAGGGTTAGGGTCAGTCCAGTGGGTTAGGGTTAGGGTCAGTCCAGTGGGTTAGGGTTAGGGTCAGTCCAGTGGGTTAGGGTTAGGGTCAGTCCAGTGGGTTAGGGTTAGGGTCAGTCCAGTGGGTTAGGGTTAGGGTCAGTCCAGTGGGTTAGGGTTAGGGTCAGTCCAGTGGGTTAGGGTTAGGGTCAGTCCAGTGGGTTAGGGTTAGGGTCAGTCCAGTGGGTTAGGGTTAGGGTCAGTCCAGTGGGTTAGGGTTAGGGTCAGTCCAGTGGGTTAGGGTTAGGGTCAGTCCAGTGGGTTAGGGTTAGGGTCAGTCCAGTGGGTTAGGGTTAGGGTCAGTCCAGTGGGTTAGGGTTAGGGTCAGTCCAGTGGGTTAGGGTTAGGGTCAGTCCAGTGGGTTAGGGTTAGGGTCAGTCCAGTGGGTTAGGGTTAGGGTCAGTCCAGTGGGTTAGGGTTAGGGTCAGTCCAGTGGGTTAGGGTTAGGGTCAGTCCAGTGGGTTAGGGTTAGGGTCAGTCCAGTGGGTTAGGGTTAGGGTCAGTCCAGTGGGTTAGGGTTAGGGTCAGTCCAGTGGGTTAGGGTTAGGGTCAGTCCAGTGGGTTAGGGTTAGGGTCAGTCCAGTGGGTTAGGGTTAGGGTCAGTCCAGTGGGTTAGGGTTAGGGTCAGTCCAGTGTGGGTTGTGTCAATGACCAGTTATTATTTTGTTACTGCGTTGTTTTCTACAGGCATCACCATTGTCCTGAAAAGTAAGTTTTCTGCATCGAGCTTCTGGGATGACTGCAGGAAGTTCAATGTGACGGTCATTCAGTACATTGGTGAAACCATGCGATATCTCTGCAACACCACCAAGGTATTCTCACCCTTATACATAGTCTATTATCTCTATATTCTCACCATTACGTAGTCTATTTATTGTATTATTATTTTTTACTTAAGTAGGGAGGGAGTTTAGAGACCAGGATTACTGCCTATATTTTGTGAGGGTACCTACCCTAGGGGACACACAGGGAGAACATGTGAGGGTACCTACCCTAGGGGACACACAGGGAGAACATGCGAGGGTACCTACCCTAGGGGACACACAGGGAGAACATGTGAGGGTACCTACCCTAGGGGGCACGGGGAGAACATGTGAGGGTACCTACCCTAGGGGACACGGGGAGAACATGTGAGGGTACCTACCCTAGGGGACACGGGGAGAACATGTGAGGGTACCTACCCTAGGGGACACGGGGAGAACATGTGAGGGTACCTACCCTAGGGGACACAGGGAGAACATGTGAGGGTACCTACCCTAGGGGACACACAGGGAGAACATGTGAGGGTACCTACCCTAGGGGACACGGGGAGAACATGTGAGGGTACCTACCCTAGGGGACACGGGGAGAACATGTGAGGGTACCTACCCTAGGGGGCACGGGGAGAACATGTGAGGGTACCTACCCTAGGGGACACGGGGAGAACATGTGAGGGTACCTACCCTAGGGGACACAGGGAGAACATGTGAGGGTACCTACCCTAGGGGACACACAGGGAGAACATGTGAGGGTACCTACCCTAGGGGACACACAGGGAGAACATGTGAGGGTACCTACCCTAGGGGACACACAGGGAGAACATGTGAGGGTACCTACCCTAGGGGACACGGGGAGAACATGTGATGGTACCTACCCTAGGGGGCACGGGGAGAACATGTGAGGGTACCTACCCTAGGGGACACAGGGAGAACATGTGAGGGTACCTACCCTAGGGGACACAGGGAGAACATGTGAGGGTACCTACCCTAGGGGACACACAGGGAGAACATGTGAGGGTACCTACCCTAGGGGACACGGGGAGAACATGTGAGGGTACCTACCCTAGGGGACACAGGGAGAACATGTGAGGGTACCTACCCTAGGGGACACGGGGAGAACATGTGAGGGTACCTACCCTAGGGGGCACGGGGAGAACATGTGAGGGTACCTACCCTAGGGGACACGGGGAGAACATGTGAGGGTACCTACCCTAGGGGACACACAGGGAGAACATGTGAGGGTACCTACCCTAGGGGACACACAGGGAGAACATGTGAGGGTACCTACCCTAGGGGACACGGGGAGAACATGTGAGGGTACCTACCCTAGGGGACACACAGGGAGAACATGTGAGGGTACCTACCCTAGGGGACACACAGGGAGAACATGCAAACTCCACACAGAAAGGCCCTTTCGCCAAGCCCACCTCGGGTATGGGCACTGATGATGCGGAGGAGAGAACACGCCCACAGCGTCATTTTACGCTCTCAAGAGTTAAATTAATGTTAAACACCTGCATTACTTAATTTACAAGAAGGCTGCACAATCAGAGAATGTAGAATAATTGTTATTAACATTATTGTAACATTTGCCTGGGTTAGGGTTAGGGTCAGTCCAGTGGGTTAGGGTTAGGGTCAGTCCAGTGGGTTAGGGTTAGGGTCAGTCCAGTGGGTTAGGGTTAGGGTCAGTCCAGTGGGTTAGGGTTAGGGTCAGTCCAGTGGGTTAGGGTTAGGGTCAGTCCAGTGGGTTAGGGTTAGGGTCAGTCCAGTGGGTTAGGGTTAGGGTCAGTCCAGTGGGTTAGGGTTAGGGTCAGTCCAGTGGGTTAGGGTTAGGGTCAGTCCAGTGGGTTAGGGTTAGGGTCAGTCCAGTGGGTTAGGGTTAGGGTCAGTCCAGTGGGTTAGGGTTAGGGTCAGTCCAGTGGGTTAGGGTTAGGGTCAGTCCAGTGGGTTAGGGTTAGGGTCAGTCCAGTGGGTTAGGGTTAGGGTCAGTCCAGTGGGTTAGGGTTAGGGTCAGTCCAGTGGGTTAGGGTTAGGGTCAGTCCAGTGGGTTAGGGTTAGGGTCAGTCCAGTGGGTTAGGGTTAGGGTCAGTCCAGTGGGTTAGGGTTAGGGTCAGTCCAGTGGGTTAGGGTTAGGGTCAGTCCAGTGGGTTAGGGTTAGGGTCAGTCCAGTGTGGGTTGTGTCAATGACCAGTTATTATTTTGTTACTGCGTTGTTTTCTACAGGCATCACCATTGTCCTGAAAAGTAAGTTTTCTGCATCGAGCTTCTGGGATGACTGCAGGAAGTTCAATGTGACGGTCATTCAGTACATTGGTGAAACCATGCGATATCTCTGCAACACCACCAAGGTATTCTCACCCTTATACATAGTCTATTATCTCTATATTCTCACCATTACGTAGTCTATTTATTGTATTATTATTTTTTACTTAAGTAGGGAGGGAGTTTAGAGACCAGGATTACTGCCTATATTTTGTGAGGGTACCTACCCTAGGGGACACACAGGGAGAACATGTGAGGGTACCTACCCTAGGGGACACACAGGGAGAACATGCGAGGGTACCTACCCTAGGGGACACACAGGGAGAACATGTGAGGGTACCTACCCTAGGGGGCACGGGGAGAACATGTGAGGGTACCTACCCTAGGGGACACGGGGAGAACATGTGAGGGTACCTACCCTAGGGGACACGGGGAGAACATGTGAGGGTACCTACCCTAGGGGACACGGGGAGAACATGTGAGGGTACCTACCCTAGGGGACACAGGGAGAACATGTGAGGGTACCTACCCTAGGGGACACAGGGAGAACATGTGAGGGTACCTACCCTAGGGGACACACAGGGAGAACATGTGAGGGTACCTACCCTAGGGGACACGGGGAGAACATGTGAGGGTACCTACCCTAGGGGGCACGGGGAGAACATGTGAGGGTACCTACCCTAGGGGACACGGGGAGAACATGTGAGGGTACCTACCCTAGGGGACACACAGGGAGAACATGTGAGGGTACCTACCCTAGGGGACACACAGGGAGAACATGTGAGGGTACCTACCCTAGGGGACACGGGGAGAACATGTGAGGGTACCTACCCTAGGGGACACACAGGGAGAACATGTGAGGGTACCTACCCTAGGGGACACACAGGGAGAACATGCAAACTCCACACAGAAAGGCCCTTTCGCCAAGCCCACCTCGGGTATGGGCACGGGAGAACATGTGAGGGTACCTACCCTAGGGGGCACGGGGAGAACATGTGAGGGTACCTACCCTAGGGGACACGGGGAGAACATGTGAGGGTACCTACCCTAGGGGACACACAGGGAGAACATGTGAGGGTACCTACCCTAGGGGACACACAGGGAGAACATGTGAGGGTACCTACCCTAGGGGACACGGGGAGAACATGTGAGGGTACCTACCCTAGGGGACACACAGGGAGAACATGTGAGGGTACCTACCCTAGGGGACACACAGGGAGAACATGCAAACTCCACACAGAAAGGCCCTTTCGCCAAGCCCACCTCGGGTATGGGCACTGATGATGCGGAGGAGAGAACACGCCCACAGCGTCATTTTACGCTCTCAAGAGTTAAATTAATGTTAAACACCTGCATTACTTAATTTACAAGAAGGCTGCACAATCAGAGAATGTAGAATAATTGTTATTAACATTATTGTAACATTTGCCTGTTGTCTCCCCTAATGGTACCACATCGATACAGAATCTTATCCAACAATGAAAAAATATTCTTTAGGTTTTGGGTCTACGACAGTGGTTTTCAACCCTTTTCATATAAAGGCCCACTATTTATTTGGCATTTCCATGTCCAAGCCACGGACCACCATTTGATGACATGTATCCTCTAAGACCCTAAACTAAAGAATATCTTGTTGTCGTCGGATACGATTTTATCCACAATTCCATGTGTGACAGGGTGGTATTGTTTAAGGTAGCCAACTACGCCACCTGGGGAATTGCGCCCCAGGAGATATTTACTAAGGTACAATACTGGACACCCGGAGCACGTGATGACTCCCAAACACAGATTCAGTATACAATATAGGCAAGGCAGGCAGAAACGTGTGTAACCAATATACAAAAGTCTTTATTTAAATGAATTGGTCAGCAATATATAATTAATAAAACAATTCCAGCAATAAGACATTTCATTCAGCAATAGTACGGTTCAACAATAAATAGAGGCTCCCAATAGGTTTAAAGTGCAGGTGACTATAAAGTGCATATAGTTATGTATATAGATTAAATAACATATACATATATATATTGATATCGCACAGCCAGTACCGGGGGAATGAGGGGAGCTGGGCAGGCTCACCGGTCCAGGGTGGCGGTAATAAGCAACAAAACACAAAATAAACCACAAAACAATAGTAAATTGAGAAAAGGGCTTTACCACCACCACTGGACGGCTGTCCACTGGTCCAGCGTAGCTGTCCCTGGCACCGGTCCCTTTACCACCACCACTGGACGGCTGTCCACTGGTCCAGCGTAGCTGTCCCTGGCACCGGTCCCTTTACCACCACCACTGGACGGCTGTCCACTGGTCCAGCGTAGCTGTCCCTGGCACCGGCCCCTTTACCACCACCACTGGACGGCTGTCCACTGCTCCAGCGTAGCTGTCCCTGGCACCGGTCCCTTTACCACCACCACTGGACGGCTGTCCACTGGTCCAGCGTAGCTGTCCCCGGCACCGGTCCTTTTACCACCACCACTGGACGGCTGTCCACTGGTCCAGCGTAGCTGTCCCCAGCACCGGTCCCTTTACCACCACCACTGGACGGCTGTCCACTGCTCCAGCGTAGCTGTCCCTGGCACCGGTCCCTTTACCACCACCACTGGACGGCTGTCCACTGGTCCAGCGTAGCTGTCCCTGGCACCGGCCCCTTTACCACCACCACTGGACGGCTGTCCACTGGTCCAGCGTAGCTGTCCCCGGCACCGGTCCCTTTACCACCACCACTGGACGGCTGTCCACTGCTCCAGCGTAGCTGTCCCTGGCACCGGTCCCTTTACCACCACCACTGGACGGCTGTCCACTGCTCCAGCGTAGCTGTCCCTGGCACCGGTCCCTTTACCACCACCACTGGACGGCTGTCCACTGCTCCAGCGTAGCTGTCCCCGGCACCGGTCCCTTTACCACCACCACTGGACGGCTGTCCACTGGTCCAGCGTAGCTGTCCCCGGCACCGGTCCCTTTACCACCACCACTGGACGGCTGTCCACTGGTCCAGCGTAGCTGTCCCCGGCACCGGTCCCTTTACCACCACCACTGGACGGCTGTCCACTGGTCCAGCGTAGCTGTCCCTGGCACCGGTCCCTTTACCACCACCACTGGACGGCTGTCCACTGCTCCAGCGTAGCTGTCCCCGGCACCGGTCCCTTTACCACCACCACTGGACGGCTGTCCACTGGTCCAGCGTAGCTGTCCCCGGCACCGGCCCCTTTACCACCACCACTGGACGGCTGTCCACTGCTCCAGCGTAGCTGTCCTCGGCACCGGTCCCTTTACCACCACCACTGGACGGCTGTCCACTGCTCCAGCGTAGCTGTCCCCGGCACCGGTCCCTTTACCACCACCACTGGACGGCTGTCCACTGCTCCAGCGTAGCTGTCCCTGGCACCGGTCCCTTTACCACCACCACTGGACGGCTGTCCACTGGTCCAGCGTAGCTGTCCCCGGCACCGGTCCCTTTACCACCACCACTGGACGGCTGTCCACTGGTCCAGCGTAGCTGTCCCCGGCACCGGTCCCTTTACCACCACCACTGGACGGCTGTCCACTGGTCCAGCGTAGCTGTCCCCGGCACCGGTCCCTTTACCACCACCACTGGACGGCTGTCCACTGGTCCAGCGTAGCTGTCCCCGGCACCGGTCCCTTTACCACCACCACTGGACGGCTGTCCACTGGTCCAGCGTAGCTGTCCCCGGCACCGGTCCTTTTACCACCACCACTGGACGGCTGTCCACTGCTCCAGCGTAGCTGTCCCCGGCACCGGTCCCTTTACCACCACCACTGGACGGCTGTCCACTGCTCCAGCGTAGCTGTCCCCGGCACCGGTCCCTTTACCACCACCACTGGACGGCTGTCCACTGCTCCAGCGTAGCTGTCCCCGGCACCGGTCCTTTTACCACCACCACTGGACGGCTGTCCACTGGTCCAGCGTAGCTGTCCCCAGCACCGGTCCCTTTACCACCACCACTGGACGGCTGTCCACTGGTCCAGCGTAGCTGTCCCCGGCACCGGCCCTGCAAGGAGGATATGAGCACTTGTCTTCACAGTGGAAGGTACCGGATAATAAAATGACAGTCTTCTCTCCAGCCTATGGTTGGCCTAGGGCCCAGTCGTATCCAAATTACCAGGAGAGGGAATACAAATATATGTATATTATATATAATACAGTACTAAATATATATACATATATCTACCCAAGCCAAGATAAGGAGGAATATGATATAATATAGGATGAATAGAAATCATTAAGCCCGATATGGACTACAATCAACCAGGGCCCAGATCCAGGCGACCAACGTGAGGACCACTCGTGGCCGTGTGATTGAGCCCTCTCAAACACTGCTGTACGAGTGTGTGTAGAATGTAGGTTAATGTCCGCAAAGCAGCAGGTGTAGTGCTGGCCCTGAAAGCACAACGGCCGTATTAAAATACTACTCTTATACTACTAGTCACTGAGGCAGGAACAGCGAGACACACAATTAAACTCACCTGCTTTAATGAGGCCAACGTGCACAGTCGCTGTAGCCTACCCACTGCAGCGGTAGCCAGGTAAGAACACAACTGTAAACAACAAGAGCCCAGGTTTATACTCTCATGGAATCACAGACACCAAATTAATATAAATACTGCGGGGAGGGAGGACCACCAACCTAGGTGGCGTGGTGTTGTATCACAACACGCTAACAGGACCCAGGAAGGAGTGAGTCAGGGGTAGAGGGAGGACCACCAACCTAGGTGGCGTGGTGTTGTATCACAACACGCTAAACAGGACCCAGGAAGGAGTGAGTCAGGGGTAGAGGGAGGACCACCAACCTAGGTGGCGTGGTGTTGTATCACAACACGCTAACAGGACCCAGGAAGGAGTGAGTCAGGGGTAGAGGGAGGACCACCAACCTAGGTGGCGTGGTGTTGTATCACAACACGCTAACAGGACCCAGGAAGGAGTGAGTCAGGGGTAGAGGGAGGACCACCAACCTAGGTGGCGTGGTGTTGTATCACAACACGCTAAACAGGACCCAGGAAGGAGTGAGTCAGGGGTAGAGGGAGGACCACCAACCTAGGTGGCGTGGTGTTGTATCACAACACGCTAACAGGACCCAGGAAGGAGTGAGTCAGGGGTAGAGGGAGGACCACCAACCTAGGTGGCGTGGTGTTGTATCACAACACGCTAACAGGACCCAGGAAGGAGTGAGTCAGGGGTAGAGGGAGGACCACCAACCTAGGTGGCGTGCTAACAGGACCCAGGAAGGAGTGAGTCAGGGGTAGAGGGAGGACCACCAACCTAGGTGGCGTGGTGTTGTGTCACAACACGCTAACAGGACCCAGGAAGGAGTGAGTCAGGGGTAGAGGGAGGACCACCAACCTAGGTGGCGTGCTAACAGGACCCAGGAAGGAGTGAGTCAGGGGTAGAGGGAGGACCACCAACCTAGGTGGCGTGCTAACAGGACCCAGGAAGGAGTGAGTCAGGGGTAGAGGGAGGACCACCAACCTAGGTGGCGTGCTAACAGGACCCAGGAAGGAGTGAGTCAGGGGTAGAGGGAGGACCACCAACCTAGGTGGCGTGGTGTTGTGTCACAACACGCTAACAGGACCCAGGAAGGAGTGAGTCAGGGGTAGAGGGAGGACCACCAACCTAGGTGGCGTGCTAACAGGACCCAGGAAGGAGTGAGTCAGGGGTAGAGGGAGGACCACCAACCTAGGTGGCGTGCTAACAGGACCCAGGAAGGAGTGAGTCAGGGGTAGAGGGAGGACCACCAACCTAGGTGGCGTGCTAACAGGACCCAGGAAGGAGTGAGTCAGGGGTAGAGGGAGGACCACCAACCTAGGTGGCGTGGTGTTGTGTCACAACACGCTAACAGGACCCAGGAAGGAGTGAGTCAGGGGTAGAGGGAGGACCACCAACCTAGGTGGCGTGCTAACAGGACCCAGGAAGGAGTGAGTCAGGGGTAGAGGGAGGAGACACCAACCTAGGTGGCGTGGTATTGTGTCACAACACGCTAACAGGACCCAGGAAGGAGTAAGTCAGGGGTAGCCCCGAGGCTAAAACACAACAAGTGCTCACAGTCAAGTTCACAGTCAACTATTAAGTGCAGGCGATCGTAAAAACAGCAATGTGTGGAAACATACCTGCACTGATTTGCGGACCAAACGCGCTGCCACCCGACGGGACAGCGTTGTTTAGAGTGACCAACGTGTGGCACCCACCAGCAGTGTGTTTAGAGTGACCAACGTGTGGCACCCACCAGCAGTGTGTTTAGAGTGACCAACGTGTGGCACCCACCAGCAGTGTGGAAGAGAGAGACAGACAGCGTTGTTTAGAGTGACCAACGTGTGGCACCCACCAGCAGTGTGGCAGAGAGAGAGACAGACAGCGTTGTTTAGAGTGACCAACATGTGGCACCCACCAGCAGTGTGGCAGAGAGAGAGACAGACAGCGTTGTTTAGAGTGACCAACGTGGGGCACCCACCAGCAGTGTGTTTAGAGTGACCAACGTGTGGCACCCACCAGCAGTGTGTTTAGAGTGACCAACGTGTGGCACCCACCAGCAGTGTGGCAGAGTGACCAACGTGGGGCACCCACCAGCAGTGTGTTTAGAGTGACCGACGTGTGGCACCCACCAGCAGTGTGTTTAGAGTGACCGACGTGTGGCACCCACCAGCAGTGTGGCAGAGTGACCAACGTGGGGCACCCACCAGCAGTGTGTTTAGAGAGACCAACGTGTGGCACCCACCAGCAGTGTGTTTAGAGTGACCAACGTGTGGCACCCACCAGCAGTGTGTTTAGAGTGACCAACGTGTGGCACCCACCAGCAGTGTGTTTAGAGTGACCAACGTGTGGCACCCACCAGCAGTGTGTTTAGAGTGACCAACGTGTGGCACCCACCAGCAGTGTGTTTAGAGTGACCAACGTGTGGCACCCACCAGCAGTGTGTTTAGAGTGACCAACGTGTGGCACCCACCAGCAGTGTGGAAGAGAGAGACAGACAGCGTTGTTTAGAGTGACCAACGTGTGGCACCCACCAGCAGTGTGGCAGAGAGAGAGACAGACAGCGTTGTTTAGAGTGACCAACATGTGGCACCCACCAGCAGTGTGGCAGAGAGAGAGACAGACAGCGTTGTTTAGAGTGACCAACGTGGGGCACCCACCAGCAGTGTGTTTAGAGTGACCAACGTGTGGCACCCACCAGCAGTGTGTTTAGAGTGACCAACGTGTGGCACCCACCAGCAGTGTGGCAGAGTGACCAACGTGTGGCACCCACCAGCAGTGTGTTTAGAGTGACCAACGTGTGGCACCCACCAGCAGTGTGTTTAGAGTGACCAACGTGTGGCACCCACCAGCAGTGTGTTTAGAGTGACCAACGTGGGGCACCCACCAGCAGTGTGTTTAGAGTGACCAACGTGTGGCACCCACCAGCAGTGTGTTTAGAGTGACCAACGTGTGGCACCCACCAGCAGTGTGTTTAGAGTGACCAACGTGTGGCACCCACCAGCAGTGTGTTTAGAGTGACCAACGTGTGGCACCCACCAGCAGTGTGTTTAGAGTGGCCAACGTGTGGCACCCACCAGCAGTGTGTTTAGAGTGACCAACGTGTGGCACCCACCAGCAGTGTGTTTAGAGTGACCAACGTGTGGCACCCACCAGCAGTGTGTTTAGAGTGACCAACGTGGGGCACCCACCAGCAGTGTGTTTAGAGTGACCAACGTGTGGCACCCACCAGCAGTGTGTTTAGAGTGACCAACGTGTGGCACCCACCAGCAGTGTGTTTAGAGTGACCAACGTGTGGCACCCACCAGCAGTGTGTTTAGAGTGACCAACGTGTGGCACCCACCAGCAGTGTGTTTAGAGTGACCAACGTGGGGCACCCACCAGCAGTGTGTTTAGAGTGACCAACGTGTGGCACCCACCAGCAGTGTGTTTAGAGTGACCAACGTGTGGCACCCACCAGCAGTGTGTTTAGAGTGACCAACGTGTGGCACCCACCAGCAGTGTGTTTAGAGTGACCAACGTGTGGCACCCACCAGCAGTGTGTTTAGAGAGACCAACGTGTGGCACCCACCAGCAGTGTGTTTAGAGAGACCAACGTGTGGCACCCACCAGCAGTGTGTTTAGAGTGACCAACGTGTGGCACCCACCAGCAGTGTGTTTAGAGAGACCAACGTGTGGCACCCACCAGCAGTGTGTTTAGAGTGGCCAACGTGTGGCACCCACCAGCAGTGTGTTTAGAGTGACCAACGTGGGGCACCCACCAGCAGTGTGTTTAGAGTGACCAACGTGGGGCACCCACCAGCAGTGTGTTTAGAGTGACCAACGTGTGGCACCCACCAGCAGTGTGTTTAGAGTGACCAACGTGGGGCACCCACCAGCAGTGTGTTTAGAGTGGCCAACGTGGGGCACCCACCAGCAGTGTGTTTAGAGTGACCAACGTGGGGCACCCACCAGCAGTGTGTTTAGAGTGACCAACGTGTGGCACCCACCAGCAGTGTGTTTAGAGTGACCAACGTGTGGCACCCACCAGCAGTGTGTTTAGAGTGACCAACGTGGGGCACCCACCAGCAGTGTGTTTAGAGTGACCAACGTGGGGCACCCACCAGCAGTGTGTTTAGAGTGACCAACGTGGGGCACCCACCAGCAGTGTGTTTAGAGTGACCAACGTGTGGCACCCACCAGCAGTGTGTTTAGAGTGACCAACGTGTGGCACCCACCAGCAGTGTGTTTAGAGTGACCAACGTGGGGCACCCACCAGCAGTGTGTTTAGAGTGACCAACGTGTGGCACCCACCAGCAGTGTGTTTAGAGAGACCAACGTGTGGCACCCACCAGCAGTGTGTTTAGAGTGACCAACGTGTGGCACCCACCAGCAGTGTGTTTAGAGTGACCAACGTGTGGCACCCACCAGCAGTGTGTTTAGAGAGACCAACGTGTGGCACCCACCAGCAGTGTGTTTAGAGTGACCAACGTGTGGCACCCACCAGCAGTGTGTTTAGAGTGACCAACGTGTGGCACCCACCAGCAGTGTGTTTAGAGTGACCAACGTGTGGCACCCACCAGCAGTGTGTTTAGAGAGACCAACGTGTGGCACCCACCAGCAGTGTGTTTAGAGTGACCAACGTGTGGCACCCACCAGCAGTGTGTTTAGAGTGACCAACGTGTGGCACCCACCAGCAGTGTGTTTAGAGTGACCAACGTGTGGCACCCACCAGCAGTGTGTTTAGAGTGACCAACGTGTGGCACCCACCAGCAGTGTGTTTAGAGTGACCAACGTGGGGCACCCACCAGCAGTGTGTTTAGAGTGACCAACGTGTGGCACCCACCAGCAGTGTGTTTAGAGTGACCAACGTGGGGCACCCACCAGCAGTGTGTTTAGAGTGACCAACGTGTGGCACCCACCAGCAGTGTGTTTAGAGAGACCAACGTGGGGCACCCACCAGCAGTGTGTTTAGAGTGACCAACGTGTGGCACCCACCAGCAGTGTGTTTAGAGTGACCAACGTGTGGCACCCACCAGCAGTGTGTTTAGAGTGACCAACGTGGGGCACCCACCAGCAGTGTGTTTAGAGAGACCAACGTGTGGCACCCACCAGCAGTGTGTTTAGAGTGACCAACGTGTGGCACCCACCAGCAGTGTGTTTAGAGTGACCAACGTGGGGCACCCACCAGCAGTGTGTTTAGAGTGACCAACGTGTGGCACCCACCAGCAGTGTGTTTAGAGTGACCAACGTGTGGCACCCACCAGCAGTGTGTTTAGAGTGACCAACGTGTGGCACCCACCAGCAGTGTGTTTAGAGTGACCAACGTGGGGCACCCACCAGCAGTGTGTTTAGAGTGACCAACGTGTGGCACCCACCAGCAGTGTGTTTAGAGTGACCAACGTGTGGCACCCACCAGCAGTGTGTTTAGAGTGGCCAACGTGTGGCACCCACCAGCAGTGTGTTTAGAGTGGCCAACGTGTGGCACCCACCAGCAGTGTGTTTAGAGTGGCCAACGTGGGGCACCCACCAGCAGTGTGTTTAGAGTGACCAACGTGGGGCACCCACCAGCAGTGTGTTTAGAGTGGCCAACGTGGGGCACCCACCAGCAGTGTGTTTAGAGTGACCAACGTGGGGCACCCACCAGCAGTGTGTTTAGAGTGACCAACGTGGGGCACCCACCAGCAGTGTGTTTAGAGTGGCCAACGTGTGGCACCCACCAGCAGTGTGTTTAGAGTGGCCAACGTGGGGCACCCACCAGCAGTGTGTTTAGAGTGACCAACGTGGGGCACCCACCAGCAGTGTGTTTAGAGTGACCAACGTGGGGCACCCACCAGCAGTGTGTTTAGAGTGGCCAACGTGTGGCACCCACCAGCAGTGTGTTTAGAGTGGCCAACGTGTGGCACCCACCAGCAGTGTGTTTAGAGTGACCAACGTGGGGCACCCACCAGCAGTGTGTTTAGAGTGACCAACGTGTGGCACCCACCAGCAGTGTGTTTAGAGTGACCAACGTGTGCCACCCACCAGCAGTGTGTTTAGAGTGACCAACGTGTGGCACCCACCAGCAGTGTGTTTAGAGTGACCAACGTGTGGCACCCACCAGCAGTGTGTTTAGAGTGACCAACGTGTGGCACCCACCAGCAGTGTGTTTAGAGAGACCAACGTGTGGCACCCACCAGCAGTGTGTTTAGAGTGACCAACGTGGGGCACCCACCAGCAGTGTGTTTAGAGTGACCAACGTGGGGCACCCACCAGCAGTGTGTTTAGAGTGACCAACGTGTGGCACCCACCAGCAGTGTGTTTAGAGTGACCAACGTGTGGCACCCACCAGCAGTGTGTTTAGAGTGGCCAACGTGTGGCACCCACCAGCAGTGTGTTTAGAGTGGCCAACGTGTGGCACCCACCAGCAGTGTGTTTAGAGTGGCCAACGTGGGGCACCCACCAGCAGTGTGTTTAGAGTGACCAACGTGTGGCACCCACCAGCAGTGTGTTTAGAGTGACCGACGTGGGGCACCCACCAGCAGTGTGTTTAGAGTGACCGACGTGGGGCACCCACCAGCAGTGTGTTTAGAGTGACCGACGTGTGGCACCCACCAGCAGTGTGTTTAGAGTGACCGACGTGGGGCACCCACCAGCAGTGTGTTTAGAGTGACCGACGTGGGGCACCCACCAGCAGTGTGTTTAGAGTGACCGACGTGTGGCACCCACCAGCAGTGTGTTTAGAGTGACCGACGTGGGGCACCCACCAGCAGTGTGTTTAGAGTGACCAACGTGGGGCACCCACCAGCAGTGTGTTTAGAGTGACCAACGTGTGGCACCCACCAGCAGTGTGTTTAGAGTGACCAACGTGGGGCACCCACCAGCAGTGTGTTTAGAGTGACCAACGTGGGGCACCCACCAGCAGTGTGGCAGAGTGACCAACGTGTGGCACCCACCAGCAGTGTGTTTAGAGTGACCGACGTGGGGCACCCACCAGCAGTGTGTTTAGAGTGACCAACGTGTGGCACCCACCAGCAGTGTGTTTAGAGTGACCAACGTGTGGCACCCACCAGCAGTGTGTTTAGAGAGACCAACGTGTGGCACCCACCAGCAGTGTGTTTAGAGTGGCCAACGTGTGGCACCCACCAGCAGTGTGTTTAGAGAGACCAACGTGTGGCACCCACCAGCAGTGTGTTTAGAGTGGCCAACGTGTGGCACCCACCAGCAGTGTGTTTAGAGTGGCCAACGTGTGGCACCCACCAGCAGTGTGTTTAGAGTGACCAACGTGTGGCACCCACCAGCAGTGTGTTTAGAGTGACCAACGTGGGGCACCCACCAGCAGTGTGTTTAGAGTGACCAACGTGTGGCACCCACCAGCAGTGTGTTTAGAGAGACCAACGTGTGGCACCCACCAGCAGTGTGTTTAGAGTGACCAACGTGTGGCACCCACCAGCAGTGTGTTTAGAGTGACCAACGTGTGGCACCCACCAGCAGTGTGTTTAGAGAGACCAACGTGTGGCACCCACCAGCAGTGTGTTTAGAGAGACCAACGTGTGGCACCCACCAGCAGTGTGTTTAGAGTGACCAACGTGTGGCACCCACCAGCAGTGTGTTTAGAGTGACCGACGTGGGGCACCCACCAGCAGTGTGTTTAGAGTGACCGACGTGGGGCACCCACCAGCAGTGTGTTTAGAGTGACCGACGTGGGGCACCCACCAGCAGTGTGTTTAGAGTGACCGACGTGGGGCACCCACCAGCAGTGTGTTTAGAGTGACCGACGTGGGGCACCCACCAGCAGTGTGTTTAGAGTGACCGACGTGGGGCACCCACCAGCAGTGTGTTTAGAGTGACCAACGTGGGGCACCCACCAGCAGTGTGTTTAGAGTGACCAACGTGGGGCACCCACCAGCAGTGTGTTTAGAGTGACCAACGTGTGGCACCCACCAGCAGTGTGTTTAGAGTGACCAACGTGTGGCACCCACCAGCAGTGTGTTTAGAGTGACCAACGTGTGGCACCCACCAGCAGTGTGTTTAGAGTGGCCAACGTGTGGCACCCACCAGCAGTGTGTTTAGAGTGGCCAACGTGTGGCACCCACCAGCAGTGTGTTTAGAGAGACCAACGTGTGGCACCCACCAGCAGTGTGTTTAGAGTGACCAACGTGTGGCACCCACCAGCAGTGTGTTTAGAGTGACCAACGTGTGGCACCCACCAGCAGTGTGTTTAGAGTGGCCAACGTGTGGCACCCACCAGCAGTGTGTTTAGAGTGGCCAACGTGTGGCACCCACCAGCAGTGTGTTTAGAGAGACCAACGTGTGGCACCCACCAGCAGTGTGTTTAGAGTGGCCAACGTGTGGCACCCACCAGCAGTGTGTTTAGAGTGACCAACGTGTGACACCCACCAGCAGTGTGTTTAGAGTGACCAACGTGTGGCACCCACCAGCAGTGTGTTTAGAGTGACCAACGTGTGGCACCCACCAGCAGTGTGTTTAGAGTGACCAACGTGTGGCACCCACCAGCAGTGTGTTTAGAGAGACCAACGTGTGGCACCCACCAGCAGTGTGTTTAGAGTGACCAACGTGTGGCACCCACCAGCAGTGTGTTTAGAGTGACCAACGTGTGGCACCCACCAGCAGTGTGTTTAGAGTGACCAATGTGGGGCACCCACCAGCAGTGTGTTTAGAGTGACCAACGTGTGGCACCCACCAGCAGTGTGTTTAGAGTGACCAATGTGTGGCACCCACCAGCAGTGTGTTTAGAGTGACCAACGTGTGGCACCCACCAGCAGTGTGTTTAGAGTGACCAACGTGTGGCACCCACCAGCAGTGTGTTTAGAGTGACCGACGTGGGGCACCCACCAGCAGTGTGTTTAGAGTGACCGACGTGTGGCACCCACCAGCAGTGTGTTTAGAGTGGCCAACGTGTGGCACCCACCAGCAGTGTGTTTAGAGTGACCAATGTGTGGCACCCACCAGCAGTGTGTTTAGAGTGACCAACGTGTGGCACCCACCAGCAGTGTGTTTAGAGTGACCAACGTGTGGCACCCACCAGCAGTGTGTTTAGAGTGACCAACGTGTGGCACCCACCAGCAGTGTGTTTAGAGTGGCCAACGTGTGGCACCCACCAGCAGTGTGTTTAGAGTGGCCAACGTGTGGCACCCACCAGCAGTGTGTTTAGAGAGACCAACGTGTGGCACCCACCAGCAGTGTGTTTAGAGTGACCAACGTGTGGCACCCACCAGCAGTGTGTTTAGAGTGACCAACGTGGGGCACCCACCAGCAGTGTGTTTAGAGTGACCAACGTGTGGCACCCACCAGCAGTGTGTTTAGAGTGGCCAACGTGTGGCACCCACCAGCAGTGTGTTTAGAGTGGCCAACGTGTGGCACCCACCAGCAGTGTGTTTAGAGAGACCAACGTGTGGCACCCACCAGCAGTGTGTTTAGAGTGGCCAACGTGTGGCACCCACCAGCAGTGTGTTTAGAGTGACCAACGTGGGGCACCCACCAGCAGTGTGTTTAGAGTGACCAACGTGTGGCACCCACCAGCAGTGTGTTTAGAGTGGCCAACGTGTGGCACCCACCAGCAGTGTGTTTAGAGTGGCCAACGTGTGGCACCCACCAGCAGTGTGTTTAGAGAGACCAACGTGTGGCACCCACCAGCAGTGTGTTTAGAGTGGCCAACGTGTGGCACCCACCAGCAGTGTGTTTAGAGTGACCAACGTGTGACACCCACCAGCAGTGTGTTTAGAGTGACCAACGTGTGACACCCACCAGCAGTGTGTTTAGAGTGACCAACGTGTGGCACCCACCAGCAGTGTGTTTAGAGTGACCAACGTGTGGCACCCACCAGCAGTGTGTTTAGAGTGACCAACGTGTGGCACCCACCAGCAGTGTGTTTAGAGAGACCAACGTGTGGCACCCACCAGCAGTGTGTTTAGAGTGACCAACGTGTGGCACCCACCAGCAGTGTGTTTAGAGAGACCAACGTGTGGCACCCACCAGCAGTGTGTTTAGAGTGACCAACGTGTGGCACCCACCAGCAGTGTGTTTAGAGTGACCAACGTGTGGCACCCACCAGCAGTGTGTTTAGAGTGACCAACGTGTGGCACCCACCAGCAGTGTGTTTAGAGTGGCCAACGTGTGGCACCCACCAGCAGTGTGTTTAGAGTGGCCAACGTGTGGTACCCACCAGCAGTGTGTTTAGAGAGACCAACGTGTGGCACCCACCAGCAGTGTGTTTAGAGTGGCCAACGTGTGGCACCCACCAGCAGTGTGTTTAGAGTGACCAACGTGTGGCACCCACCAGCAGTGTGTTTAGAGTGGCCAACGTGTGGCACCCACCAGCAGTGTGTTTAGAGTGACCAACGTGTGGCACCCACCAGCAGTGTGTTTAGAGAGACCAACGTGTGGCACCCACCAGCAGTGTGTTTAGAGTGGCCAACGTGTGGCACCCACCAGCAGTGTGTTTAGAGTGACCAACGTGTGGCACCCACCAGCAGTGTGTTTAGAGTGACCAACGTGTGGCACCCACCAGCAGTGTGTTTAGAGAGACCAACGTGTGGCACCCACCAGCAGTGTGTTTAGAGTGACCAACGTGTGGCACCCACCAGCAGTGTGTTTAGAGTGACCAACGTGTGGCACCCACCAGCAGTGTGTTTAGAGTGACCAACGTGGGGCACCCACCAGCAGTGTGTTTAGAGTGACCAACGTGTGGCACCCACCAGCAGTGTGTTTAGAGTGACCAACGTGTGGCACCCACCAGCAGTGTGTTTAGAGTGACCAACGTGTGGCACCCACCAGCAGTGTGTTTAGAGTGACCAACGTGTGGCACCCACCAGCAGTGTGTTTAGAGTGACCAACGTGGGGCACCCACCAGCAGTGTGTTTAGAGTGACCAACGTGTGGCACCCACCAGCAGTGTGTTTAGAGTGACCAACGTGGGGCACCCACCAGCAGTGTGTTTAGAGTGACCAACGTGGGGCACCCACCAGCAGTGTGTTTAGAGTGACCAACGTGTGGCACCCACCAGCAGTGTGTTTAGAGTGACCAACGTGTGGCACCCACCAGCAGTGTGTTTAGAGTGACCAACGTGGGGCACCCACCAGCAGTGTGTTTAGAGTGACCAACGTGTGGCACCCACCAGCAGTGTGTTTAGAGTGACCAACGTGTGGCACCCACCAGCAGTGTGTTTAGAGTGACCAACGTGTGGCACCCACCAGCAGTGTGTTTAGAGTGACCAACGTGGGGCACCCACCAGCAGTGTGTTTAGAGTGACCAACGTGTGGCACCCACCAGCAGTGTGTTTAGAGTGACCAACGTGGGGCACCCACCAGCAGTGTGTTTAGAGTGACCAACGTGGGGCACCCACCAGCAGTGTGTTTAGAGTGGCCAACGTGTGGCACCCACCAGCAGTGTGTTTAGAGTGACCAACGTGTGGCACCCACCAGCAGTGTGTTTAGAGAGACCAACGTGTGGCACCCACCAGCAGTGTGTTTAGAGTGACCAACGTGGGGCACCCACCAGCAGTGTGTTTAGAGTGACCAACGTGGGGCACCCACCAGCAGTGTGTTTAGAGTGGCCAACGTGTGGCACCCACCAGCAGTGTGTTTAGAGTGACCAACGTGTGGCACCCACCAGCAGTGTGTTTAGAGAGACCAACGTGTGGCACCCACCAGCAGTGTGTTTAGAGTGACCAACGTGGGGCACCCACCAGCAGTGTGTTTAGAGTGACCAACGTGTGGCACCCACCAGCAGTGTGTTTAGAGTGACCAACGTGTGGCACCCACCAGCAGTGTGTTTAGAGTGACCAACGTGTGGCACCCACCAGCAGTGTGTTTAGAGTGACCAACGTGTGGCACCCACCAGCAGTGTGGCAGAGTGACCAACGTGTGGCACCCACCAGCAGTGTGTTTAGAGTGACCAACGTGTGGCACCCACCAGCAGTGTGTTTAGAGTGACCAACGTGTGGCACCCACCAGCAGTGTGTTTAGAGTGACCAACGTGTGGCACCCACCAGCAGTGTGTTTAGAGAGACCAACGTGTGGCACCCACCAGCAGTGTGTTTAGAGTGACCAACGTGGGGCACCCACCAGCAGTGTGTTTAGAGTGACCAACGTGTGGCACCCACCAGCAGTGTGTTTAGAGTGACCAACGTGGGGCACCCACCAGCAGTGTGTTTAGAGTGACCAACGTGTGGCACCCACCAGCAGTGTGTTTAGAGTGGCCAACGTGGGGCACCCACCAGCAGTGTGTTTAGAGAGACCAACGTGTGGCACCCACCAGCAGTGTGTTTAGAGTGACCAACGTGGGGCACCCACCAGCAGTGTGGAAGAGTGACCAACGTGTGGCACCCACCAGCAGTGTGTTTAGAGTGACCACCGTGGGGCACCCACCAGCAGTGTGTTTAGAGTGACCAACGTGTGGCACCCACCAGCAGTGTGTTTAGAGTGACCAACGTGTGGCACCCACCAGCAGTGTGGAAGAGTGACCAACGTGGGGCACCCACCAGCAGTGTGTTTAGAGTGACCAACGTGGGGCACCCACCAGCAGTGTGTTTAGAGAGACCAACGTGTGGCACCCACCAGCAGTGTGTTTAGAGTGACCAACGTGTGGCACCCACCAGCAGTGTGTTTAGAGTGACCAACGTGTGGCACCCACCAGCAGTGTGGAAGAGTGACCAACGTGGGGCACCCACCAGCAGTGTGTTTAGAGTGACCAACGTGTGGCACCCACCAGCAGTGTGTTTAGAGTGACCAACGTGTGGCACCCACCAGCAGTGTGGAAGAGTGACCAACGTGTGGCACCCACCAGCAGTGTGTTTAGAGTGACCACCGTGGGGCACCCACCAGCAGTGTGTTTAGAGTGACCAACGTGTGGCACCCACCAGCAGTGTGTTTAGAGTGACCAACGTGTGGCACCCACCAGCAGTGTGTTTAGAGTGACCAACGTGGGGCACCCACCAGCAGTGTGTTTAGAGTGACCAACGTGTGGCACCCACCAGCAGTGTGTTTAGAGTGACCACCGTGGGGCACCCACCAGCAGTGTGTTTAGAGTGACCAACGTGTGGCACCCACCAGCAGTGTGTTTAGAGTGACCAACGTGGGGCACCCACCAGCAGTGTGGCAGAGTGACCAACGTGTGGCACCCACCAGCAGTGTGTTTAGAGTGACCAACGTGGGGCACCCACCAGCAGTGTGTTTAGAGAGACCAACGTGTGGCACCCACCAGCAGTGTGTTTAGAGTGACCAACGTGTGGCACCCACCAGCAGTGTGTTTAGAGTGACCAACGTGTGGCACCCACCAGCAGTGTGTTTAGAGAGACCAACGTGTGGCACCCACCAGCAGTGTGTTTAGAGTGACCAACGTGTGGCACCCACCAGCAGTGTGTTTAGAGTGACCAACGTGTGGCACCCACCAGCAGTGTGTTTAGAGTGACCGACGTGTGGCACCCACCAGCAGTGTGTTTAGAGTGACCGACGTGGGGCACCCACCAGCAGTGTGTTTAGAGTGACCAACGTGTGGCACCCACCAGCAGTGTGTTTAGAGTGACCAACGTGGGGCACCCACCAGCAGTGTGTTTAGAGTGACCAACGTGTGGCACCCACCAGCAGTGTGTTTAGAGTGACCAACGTGTGGCACCCACCAGCAGTGTGTTTAGAGAGACCAACGTGTGGCACCCACCAGCAGTGTGGCAGAGTGACCAACGTGTGACACCCACCAGCAGTGTGGCAGAGTGACCAACGTGTGGCACCCACCAGCAGTGTGTTTAGAGTGACCAACGTGTGGCACCCACCAGCAGTGTGTTTAGAGTGACCAACGTGTGGCACCCACCAGCAGTGTGTTTAGAGTGACCAACGTGTGGCACCCACCAGCAGTGTGTTTAGAGTGACCAACGTGTGACACCCACCAGCAGTGTGGCAGAGTGACCAACGTGTGGCACCCACCAGCAGTGTGTTTAGAGAGACCAACGTGTGGCACCCACCAGCAGTGTGTTTAGAGTGACCAACGTGTGACACCCACCAGCAGTGTGTTTAGAGTGACCAACGTGTGGCACCCACCAGCAGTGTGTTTAGAGTGACCAACGTGGGGCACCCACCAGCAGTGTGTTTAGAGTGACCAACGTGTGGCACCCACCAGCAGTGTGTTTAGAGAGACCAACGTGTGGCACCCACCAGCAGTGTGTTTAGAGTGATCAACGTGTGGCACCCACCAGCAGTGTGGCAGAGTGACCAACGTGTGGCACCCACCAGCAGTGTGTTTAGAGTGACCAACGTGTGGCACCCACCAGCAGTGTGGCAGAGTGACCAACGTGTGGCACCCACCAGCAGTGTGTTTAGAGTGACCAACGTGTGGCACCCACCAGCAGTGTGTTTAGAGTGACCAACGTGTGGCACCCACCAGCAGTGTGTTTAGAGTGACCAACGTGTGGCACCCACCAGCAGTGCGGCAGAGAGAGAGACAGACAGCTGACATAACGCCGCCGTGCCACTCATCAAGCCCTAATCAGTGGGCGGAGGACGGGCCGTGACAGCGTGGGAACGCTCACGCCCATCCTGCCACACATGCATTAGGAGAGATAACAAAATAACAATTCTTCTACATTCTCTAATTGTGTAGACTTCTAGTAAATTAAGTAATGCAGGTGTTTAACAATAATGTAACTCTTGAGAGCGTAAAATGAAACGGTTTCATTGTACGCTCTCAAGAGTTAAGGATCTATAAGGGTCCATTTGGTTACCAACTCTCCATCAGTTTAGGGACCACCTGGAACTCCCTCAGGGACCACTGGTGGTCCCCGGACCACTGGTTGAAAACCACTGGTCTACGAGGCTAAACCTCATTGGATGGTGGCTTGTGGCTCAGATGCTGAATGAATAGTGGGCCTTGAAATGAAAAAGGTTGAAAACCACATATCTATGCAAAACCACACCGTTACATAGTCTATTATTGTATTATCTAGGGCATTAAGCAACTAGTAAATCCACTAGTCGACCTTGTTGGTACTAGTTGATAAGAAAAAAAAGTTTTCCTCGATTTTGTAGGCCTCCGTCATAGTCTGGAGCAATGCTCAAATGCCTCCGTCATAGTCTGGAGCAATGCTCAAATGCCTCCGTCATAGTCTGGAGCAATGCTCAAATGCTTCCGTCATAGTCTGGAGCAATGCTCAAATGCCTCCGTCATAGTCTGGAGCAATGCTCAAATGCTTCCGTCATAGTCTGGAGCAATGCTCAAATGCCTCCGTCATAGTCTGGAGCAACGGAATCTCTGATCATGATGAGTAAGCCTCCTCTCCGCTTCCGTTTCGTCTTCGAATGAACCGCGGTGCAAATGGCTTCGTCAGGCGTCTATATGAATGAACCGCGGTGCAAATGGCTTCGTCAGGCGTCTATATGAATGAACCGCGGTGCAAATGGCTTCGTCAGGCGTCTATATGAATGAACCGCGGTGCAAATGGCTTCGTCAGGCGTCTATATGAATGAACCGCGGTGCAAATGGCTTCGTCAGACGTCTATATATGAACACAATTGGCTCTTGTTCGGGGGAGGGAATCCGGACTGGTCAAAAATGGTGTCTACGCTGACCCTCTTGGCCTGTGCTTCAAATTAAAGTGACTTATGTGAAGAAGTGAATGAATCTATTTGTTTCTCAGATACATTGTTCATAAACCTTTTTCTTTATTTTTTGAGTGGTGCAACCACTCCAAGGAACAGCAATGTCCGTGTTACCTATGTGACACCTACCTATGTGACTATGAGCACCAGTACCAATGAGTACCAAAAGTGGCACTGTTGTGCCAGAAACAGAGAGAGAGAGAGAGAGATAGTGCTGCACTGTTGCCTGCTAATGAGAGAGAGAGGGGGGGGGGGGGGGATTTGCACCACTCAGTTCACACAGGTGTGATTTTTGTTTTCCACAGACACCCAGCGATGGGATCCACTCGGTAAGGCTAGCGATCGGTAACGGCATCAGAGCCGACGTGTGGCGAGAGTTCTTAAAGCGCTTCGGAGACGTCCGGATCAACGAGCTGTACGCCTCGACGGAGGGAAACATCAGCCTGATCAACTACATTGGCAAGGTCGGAGCGGTGGGGCGGCTGAACGTCTTCCACAAGGTAATCATCTTTATCTCCATGGCAATCATTACCATGACAACATTTTGGTCGACGCAACGTCTTTTTTTTTCTTTCATTCATTATGTTTACATATAAATCCATCCACCATCTTCAACCGCTTATCCGTAGTCGGGTCGCGGGGCAACAGCTCCACTAGCCCATTTTGACCTGAGATCAGATTCTAAAAATGTCTTCTACATCCTGACAGTTTTCTGAAAAAGCTATGTTTCTATGTCAGTCGTTCTTCGATTATTCAAAAATAGCAGACCTACAAGCTCGTAGCACGCCACTCGGTGGCGCACTATGAGCTTGTAGATCTGCTATTTTTCAATAGCTAAAGCATATCATAATGCTAACACCAAAAGGGGTTCCCGCCCAGAATGGGCTAGAGAGCTCCAGACTTCCCTCTGCAGAGCAACATTAGTATAACCTAATTCTCTGGAATGCCGGCAGATATTGGAGATATAAACCCTCCAACTCATCCTTGGTCTGCCCCGGGGTCTCCCCCCAGTGGGACGTGATCCTTGGTCTGCCCCGGGGTCTCCCCCCAGTGGGACGTGGTCCTTGGTCTGCCCCGGGGTCTCCTCCCAGTGGGACGTGATCCTTGGTCTGCCCCGGGGTCTCCCCCCAGTGGGACGTGGTCCTTGGTCTGCCCCGGGGTCTCCCCCCAGTGGGACGTGATCCTTGGTCTGCCCCGGGGTCTCCTCCCAGTGGGACGTGGTCCTTGGTCTGCCCCGGGGTCTCCTCCCAGTGGGACGTGGTCCTTGGTCTGCCCCGGGGTCTCCTCCCAGTGGGACGTGCATCGAGGACCTCCCTAGGGAGACGCTCGAGAGGCATCCTAACCAGATGCCCGAACCACCTAAGCTGGCTCCTTTTCAAGCCAAGAAGCAGTGACTCTACTCCGAGTCCCTCCCACGTGACTGAACTTCTCACCCTATCTCTAAGGAAGATGCCAGCCACCCGTCTGAGGAAACTACGCAACCTTATTCTTTCGGTCGTGACCTACACTTCATGACCATAGGTGAGAGTAGGAAAATTGCTCGATTGCTTTGCCTTCTGGCTCAGCTCTCTTTTCGTCACGACAGTGCGTTACAGCGACGGCAATACTGCCCCTGCCGATCTCCTTCTCTGTCCTCCCCTCACTCGTGAACAAGACCCCAAGGTACCCATTTTGACCTGAGATCAGAGTCTAAAAATGTCTTCTACATCCTGACAGTTTTCTGAAAAAGCTATGTTTCTATGTCAGTCGCTCTTCGATTTTTCAAAAATAACAGACCTACAAGCTCGTAGCGCGCCACTCGGTGCCGCGCTATGA
>NC_136791.1:1396222-1410194 GCF_951216825.1 Electrona antarctica | reverse complement strand
TACTGTACATATCACTCTGCTCTCTATACGTACTGTACATATCACTCTGCTCTCTATACGTACTGTACATATCACTCTGCTCTCTATACGTACTGTACATATCACTCTGCTCTCTATACATACTGTACATATCACTCTGCTCTCTATACATACTGTACATATCACTCTGTTCTCTATACGTACTGTACATATCACTCTGCTCTCTATACATACTGTACATATCACTCTGCTCTCTATACGTACTGTACATATCACTCTGCTCTCTGTACGTACTGTACATATCACTCTGCTCTCTATACGTACTGTACATATCACTCTGCTCTCTATACGTACTGTACATATCACTCTGCTCTCTATACGTACTGTACATATCACTCTGCTCTCTATACGTACTGTACATATCACTCTGCTCTCTATACGTACTGTACATATCACTCTGCTCTCTGTACGTACTGTACATATCACTCTGCTCTCTATACGTACGTACTGTACATATCACTCTGCTCTCTATACGTACTGTACATATCACTCTGCTCTCTATACGTACTGTACATATCACTCTGCTCTCTATACGTACGTACTGTACATATCACTCTGCTCTCTATACGTACTGTACATATCACTCTGCTCTCTATACGCACGTACTGTACATATCACTCTGCTCTCTATACGTACTGTACATATCACTCTGCTCTCTATACGTACTGTACATATCACTCTGCTCTCTATACGTACTGTACATATCACTCTGCTCTCTATACGTACTGTACATATCACTCTGCTCTCTATACGTACTGTACATATCACTCTGCTCTCTATACATACTGTACATATCACTCTGCTCTCTATACGTACTGTACATATCACTCTGCTCTCTATACGTACTGTACATATCACTCTGCTCTCTATACGTACTGTACATATCACTCTGCTCTCTATACGTACTGTACATATCACTCTGCTCTCTATACGTACTGTACATATCACTCTGCTCTCTATACGTACTGTACATATCACTCTGCTCTCTGTACGTACTGTACATATCACTCTGCTCTCTATACGTACGTACTGTACATATCACTCTGCTCTCTATACGTACTGTACATATCACTCTGCTCTCTATACGTACTGTACATATCACTCTGCTCTCTATACGTACTGTACATATCACTCTGCTCTCTATACGTACTGTACATATCACTCTGCTCTCTATACGTACTGTACATATCACTCTGCTCTCTGTACGTACTGTACATATCACTCTGCTCTCTATACGTACGTACTGTACATATCACTCTGCTCTCTATACGTACTGTACATATCACTCTGCTCTCTATACGTACTGTACATATCACTCTGCTCTCTATACGTACGTACTGTACATATCGCTCTGCTCTCTATACGTACTGTACATATCACTCTGCTCTCTATACGTACTGTACATATCACTCTGCTCTCTATACGTACTGTACATATCGCTCTGCTCTCTATACGTACTGTACATATCACTCTGCTCTCTATACGTACTGTACATATCACTCTGTTCTCTATACGTACTGTACATATCACTCTGCTCTCTATACGTACTGTACATATCACTCTGCTCTGTATACGTACTGTACATATCACTCTGCTCTCTATACATACTGTACATATCACTCTGCTCTGTATACGTACTGTACATATCACTCTGCTCTCTATACATACTGTACATATCACTCTGCTCTCTATACGTACTGTACATATCGCTCTGCTCTCTATACGTACTGTACATATCACTCTGCTCTCTATACGTACTGTACATATCACTCTGCTCTCTATACGTACTGTACATATCACTCTGTTCTCTATACGTACGTACTGTACATATCACTCTGCTCTCTATACGTACTGTACATATCACTCTGCTCTCTATACGTACTGTACATATCACTCTGCTCTCTATACGTACTGTACATATCACTCTGCTCTCTATACGTACTGTACATATCACTCTGCTCTCTATACGTACTGTACATATCACTCTGCTCTCTATACGTACTGTACATATCACTCTGCTCTCTATACGTACTGTACATATCACTCTGCTCTCTATACGTACTGTACATATCACTCTGCTCTCTATACGTACTGTACATATCACTCTGCTCTCTATACGTACTGTACATATCACTCTGCTCTCTGTACGTACTGTACATATCACTCTGCTCTCTATACGTACTGTACATATCACTCTGCTCTCTATACGTACTGTACATATCACTCTGCTCTCTATACGTACTGTACATATCACTCTGCTCTCTATACGTACTGTACATATCACTCTGCTCTCTATACGTACGTACTGTACATATCACTCTGCTCTCTATACGTACTGTACATATCACTCTGCTCTCTATACGTACTGTACATATCACTCTGCTCTCTATACGTACTGTACATATCACTCTGCTCTCTATACGTACTGTACATATCACTCTGCTCTCTATACGTACTGTACATATCACTCTGCTCTCTATACGTACTGTACATATCACTCTGCTCTGTACGTACTGTACATATCACTCTGCTCTCTATACGTACTGTACATATCACTCTGCTCTCTATACGTACTGTACATATCACTCTGCTCTCTATACGTACTGTACTGTACATATCACTCTGCTCTCTATACGTACTGTACATATCACTCTGCTCTCTATACATACTGTACATATCACTCTGCTCTCTATACGTACGTACTGTACATATCACTCTGCTCTCTATACGTACTGTACATATCACTCTGCTCTCTATACGTACTGTACATATCACTCTGCTCTCTATACGTACTGTACATATCACTCTGCTCTCTATACGTACTGTACATATCACTCTGCTCTCTATACATACTGTACATATCACTCTGTTCTCTATACGTACTGTACATATCACTCTGCTCTCTATACGTACTGTACATATCACTCTGCTCTCTATACGTACTGTACATATCACTCTGTTCTCTATACGTACTGTACATATCACTCTGCTCTCTATACGTACTGTACATATCACTCTGCTCTCTATACGTACTGTACATATCACTCTGCTCTCTATACATACTGTACATATCACTCTGCTCTCTATACGTACTGTACATATCACTCTGCTCTCTATACGTACTGTACATATCACTCTGCTCTCTATACGTACTGTACATATCACTCTGCTCTCTATACATACTGTACATATCACTCTGCTCTCTATACGTACTGTACATATCACTCTGCTCTCTATACGTACTGTACATATCACTCTGCTCTCTATACGTACTGTACATATCACTCTGCTCTCTATACGTACTGTACATATCACTCTGCTCTCTATACGTACTGTACATATCACTCTGCTCTCTATACGTACTGTACATATCACTCTGCTCTCTATATGTACTGTACATATCGCTCTGCTCTCTATACGTACTGTACATATCACTCTGCTCTCTATACGTACTGTACATATCACTCTGCTCTCTATACGTACTGTACATATCACTCTGCTCTCTATACGTACTGTACATATCGCTCTGCTCTCTATACGTACTGTACATATCACTCTGCTCTCTATACGTACTGTACATATCACTCTGTTCTCTATACGTACTGTACATATCACTCTGCTCTCTATACGTACTGTACATATCACTCTGCTCTCTATACGTACTGTACATATCACTCTGCTCTCTATACGTACGTACTGTACATATCACTCTGTTCTCTATACGTACTGTACATATCACTCTGCTCTCTATACGTACGTACTGTACATATCACTCTGTTCTCTATACGTACTGTACATATCACTCTGCTCTCTATACGTACTGTACATATCACTCTGCTCTCTATACGTACTGTACATATCACTCTGCTCTCTATACGTACTGTACATATCACTCTGCTCTCTATACGTACTGTACATATCACTCTCCTCTCTATACGTACTGTACATATCACTCTGCTCTCTATACGTACTGTACATATCACTCTGCTCTCTATACGTACTGTACATATCACTCTGCTCTCTATACGTACGTACTGTACATATCACTCTGCTCTCTATACGTACTGTACATATCACTCTGCTCTCTATACGTACTGTACATATCACTCTGCTCTCTATACGTACTGTACATATCACTCTGCTCTCTATACGTACTGTACATATCACTCTGCTCTCTATACGTACGTACTGTACATATCACTCTGTTCTCTATACGTACTGTACATATCACTCTGTTCTCTATACGTACTGTACATATCACTCTGCTCTCTATACGTACTGTACATATCGCTCTGCTCTCTATACGTACTGTACATATCACTCTGCTCTCTATACATACTGTACATATCACTCTGCTCTCTATACGTACTGTACATATCACTCTGCTCTCTATACGTACTGTACATATCACTCTGCTCTCTATACGTACTGTACATATCACTCTGCTCTCTATACGTACTGTACATATCACTCTGCTCTCTATACGTACTGTACATATCACTCTGCTCTCTATACATACTGTACATATCACTCTGCTCTCTATACGTACTGTACATATCACTCTGCTCTCTATACGTACTGTACATATCACTCTGCTCTCTATACGTACTGTACATATCACTCTGCTCTCTATACGTACTGTACATATCACTCTGCTCTCTATACGTACTGTACATATCACTCTGCTCTCTATACGTACGTACTGTACATATCACTCTGCTCTCTATACGTACTGTACATATCACTCTGCTCTCTATACGTACTGTACATATCACTCTGCTCTCTATACGTACTGTACATATCACTCTGCTCTCTATACGTACTGTACATATCACTCTGCTCTATGTACGTACTGTACATATCACTCTGCTCTCTATACGTACTGTACATATCACTCTGCTCTCTATACGTACTGTACATATCACTCTGCTCTCTATACGTACTGCACATATCACTCTGCTCTCTATACGTACTGTACATATCACTCTGCTCTCTATACGTACTGTACATATCACTCTGCTCTCTATACGTACTGTACATATCACTCTGCTCTCTATACGTACTGTACATATCACTCTGTTCTCTATACGTACTGTACATATCACTCTGCTCTCTATACGTACTGTACATATCACTCTGCTCTCTATACGTACTGTACATATCACTCTGCTCTCTATACGTACTGTACATATCACTCTGCTCTCTATACATACGTACTGTACATATCACTCTGCTCTCTATACATACTGTACATATCACTCTGCTCTCTATACGTACTGTACATATCACTCTGCTCTCTATACGTACTGTACATATCACTCTGTTCTCTATACGTACTGTACATATCACTCTGCTCTCTATACGTACTGTACATATCACTCTCCTCTCTATACGTACTGTACATATCACTCTGCTCTCTATACGTACTGTACATATCACTCTGCTCTCTATACGTACTGTACATATCACTCTCCTCTCTATACGTACTGTACATATCACTC
This sequence comes from Electrona antarctica, assembly GCF_951216825.1. Lineage (NCBI taxonomy): Eukaryota > Metazoa > Chordata > Actinopteri > Myctophiformes > Myctophidae > Electrona > Electrona antarctica. Next base: position 1,404,654 of record NC_136791.1, on the reverse strand, counting down.
TGCTCTCTATACATACTGTACATATCACTCTGCTCTCTATACGTACTGTACATATCACTCTGCTCTCTATACGTACTGTACATATCACCCTGCTCTCTATACGTACTGTACATATCACTCTGCTCTCTATACGTACTGTACATATCACTCTGCTCTCTGTACGTACTGTACATATCACTCTGCTCTCTATACGTACTGTACATATCACTCTGCTCTCTATACGTACTGTACATATCACTCTGCTCTCTATACGTACTGTACATATCACTCTGCTCTCTATACGTACTGTACATATCACTCTGCTCTCTATACGTACTGTACATATCACTCTGCTCTCTGTACGTACTGTACATATCACTCTGCTCTCTATACGTACTGTACATATCACTCTGCTCTCTATACGTACGTACTGTACATATCACTCTGCTCTCTATACGTACTGTACATATCACTCTGCTCTCTATACGTACTGTACATATCACTCTGCTCTCTATACGTACTGTACATATCACTCTGCTCTCTATACGTACTGTACATATCACTCTGCTCTCTATACGTACTGTACATATCACTCTGCTCTCTATACGTACATACTGTACATATCACTCTGCTCTCTATACGTACTGTACATATCACTCTGCTCTCTATACATACTGTACATATCACTCTGCTCTCTATACGTACTGTACATATCACTCTGCTCTCTATACGTACTGTACATATCACTCTGCTCTCTATACGTACTGTACATATCACTCTGCTCTCTATACGTACTGTACATATCACTCTGCTCTCTATCTGTACTGTACATATCACTCTGTTCTCTATACGTACTGTACATATCACTCTGCTCTCTATACGTACTGTACATATCACTCTGCTCTCTATACGTACTGTACATATCACTCTGCTCTCTATACGTACTGTACATATCACTCTGCTCTCTATACGTACTGTACATATCACTCTGCTCTCTATACGTACTGTACATATCACTCTCCTCTCTATACGTACGTACTGTACATATCACTCTGTTCTCTATACGTACTGTACATATCACTCTGCTCTCTATACATACTGTACATATCACTCTCCTCTCTATACGTACTGTACATATCACTCTGCTCTCTATACGTACTGTACATATCACTCTGCTCTCTATACGTACTGTACATATCACTCTGCTCTCTATACGTACTGTACATATCACTCTGCTCTCTATACGTACTGTACATATCACTCTGTTCTCTATACGTACTGTACATATCACTCTGCTCTCTATACGTACTGTACATATCACTCTGCTCTCTATACGTACTGTACATATCACTCTGCTCTCTATACGTACTGTACATATCACTCTGTTCTCTATACGTACTGTACATATCACTCTCCTCTCTATACGTACTGTACATATCACTCTGCTCTCTATACGTACTGTACATATCACTCTGCTCTCTATACGTACTGTACATATCACTCTGCTCTCTATACATACTGTACATATCACTCTGCTCTCTATACGTACTGTACATATCACTCTGCTCTCTATACGTACTGTACATATCACTCTGCTCTCTATACATACGTACTGTACATATCACTCTGCTCTCTATACGTACTGTACATATCACTCTGCTCTCTATACGTACTGTACATATCACTCTGCTCTCTATACGTACTGTACATATCACTCTGCTCTCTATACATACTGTACATATCACTCTGCTCTCTATACGTACTGTACATATCACTCTGCTCTCTATACATACTGTACATATCACTCTGCTCTCTATACATACTGTACATATCACTCTGCTCTCTATACGTACTGTACATATCACTCTGCTCTCTATACGTACTGTACATATCACTCTGCTCTCTATACGTACTGTACATATCACTCTGCTCTCTATACGTACTGTACATATCACTCTGCTCTCTATACATACTGTACATATCACTCTGCTCTCTATACATACTGTACATATCACTCTGCTCTCTATACGTACTGTACATATCACTCTGCTCTCTATACGTACTGTACATATCACTCTGCTCTCTATACGTACTGTACATATCACTCTGCTCTCTATACGTACTGTACATATCACTCTGCTCTCTATACGTACGTACTGTACATATCACTCTGCTCTCTATACGTACTGTACATATCACTCTGTTCTCTATACATACTGTACATATCACTCTGCTCTCTATACGTACTGTACATATCACTCTGCTCTCTATACGTACTGTACATATCACTCTGCTCTCTATACGTACTGTACATATCACTCTGCTCTCTGTACGTACTGTACATATCACTCTGCTCTCTATACGTACTGTACATATCACTCTGCTCTCTATACGTACTGTACATATCACTCTGCTCTCTATACGTACTGTACATATCACTCTGCTCTCTATACGTACTGTACATATCACTCTGCTCTCTATACGTACTGTACATATCACTCTGCTCTCTATACGTACTGTACATATCACTCTGCTCTCTATACGTACTGTACATATCACTCTGCTCTCTATACGTACTGTACATATCACTCTGCTCTCTATACGTACTGTACATATCACTCTGCTCTCTATACGTACTGTACATATCACTCTGCTCTCTATACGTACTGTACATATCACTCTGCTCTCTATACGTACTGTACATATCACTCTGCTCTCTATACGTACTGTACATATCACTCTGCTCTCTATACGTACTGTACATATCACTCTGTTCTCTATACGTACGTACTGTACATATCACTCTGTTCTCTATACGTACGTACTGTACATATCACTCTGTTCTCTATACGTACTGTACATATCACTCTGCTCTCTATACGTACTGTACATATCACTCTGCTCTCTATACGTACTGTACATATCACTCTGCTCTCTATACGTACTGTACATATCACTCTGCTCTCTATACGTACTGTACATATCACTCTGTTCTCTATACGTACGTACTGTACATATCACTCTGCTCTCTATACGTACTGTACATATCACTCTGCTCTCTATACGTACGTACTGTACATATCACTCTGCTCTCTATACGTACTGTACATATCACTCTGTTCTCTATACGTACTGTACATATCACTCTGCTCTCTATACGTACTGTACATATCACTCTGCTCTCTATACGTACTGTACATATCACTCTGCTCTCTATACGTACTGTACATATCACTCTGCTCTCTATACATACTGTACATATCACTCTGCTCTCTATACGTACTGTACATATCACTCTGCTCTCTATATGTACTGTACATATCACTCTGCTCTCTATACGTACTGTACATATCACTCTGCTCTCTATACGTACTGTACATATCACTCTGCTCTCTATACGTACTGTACATATCACTCTGCTCTCTATACGTACTGTACATATCACTCTGCTCTCTATACGTACTGTACATATCACTCTGCTCTCTATACGTACGTACTGTACATATCACTCTGCTCTCTATACGTACTGTACATATCACTCTGCTCTCTATACGTACTGTACATATCACTCTGCTCTCTATACGTACTGTACATATCACTCTGCTCTCTATACGTACTGTACATATCACTCTGCTCTCTATACGTACTGTACATATCACTCTGCTCTCTATACGTACTGTACATATCACTCTGCTCAGGGATATTTGAATATCTGACCTGTTTATGAGGCCACTAGCCCGTCCAATGCACGACTATGGACCTGCAATGTTTGTTTAGAGGCTCATGACGTACATGGAACGGCAGCCATGTTTGTTTGTTTAGGGCAGTGGTTCTCAACCCGTGGGTGTTTAGGGCAGTGGTTCTCAACCCGGGGGTGTTTAGGGCAGTGGTTCTCAACCCAGGGGTGTTTAGGGCAGTGGTTCTCAACCCGGGGGTGTTTAGGGCAGTGGTTCTCAACCCGGGGGTGTTTAGGGCAGTGGTTCTCAACCCAGGGGTGTTTAGGGCAGTGGTTCTCAACCCGGGGGTGTTTAGGGCAGTGGTTCTCAACCCGGGGGTGTTTAGGGCAGTGGTTCTCAACCCGTGGGTGTTTAGGGCAGTGGTTCTCAACCCGGGGGTGTTTAGGGCAGTGGTTCTCAACCCGTGGGTGTTTAGGGCAGAGTGGTTCTCAACCCGGGGGTGTTTAGGGCAGTGGTTCTCAACCCGTGGGTGTTTAGGGCAGTGGTTCTCAACCCGGGGGTGTTTAGGGCAGAGTGGTTCTCAACCCGTGGGTTCTCAACCCGTGGGTGTTTAGGGCAGAGTGGTTCTCAACCCGGGGGTGTTTAGGGCAGTGGTTCTCAACCCGTGGGTTCTCAACCCGGGGGTGTTTAGGGCAGTGGTTCTCAACCCGGGGGTGTTTAGGGCAGTGGTTCTCAACCCGGGGGTGTTTAGGGCAGTGGTTCTCAACCCGGGGGTGTTTAGGGCAGTGGTTCTCAACCCGGGGGTGTTTAGGGCAGTGGTTCTCAACCCGGGGGTGTTTAGGGCAGTGGTTCTCAACCCGGGGGTGTTTAGGGCAGTGGTTCTCAACCCAGGGGTGTTTAGGGCAGTGGTTCTCAACCCGGGGGTGTTTAGGGCAGTGGTTCTCAACCCGGGGGTGTTTAGGGCAGTGGTTCTCAACCCGTGGTTCTCAACCCGGGGGTGTTTAGGGCAGTGGTTCTCAACCCGTGGTTCTCAACCCGGGGGTGTTTAGGGCAGTGGTTCTCAACCCGGGGGTGTTTAGGGCAGTGGTTCTCAACCTGGGGGTGTTTAGGGCAGTGGTTCTCAACCCGGGGGTGTTTAGGGCAGAGTGGTTCTCAACCCGGGGGTGTTTAGGGCAGTGGTTCTCAACCCGGGGGTGTTTAGGGCAGTGGTTCTCAACCCGGGGGTGTTTAGGGCAGTGGTTCTCAACCCGGGGGTGTTTAGGGCAGAGTGGTTCTCAACCCGGGGGTGTTTAGGGCAGTGGTTCTCAACCCGGGGGTGTTTAGGGCAGTGGGTCTCAACCCGGGGGTGTTTAGGGCAGTGGGTCTCAACCCGGGGGTGTTTAGGGCAGTGGGTCTCAACCCGGGGGTGTTTAGGGCAGTGGTTCTCAACCCGTGGGTGTTTAGGGCAGTGGTTCTCAACCCGGGGGTGTTTAGGGCAGTGGTTCTCAACCCGGGGGTGTTTAGGGCAGTGGTTCTCAACCCGGGGGTGTTTAGGGCAGTGGTTCTCAACCCGGGGGTGTTTAGGGCAGTGGTTCTCAACCCGGGGGTGTTTAGGGCAGTGGTTCTCAACCCGGGGGTGTTTAGGGCAGTGGTTCTCAACCCAGGGGTGTTTAGGGCAGTGGTTCTCAACCCGGGGGTGTTTAGGGCAGTGGTTCTCAACCCGGGGGTGTTTAGGGCAGTGGTTCTCAACCCGTGGGTGTTTAGGGCAGTGGTTCTCAACCCGGGGGTGTTTAGGGCAGTGGTTCTCAACCCGTGGGTGTTTAGGGCAGAGTGGTTCTCAACCCGGGGGTGTTTAGGGCAGTGGTTCTCAACCCGTGGGTGTTTAGGGCAGAGTGGTTCTCAACCCGGGGGTGTTTAGGGCAGTGGTTCTCAACCCGTGGTTCTCAACCCGTGGGTTCTCAACCCGGGGGTGTTTAGGGCAGTGGTTCTCAACCCGGGGGTGTTTAGGGCAGTGGTTCTCAACCCGGGGGTGTTTAGGGCAGTGGTTCTCAACCCGGGGGTGTTTAGGGCAGTGGTTCTCAACCCGTGGTTCTCAACCCGGGGGTGTTTAGGGCAGTGGTTCTCAACCCGTGGTTCTCAACCCGGGGGTGTTTAGGGCAGTGGTTCTCAACCCAGGGGTGTTTAGGGCAGAGTGGTTCTCAACCCGTGGGTTCTCAACCCGTGGGTGTTTAGGGCAGTGGTTCTCAACCCGTGGGTTCTCAACCCGTGGGTGTTTAGGGCAGTGGTTCTCAACCCGGGGGTGTTTAGGGCAGAGTGGTTCTCAACCCGTGGGTTCTCAACCCGTGGGTGTTTAGGGCAGAGTGGTTCTCAACCCGGGGGTGTTTAGGGCAGTGGTTCTCAACCCGTGGGTTCTCAACCCGTGGGTGTTTAGGGCAGAGTGGTTCTCAACCCGTGGTTCTCAACCCGTGGGTTCTCAACCCGGGGGTGTTTAGGGCAGTGGTTCTCAACCCGGGGGTGTTTAGGGCAGTGGTTCTCAACCCGGGGGTGTTTAGGGCAGTGGTTCTCAACCCGGGGGTGTTTAGGGCAGTGGTTCTCAACCCGGGGGTGTTTAGGGCAGTGGTTCTCAACCCGGGGGTGTTTAGGGCAGTGGTTCTCAACCCGGGGGTGTTTAGGGCAGTGGTTCTCAACCCGGGGGTGTTTAGGGCAGTGGTTCTCAACCCGTGGTTCTCAACCCGGGGGTGTTTAGGGCAGTGGTTCTCAACCCGTGGTTCTCAACCCCTGGGTGTTTAGGGCAGTGGTTCTCAACCCGTGGTTCTCAACCCGGGGGTGTTTAGGGCAGTGGTTCTCAACCCGTGGGTGTTTAGGGCAGTGGTTCTCAACCCGGGGGTGTTTAGGGCAGTGGTTCTCAACCCGGGGGTGTTTAGGGCAGTGGTTCTCAGCCCGGGGGTGTTTAGGGCAGTGGTTCTCAACCCGTGGGTGTTTAGGGCAGTGGTTCTCAACCCGGGGGTGTTTAGGGCAGTGGTTCTCAACCCGTGGGTGTTTAGGGCAGTGGTTCTCAACCCGGGGGTGTTTAGGGCAGTGGTTCTCAACCCGGGGGTGTTTAGGGCAGTGGTTCTCAACCCAGGGGTGTTTAGGGCAGTGGTTCTCAACCCGGGGGTGTTTAGGGCAGTGGTTCTCAACCCGGGGGTGTTTAGGGCAGTGGTTCTCAACCCGGGGGTGTTTAGGGCAGTGGTTCTCAACCCGGGGGTGTTTAGGGCAGTGGTTCTCAACCCGTGGGTGTTTAGGGCAGTGGTTCTCAACCCGGGGGTGTTTAGGGCAGTGGTTCTCAACCCGTGGGTGTTTAGGGCAGTGGTTCTCAACCCGGGGGTGTTTAGGGCAGTGGTTCTCAACCCGGGGGTGTTTAGGGCAGTGGTTCTCAACCCGGGGGTGTTTAGGGCAGTGGTTCTCAACCCGGGGGTGTTTAGGGCAGTGGTTCTCAACCCGGGGGTGTTTAGGGCAGTGGTTCTCAACCCGGGGGTGTTTAGGGCAGTGGTTCTCAACCCGGGGGTGTTTAGGGCAGTGGTTCTCAACCCGGGGGTGTTTAGGGCAGTGGTTCTCAACCCGGGGGTGTTTAGGGCAGTGGTTCTCAACCCGGGGGTGTTTAGGGCAGTGGTTCTCAACCCGGGGGTGTTTAGGGCAGTGGTTCTCAACCCGGGGGTGTTTAGGGCAGTGGTTCTCAACCCGGGGGTGTTTAGGGCAGTGGTTCTCAACCCGGGGGTGTTTAGGGCAGTGGTTCTCAACCCGGGGGTGTTTAGGGCAGTGGTTCTCAACCCGGGGGTGTTTAGGGCAGTGGTTCTCAACCCGTGGGTGTTTAGGGCAGTGGTTCTCAACCCAGGGGTGTTTAGGGCAGTGGTTCTCAACCCGGGGGTGTTTAGGGCAGTGGTTCTCAACCCGGGGGTGTTTAGGGCAGTGGTTCTCAACCCGGGGGTGTTTAGGGCAGTGGTTCTCAACCCGGGGGTGTTTAGGGCAGTGGTCCTCAACCCGGGGGTGTTTAGGGCAGTGGTTCTCAACCCATGGTTCTCAACCCGTGGGTTCTCAACCCGTGGGTTCTCAACCCGTGGGTTCTCAACCCGGGGGTGTTTAGGGCAGTGGTTCTCAACCCGGGGGTGTTTAGGGCAGTGGTTCTCAACCCGGGGGTGTTTAGGGCAGTGGTTCTCAACCCGTGGGTTCTCAACCCGTGGGTTCTCAACCCGTGGGTCGCCAAAATATCTTGGGGGGTCCCCAAATTATTTAAAAAAAGAAAAAAAATCCCCATTTTTTTGCAACTAAATGGCTGTAAAATGGAAATGAAGAGTTTATATAGTACTTTGTGCATGCATACACTTAATGATTATATCTGGTTTCAGTATTCATTCATGATATATTTTCTCTATTATTATTTTTGCAGTCAGTTTGTATTGGTGGTGGGGAGGGGGGGCGGGGGTCGCGAGACATGGCCAAAGCATTTCCGGGGGTCCCCTGCCAAAAACGTTGAGAACCCCTCGTTTAGGGCAGCAGTAAAACTAACATCGATGAGGTGGGACGTCATGTGGACGATATACATACAGTGGGCGACCCTCACTTCACACAGGTGTGATTTTTGTATTTATTTTTTGATTTTATCCTTGTTCCTTAATCTTTCTATCTCTATTCCTCTTACCTTCCAGAAGACGACGCAGGGGCACACCTATAAAACACACCTATAAAACACACCTATAAAACACACCTATAAAACACACCTATTTCAACGACTATTTTAAATTATTTTCTTCACGCCGA
>NC_136791.1:1386222-1391222 GCF_951216825.1 Electrona antarctica | reverse complement strand
GGAGGCAACATGCTGGAGACAGTGTGGGTCTCGAATGGGGAGGCAACATGCTGAAGACAGTGGGGGTCTAATGGGGAGGCAACATGCTGGAGACAGTGTGGGTCTAATGGGGAGGCAACATGCTGGAGACAGTGGGGGTCTCGAATGGGGAGGCAACATGCTGGAGACAGTGGGGGTCTCGAATGGGGAGGCAACATGCTGGAGACAGTGTGGGTCTCGAATGGGGAGGCAACATGCTGAAGACAGTGGGGGTCTAATGGGGAGGCAACATGCTGGAGACAGTGTGGGTCTAATGGGGAGGCAACATGCTGGAGACAGTGGGGGTCTCGAATGGGGAGGCAACATGCTGGAGACAGTGGGGGTCTCGAATGGGGAGGCAACATGCTGGAGACAGTGTGGGTCTAATGGGGAGGCAACATGCTGGAGACAGTGTGGGTCTAATGGGGAGGCAACATGCTGGAGACAGTGTGGGTCTAATGGGGAGGCAACATGCTGGAGACAGTGTGGGTCTAATGGGGAGGCAACATGCTGGAGACAGTGGGGGTCTAATGGGGAGGCAACATGCTGGAGACAGTGGGGGTCTCGAATGGGGAGGCAACATGCTGGAGACAGTGTGGGTCTCGAATGGGGAGGCAACATGCTGGAGACAGTGTGGGTCTCGAATGGGGAGGCAACATGCTGGAGACAGTGGGGGTCTCGAATGGGGAGGCAACATGCTGGAGACAGTGGGGGTCTCGAATGGGGAGGCAACATGCTGGAGACAGTGTGGGTCTCGAATGGGGAGGCAACATGCTGGAGACAGTGTGGGTCTAATGGGGAGGCAACATGCTGGAGACAGTGTGGGTCTAATGGGGAGGCAACATGCTGGAGACAGTGGGGGTCTCGAATGGGGAGGCAACATGCTGGAGACAGTGGGGGTCTCGAATGGGGAGGCAACATGCTGGAGACAGTGGGGGTCTCGAATGGGGAGGCAACATGCTGGAGACAGTGTGGGTCTCGAATGGGGAGGCAACATGCTGGAGACAGTGGGGGTCTCGAATGGGGAGGCAACATGCTGGAGACAGTGTGGGTCTCGAATGGGGAGGCAACATGCTGGAGACAGTGTGGGTCTCGAATGGGGAGGCAACATGCTGGAGACAGTGTGGGTCTCGAATGGGGAGGCAACATGCTGGAGACAGTGGGGGTCTCGAATGGGGAGGCAACATGCTGGAGACAGTGGGGGTCTAATGGGGAGGCAACATGCTGGAGACAGTGTGGGTCTAATGGGGAGGCAACATGCTGGAGACAGTGTGGGTCTAATGGGGAGGCAACATGCTGGAGACAGTGTGGGTCTAATGGGGAGGCAACATGCTGGAGACAGTGGGGGTCTCGAATGGGGAGGCAACATGCTGGAGACAGTGTGGGTCTAATGGGGAGGCAACATGCTGGAGACAGTGGGGGTCTCGAATGGGGAGGCAACATGCTGGAGACAGTGGGGGTCTAATGGGGAGGCAACATGCTGGAGACAGTGTGGGTCTAATGGGGAGGCAACATGCTGGAGACAGTGGGGGTCTCGAATGGGGAGGCAACATGCTGGAGACAGTGGGGGTCTAATGGGGAGGCAACATGCTGAAGACAGTGGGGGTCTCGAATGGGGAGGCAACATGCTGGAGACAGTGTGGGTCTCGAATGGGGAGGCAACATGCTGGAGACAGTGTGGGTCTCGAATGGGGAGGCAACATGCTGGAGACAGTGTGGGTCTCGAATGGGGAGGCAACATGCTGGAGACAGTGTGGGTCTAATGGGGAGGCAACATGCTGGAGACAGTGTGGGTCTAATGGGGAGGCAACATGCTGGAGACAGTGTGGGTCTCGAATGGGGAGGCAACATGCTGGAGACAGTGGGGGTCTAATGGGGAGGCAACATGCTGGAGACAGTGTGGGTCTAATGGGGAGGCAACATGCTGGAGACAGTGTGGGTCTCGAATGGGGAGGCAACATGCTGGAGACAGTGTGGGTCTCGAATGGGGAGGCAACATGCTGGAGACAGTGGGGGTCTCGAATGGGGAGGCAACATGCTGAAGACAGTGGGGGTCTAATGGGGAGGCAACATGCTGGAGACAGTGTGGGTCTAATGGGGAGGCAACATGCTGGAGACAGTGGGGGTCTCGAATGGGGAGGCAACATGCTGGAGACAGTGTGGGTCTAATGGGGAGGCAACATGCTGGAGACAGTGGGGGTCTAATGGGGAGGCAACATGCTGGAGACAGTGGGGGTCTGGAATGGGGAGGCAACATGCTGGAGACAGTGTGGGTCTAATGGGGAGGCAACATGCTGGAGACAGTGTGGGTCTAATGGGGAGGCAACATGCTGGAGACAGTGTGGGTCTAATGGGGAGGCAACATGCTGGAGACAGTGGGGGTCTCGAATGGGGAGGCAACATGCTGGAGACAGTGTGGGTCTAATGGGGAGGCAACATGCTGGAGACAGTGTGGGTCTAATGGGGAGGCAACATGCTGGAGACAGTGGGGGTCTCGAATGGGGAGGCAACATGCTGGAGACAGTGGGGGTCTAATGGGGAGGCAACATGCTGGAGACAGTGTGGGTCTAATGGGGAGGCAACATGCTGGAGACAGTGGGGGTCTAATGGGGAGGCAACATGCTGGAGACAGTGTGGGTCTAATGGGGAGGCAACATGCTGGAGACAGTGTGGGTCTAATGGGGAGGCAACATGCTGGAGACAGTGGGGGTCTCGAATGGGGAGGCAACATGCTGGAGACAGTGGGGGTCTAATGGGGAGGCAACATGCTGGAGACAGTGGGGGTCTAATGGGGAGGCAACATGCTGGAGACAGTGGGGGTCTCGAATGGGGAGGCAACATGCTGGAGACAGTGTGGGTCTAATGGGGAGGCAACATGCTGGAGACAGTGTGGGTCTCGAATGGGGAGGCAACATGCTGGAGACAGTGGGGGTCTAATGGGGAGGCAACATGCTGGAGACAGTGTGGGTCTAATGGGGAGGCAACATGCTGGAGACAGTGTGGGTCTAATGGGGAGGCAACATGCTGGAGACAGTGGGGGTCTAATGGGGAGGCAACATGCTGGAGACAGTGGGGGTCTCGAATGGGGAGGCAACATGCTGGAGACAGTGGGGGTCTCGAATGGGGAGGCAACATGCTGGAGACAGTGGGGGTCTCGAATGGGGAGGCAACATGCTGGAGACAGTGGGGGTCTCGAATGGGGAGGCAACATGCTGGAGACAGTGTGGGTCTAATGGGGAGGCAACATGCTGGAGACAGTGGGGGTCTAATGGGGAGGCAACATGCTGGAGACAGTGTGGGTCTAATGGGGAGGCAACATGCTGGAGACAGTGGGGGTCTCGAATGGGGAGGCAACATGCTGGAGACAGTGGGGGTCTCGAATGGGGAGGCAACATGCTGGAGACAGTGGGGGTCTCGAATGGGGAGGCAACATGCTGGAGACAGTGGGGGTCTCGAATGGGGAGGCAACATGCTGGAGACAGTGTGGGTCTAATGGGGAGGCAACATGCTGGAGACAGTGGGGGTCTAATGGGGAGGCAACATGCTGGAGACAGTGGGGGTCTAATGGGGAGGCAACATGCTGGAGACAGTGGGGGTCTCGAATGGGGAGGCAACATGCTGGAGACAGTGGGGGTCTCGAATGGGGAGGCAACATGCTGGAGACAGTGGGGGTCTCGAATGGGGAGGCAACATGCTGGAGACAGTGGGGGTCTCGAATGGGGAGGCAACATGCTGGAGACAGTGTGGGTCTCGAATGGGGAGGCAACATGCTGGAGACAGTGGGGGTCTAATGGGGAGGCAACATGCTGGAGACAGTGTGGGTCTCGAATGGGGAGGCAACATGCTGGAGACAGTGGGGGTCTCGAATGGGGAGGCAACATGCTGGAGACAGTGGGGGTCTCGAATGGGGAGGCAACATGCTGGAGACAGTGTGGGTCTAATGGGGAGGCAACATGCTGGAGACAGTGGGGGTCTCGAATGGGGAGGCAACATGCTGGAGACAGTGGGGGTCTAATGGGGAGGCAACATGCTGGAGACAGTGTGGGTCTAATGGGGAGGCAACATGCTGGAGACAGTGTGGGTCTAATGGGGAGGCAACATGCTGGAGACAGTGTGGGTCTCGAATGGGGAGGCAACATGCTGGAGACAGTGTGGGTCTCGAATGGGGAGGCAACATGCTGGAGACAGTGGGGGTCTCGAATGGGGAGGCAACATGCTGGAGACAGTGGGGGTCTAATGGGGAGGCAACATGCTGGAGACAGTGGGGGTCTAATGGGGAGGCAACATGCTGGAGACAGTGGGGGTCTAATGGGGAGGCAACATGCTGGAGACAGTGTGGGTCTAATGGGGAGGCAACATGCTGGAGACAGTGGGGGTCTAATGGGGAGGCAACATGCTGGAGACAGTGTGGGTCTCGGGAGGCTAGCCATTTTCTGGGGGTGCCCAGTGATTAGAACCTTCTGGACAGAATTTCAGAGATAATTAAATACAATATTTGGTGCAAATTTGCCCTTTACTACATTATTTTTGGGACATAAAAAAAATTTCAGACATGGAAGATCTGATGAATACCTATTTGGTATTCTGATATCTGCATGTAGAAAAGTATTTACACGACACTGGTTGTTTCCTGAGGCCCCCACCATAAAAGAATGGATAGATATAGTAAATGATGTTTATAATATGGAACAGATCACTTTCTCTCTCAGACTGCAGAAGGAGAGGATTGAATGATTCACATGGACGGACCGCATCAGAAATGTGGACCTCTATGGGGACCTACCACGGGTCACGGACAAAGTCAGAGAGAGAAGGATGAGGCTGGCAGGGCACTGCGTCAGGCACCCAGAACTAGAGGCTGGCAGGGCACTGCGTCAGGCACCCAGAACTAGAGGCTGGCAGGGCACTGCGTCAGGCACCCAGAACTAGAGGCTGGCAGGGCACTGCGTCAGGCACCCAGAACTAGAGGCTGGCAGGGCACT
>NC_136791.1:1363722-1381222 GCF_951216825.1 Electrona antarctica | reverse complement strand
CTCTATCCTTGTATTACCCGCTGGCCTAGCGGTCTCTATCCTTGTATTACCCGCTGGCCTAGCGGTCTCTATCCTTGTATTACCCTCTGGCCTAGCGGTCTCTATCCTTGTATTACCCGCTGGCCTAGCGGTCTCTATCCTTGTATTACCCGCTGGCCTAGCGGTCTCTATCCTTGTATTACCCTCTGGCCTAGCGGTCTCTATCCTTGTATTACCCGCTGGCCTAGCGGTCTCTATCCTTGTATTACCCGCTGGCCTAGCGGTCTCTATCCTTGTATTACCCGCTGGCCTAGCGGTCTCTATCCTTGTATTACCCACTGGCCTAGCGGTCTCTATCCTTGTATTACCCGCTGGCCTAGCGGTCTCTATCCTTGTATTACCCACTGGCCTAGCGGTCTCTATCCTTGTATTACCCGCTGGCCTAGCGGTCTCTATCCTTGTATTACCCACTGGCCTAGCGGTCTCTATCCTTGTATTACCCACTGGCCTAGCGGTCTCTATCCTTGTATTACCCGCTGGCCTAGAGGTCTCTATCCTTGTATTACCCACTGGCCTAGCGGTCTCTATCCTTGTATTACCCACTGGCCTAGAGGTCTCTATCCTTGTATTACCCGCTGGCCTAGAGGTCTCTATCCTTGTATTACCCGCTGGCCTAGCGGTCTCTATCCTTGTATTACCCGCTGGCCTAGCGGTCTCTATCCAATAGGAACCTGTGCTCCTATAGAGCGTCGCAGTCCCGCCTCCTACCCTGGACCAGGAAATAAAACCCAATGCATTAGACATTTCTTAAAGTATTTATTTAAAGACGGTTACGCCGCGGACAAAGCCAACTCGAGTCGTGACAACTCATGACAACACAAACAATATTTTGGACCAAACAAATAATTAGAAAGAAGAAAAAAACGGCAGGTTACAACACTTTTTTTGTTGTTTTTCTTCTTTGTAATTATTTGTTTGGTCCAAAATATTGTTTGTGTTGTCATGAGTTGTCACGACTCGAGTTGGCTTTGTCCGCGGCGTAACCGTCTTTAAATAAATACTTTAAGAAATGTCTATGAGAATAATGCATTGGGTTTCATTTCCTGGTCCAGGGTAGGAGGCGGGACTGCGACGCTCTATAGGAACCTGTGCTCCAATGAATCCAACGTCGTTAACATTTAGTTACAAAGCTTTAGTTAATACATCTCATTCTCATTGGTTTAATGTTTTGTGAAAGGCCACAGCCACACCTAACCACTTTCACGTTAATACCTAGCAATTAGGGATGTCTTCCCGATCACGTTTTTTTTGGCTCCCGATACGATTCCGATCATTTGGAAATGACGTGATCGGCCCCGATTTCCGATCGCCCGATCCGATCGGGACAACCCTTTACCATACTAGCAATCAATGGAATCAATGTGCTAAGCTAAAAACACAACATGTATTAACTAATGCCTCTCATATGCCAACATATTATTATCAGCATGCGCGCACACACACAGCTGGGGGATGATGGAACAGGTAGCCTAATCCTATTGTATCTTGTGTCTTGTTACGGCAACAGGATGGCTAGTGCGTGCGAGCGCGCACACACTCTCACACTCTCTCTCTCTCTCTCTCTCTCACACACACACACACACACACACACACACACACACACACACACACACACACACACACACACACACACACACACACACACACACACACACACACACACACACACACACACACACACACACACACACACACACACACACACACACACACACACACACACACACACACACACACACAGAGATTAAGAGTGTCTAGGGGAAAGGGATTCTGAATTACAACTGTATAATCACAACACTGGAGCGCGGGGGGGAGGATACAGCTGTGTGTGTGTGTGTGTGTGTGTGTGTGTGTGTGTGTGTGTGTGTGTGTGTGTGTGTGTGTGTGTGTGTGTGTGTGCACTATAAACTACATAATGTGAAGAAATTATGTACAGACGATGATTGTTTTCTAAGTCTCAGAGTTTGGAAGCACTTTCAATCGTCAATTAAACAGATTAGTTCAATTAACTGTTACATCCCTAATTGATGCCACTCTTTGGATGACCGACCGGCCGGCCGACCGACCGACCGACCGACCGACAAGCAGGAAAAGGTCAGCAGCGATGTAAACCAATCCATTATATTGTGCGCGCGCGTGCGCGCACGTGCGTGCATGCGTGTGTGTGTGTGTGTGTATGTGTGTGTGTGTGTGTGGTAAATACAGTGTGACATGTTGGTCCACCATTCACTTGTACTCACGTCTCAAATGTTAACCTTTAAAGTGACACAGAAACCCTTACAGACTCTATCTATAGGGCTGAGATGAACACAGAAACCCTTACAGACTCTATCTATAGGGCTGAGATGAACACAGAAACCCTTACAGACTATCTATAGGGCTGAGATGAACACAGAAACCCTTACAGACTCTATCTATAGGGCTGAGATGAACACAGAAACCCTTACAGACTCTATAGGGCTGAGATGAACACAGAAACCCTTACAGACTCTATCTATAGGGCTGAGATGAACACAGAAACCCTTACAGACTCTATAGGGCTGAGATGAACACAGAAACCCTTACAGACTCTATCTATAGGGCTGAGATGAACACAGAAACCCTTACAGACTCTATCTATAGGGCTGAGATGAACACAGAAACCCTTACAGACTCTATCTATAGGGCTGAGATGAACACAGAAACCCTTACAGACTATCTATAGGGCTGAGATGAACACAGAAACCCTTACAGACTCTATCTATAGGGCTGAGATGAACACAGAAACCCTTACAGACTCTATCTATAGGGCTGAGATGAACACAGAAACCCTTACAGACTCTATCTATAGGGCTGAGATGAACACAGAAACCCTTACAGACTCTATAGGGCTGAGATGAACACAGAAACCCTTACAGACTCTATCTATAGGGCTGAGATGAACACAGAAACCCTTACAGACTCTATAGGGCTGAGATGAACACAGAAACCCTTACAGACTCTATCTATAGGGCTGAGATGAACACAGAAACCCTTACAGACTCTATCTATAGGGCTGAGATGAACACAGAAACCCTTACAGACTCTATCTATAGGGCTGAGATGAACACAGAAACCCTTACAGACTATCTATAGGGCTGAGATGAACACAGAAACCCTTACAGACTCTATCTATAGGGCTGAGATGAACACAGAAACCCTTACAGACTCTATCTATAGGGCTGAGATGAACACAGAAACCCTTACAGACTCTATAGGGCTGAGATGAACACAGAAACCCTTACAGACTCTATCTATAGGGCTGAGATGAACACAGAAACCCTTACAGACTCTATAGGGCTGAGATGAACACAGAAACCCTTACAGACTCTATCTATAGGGCTGAGATGAACACAGAAACCCTTACAGACTCTATCTATAGGGCTGAGATGAACACAGAAACCCTTACAGACTCTATCTATAGGGCTGAGATGAACACAGAAACCCTTACAGACTATCTATAGGGCTGAGATGAACACAGAAACCCTTACAGACTCTATCTATAGGGCTGAGATGAACACAGAAACCCTTACAGACTATCTATAGGGCTGAGATGAACACAGAAACCCTTACAGACTCTATAGGGCTGAGATGAACACAGAAACCCTTACAGACTCTATCTATAGGGCTGAGATGAACACAGAAACCCTTACAGACTCTATCTATAGGGCTGAGATGAACACAGAAACCCTTACAGACTCTATCTATAGGGCTGAGATGAACACAGAAACCCTTACAGACTATCTATAGGGCTGAGATGAACACAGAAACCCTTACAGACTCTATCTATAGGGCTGAGATGAACACAGAAACCCTTACAGACTCTATCTATAGGGCTGAGATGAACACAGAAACCCTTACAGACTCTATAGGGCTGAGATGAACACAGAAACCCTTACAGACTCTATCTATAGGGCTGAGATGAACACAGAAACCCTTACAGACTCTATAGGGCTGAGATGAACACAGAAACCCTTACAGACTCTATCTATAGGGCTGAGATGAACACAGAAACCCTTACAGACTCTATCTATAGGGCTGAGATGAACACAGAAACCCTTACAGACTCTATCTATAGGGCTGAGATGAACACAGAAACCCTTACAGACTATCTATAGGGCTGAGATGAACACAGAAACCCTTACAGACTCTATCTATAGGGCTGAGATGAACACAGAAACCCTTACAGACTATCTATAGGGCTGAGATGAACACAGAAACCCTTACAGACTATCTATAGGGCTGAGATGAACACAGAAACCCTTACAGACTATCTATAGGGCTGAGATGAACACAGAAACCCTTACAGACTCTATCTATAGGGCTGAGATGAACACAGAAACCCTTACAGACTCTATCTATAGGGCTGAGATGAACACAGAAACCCTTACAGACTATCTATAGGGCTGAGATGAACACAGAACATTGATTGAATTAATGATAGTAATTGAATTGAATAATCAGTTTAATGAGGTATCAAGTCAAAGATCTTAAACAGATAAAAGACAAATTAAGGGATTATGAAAATAATAATGATAACTAGAAAAAGTGCCCTTCTGGGCACAGGTCTCCACCAGGAGGATAGGAATGTTTAGGAGTAATATAAACATGTTTTTTGTTTGTTTGTTCCAATCTTTGCCAATCAGGATGGAATATGGGAAATGGTGCAGATCCGTGTTGATCGCACGCACGCACGCACGCACGCACGCACGCACGCACGCACGCACAATCCACCTGCTGGTGGCGCTATAACAGGCCAATGTGAAATGGGTAGGCTATCCTCAGCCTAGTAGGAAAGTGTGTGAAAGATTTCACGTCAAATTGCACACTGCGTTCATGATTTGAGGCTTTTTGTTCAAAACGGGCCAATCCTGCAAAATTTGAAAGCCAATGTTAGCCAATTAGGATGGAATATGAAATATCGGACAGAACCGTCTTGAGCACATGACTATGGAGATACTGTGTAACGATTTGCAGGATTTTTGGACAAAATCCGGAGGAGTAATATCCAAAATTGTGTTTAAGTTGGCCTCCTGGTGGCGCTATAAAAGGCAGATGCGGAAAATGCAGGTCAACGGTTTGTCCTTGGCCTCTAGGGAGTGTCCATGCAACGTTTCACGCAGATCGGTGCAGTTTTAGGTAAAAAATGTGATAACAGGCCGTTCTGGAAAATGCGGGGCAGAGGTTCATCGTTGGCATCCAGGGAGTGTGTGTGCAAAGTTTGGCATCGAGCGGGTTAACGGTGCCGGAGATTAGCTGGTAACAGACGGACGGAAGGACACACACACACACGGACGGAGTGCAAAACATACTCTCTCCCCATGCCTTCGGCCTGGTGGAGACAATGAGTGATATTCTGTGTTCAGTGTTAAATTGCTCTATATTGTGACAGTATTGTGATCAGTCCAAGCGCACATTCGTGTGCAAAACTGTGCATGTGTGCGTGTTTGCGAGTGAGTGATAGTGTGAGTGAGCGAGCAAACAAATACAAAAATCCTCCTGTGCACCGACTGGAGCCTCTGGGGCTGAAACATTAAACACTGACTGAAGCCTCTGGGGTTGAAACATTAAACACTGACTGGAGACTCTGGAGTTGAAACATTAAACACTGACTAGAGCCTGAGGTTGAAACATTAAACACTGACTGGAGACTCTGGGGTTGAAACATTAAACACCGACTGGAGACTCTGAGGTTGAAACATTAAACACTGACTGGAGACTCTGAGGTTGAAACATTAAACACCGACTGGAGCCTCTGGAGCTGAAACATTAAACACCGACTGGAGACTCTGAGGTTGAAACATTAAACACCGACTGGAGACTCTGGGGTTGAAACATTAAACACCGACTGGAGACTCTGGGGTTGAAACATTAAACACTGACTGGAGACTCTGGGGTTGAAACATTAAACACCGACTGGAGACTCTGAGGTTGAAACATTAAACACTGACTGGAGACTCTGGGGTTGAAACATTAAACACCGACTGGAGACTCTGGAGCTGAAACATTAAACACCGACTGGAGACTCTGGGGTTGAAACATTAAACACCGACTGGAGACTCTGGGGTTGAAACATTAAACACCGACTGGAGACTCTGGGGTTGAAACATTAAACACCGACTGGAGACTCTGGGGTTGAAACATTAAACACTGACTGGAGACTCTGGGGCTGAAACATTAAACACTGACTGGAGACTCTGGGGTTGAAACATTAAACACTGACTGGAGACTCTGGGGTTGAAACATTAAACACTGACTGGAGACTCTGGGGTTGAAACATTAAACACTGACTGGAGACTCTGGGGTTGAAACATTAAACACTGACTGGAGCCTCTGGGGTTGAAACATTAAACACCGACTGGAGACTCTGGGGTTGAAACATTAAACACCGACTGGAGACTCTGGGGTTGAAACATTAAACACTGACTGGAGACTCTGGGGTTGAAACATTAAACACTGACTGGAGACTCTGGGGTTGAAACATTAAACACTGACTGGAGCCTCTGGGGTTGAAACATTAAACACTGACTGGAGACTCTGGGGTTGAAACATTAAACACTGACTGGAGACTCTGGGGTTGAAACATTAAACACTGACTGGAGACTCTGGGGTTGAAACATTAAAACATGGGGTGAGAAGAACAGGAAAGTTACAAAGTGCAGCTTCAACATTCAGATGAACTTTGGATCATCAGACGCTAGTGCTGCAGCTGCACAATCAATCAATCAAAGGAAAAAGAGAGATTTGGACACCGATGCAATCTCGTTTTGTGAAGAATGGTGCAGAACTAGTTGGCTGTCCAAATTCATTTTAGCTACTCTTATGTTTTTCCTTTATGATTTTTTTAATAAATATTTTCATGGGGGAAAAAAAGAGAATCGTGATCTCAATTCTTGTGGAGGAAAAATCCTGATTCACATTTGAGCAAGAATCAGACTTGAGTTGAGTTGATTCTGAACTCTGTATGCTGCTCCACACTACTACTGGCTCCCCTGGCTGTCAAATAATTGATTTTAAAACCAACTACGGTTGGTTTTGTAAAGCTTTGAAGGGTTTTATGTCCAGAATACATGTGTGATGTTGAGCTGCACTGCAGCACATCATGATGGATGAAGCATCCAGACCTCTCAGGTCATCTGGGAAGAAGCTCTGCTTTCTGAACCCACAATGACAACTAGACATGGAGAAGAAGCTCTGCTTTCTGAACCCACTGACAACTAAACATGGAGAAGAAGCTCTGCTTTCTGAACCCACACTGACAACTAGACATGGAGAAGAAGCTCTGCTTTCTGAACCCACACTGACAACTAGACATGGAGAAGAAGCTCTGCTTTCTGAACCCACAAGGACAACTAGACATGGAGAAGCTCTGCTTTCTGAACCCACAATGACAACTAGACATGGAGGAGAAGCTCTGCTTTCTGAACCCACAATGACAACTAGACATGGAGGAGAAGCTCTGCTTTCTGAACCCACTGACAACTAAACATGGAGAAGAAGCTCTGCTTTCTGAACCCACACTGACAACTAGACATGGAGAAGAAGCTCTGCTTTCTGAACCCACAATGACAACTAGACATGGAGAAGAAGCTCTGCTTTCTGAACCCACACTGACAACTAAACATGGAGAAGAAGCTCTGCTTTCTGAACCCACAATGACAACTAGACATGGAGAAGAAGCTCTGCTTTCTGAACCCACACTGACAACTAGACATGGAGAAGAAGCTCTGCTTTCTGAACCCACAATGACAACTAGACATGGAGAAGAAGCTCTGCTTTCTGAACCCACACTGACAACTAGACATGGAGAAGAAGCTCTGCTTTCTGAACCCACACTGACAACTAGACATGGAGAAGAAGCTCTGCTTTCTGAACCCACAATGACAACTAGACATGGAGAAGAAGCTCTGCTTTCTGAACCCACAATGACAACTAGACATGGAGAAGAAGCTCTGCTTTCTGAACCCACAATGACAACTAGACATGGAGAAGAAGCTCTGCTTTCTGAACCCACAATGACAACTAGACATGGAGAAGAAGCTCTGCTTTCTGAACCCACAATGACAACTAGACATGGAGAAGAAGCTCTGCTTTCTGAACCCACAATGACAACTAGACATGGAGAAGAAGCTCTGCTTTCTGAACCCACAATGACAACTAGACATGGAGAAGCAGAGAGCAGGTTTTATGCTCCACGCATCTGGAACAATCTCCCAGAAAACTGCATGTCAGCTACAACTCTTCACTTCTATTAACTCATTTAGGCCTGACCTCGAAATTAAAAAACAATCTTATAAATCCTCCAGTTTTCTGAAATAAATATTTTCACGATTTTTCAAAAATAGCAGACCTACAAGCTCGTAGCGCGCCACTCGGTGGCGCGCTACGAGCTTGTAGGTCTGCTATTTTTCAATAGCTAAAGTATAACATAATGCTTACAACATCAAAAGGGGTTCCCGCTCAAAATGGGTTAAATTATCAACAGTTTGTTGTTGTTTTTGTCCAGTTTGCTGCTGCCTCTTGTATTTCTCAGCACTGTTGTAATGCCAACTTGTGTTTTATTATTCAAATGGTGTTGTTTATTTTTGCCTAAAGTGTATTGTCTTTAAGCTTCATGTAAAGCCCTTACTGTAGAGTGACTTCGTCATAGAAATGGCCTCTAAATAAAGTTGCCTCTGAGTAGTTCTGCCAGAATTGGCCAAAAATGACATTGGAATATTCCTTTTAAAACACCACATGGATTCGAGCGAATTTAGAATGATTTTGAATGTCGAATGTATATGATTTTAATATGAATATGATGTGAATATTGCAGAATAATATTCTGTAACATTTTCTCTTTCTTTATCTATATGGTCCGGTCCTGTATGGGCCGGTCCTGTATGGGCCGGTCCTGTATGGTCCGGTCCTGTATGGTCCTGTATGGGCCGGTCCTGTATGGTCCGGTCCGGTCCTGTATGGTCCGGTCCTGTATGGTCCTGTATGGTCCTGTATGGTCCGGTCCTGTATGGTCCTGTATGGTCCTGTATGGTCCGGTCCTGTATGGTCCGGTCCTGTATGGGTCGGTCCTGTATGGGTCGCGGTTGGTGCTGAGAAATGCACTCCCTTGAGTCTTGCGAGATCAAATGAATGATTCATAATTATCTCAATAGCCTATTTTTTGTATAATGTTTTAGTTTGTGGCACAAAGTCTCGCAAGAACTCACACAGCAATTGTATTGTTGTTTTTTGAATTCGAATCTTAATTTAAAATATTCCGTAGTCCGTAGACTAATGCATGTCAAACTGGGAGTCCTTTAAATTTAAACGGGTTGAGAATCACTGCTAGAGCCGTACAAATGGAGCTTGTAGAACGTCTATGTCTTAAAGGGAGCGTTTTACTGTAGGGAATGAATACAAAAAAAGGGGAAAAAAAGAACATTTAAAATAATTATGGAGACAACGAAAAATGAATAATGAAAGTTCCAAGGTCTCTCGCTGTGTGTGTGTGTGTGTGTGTGTGTGTGTGTGTGTGTGTGTGTGTGTGTGTGTGTGTGTGTGTGTGTGTGTGTGTGTACCTCATGCATGCTAATGTGTAAAAAAATAAAACATTCCAAGGACTCTCAATTCACAAAGGAAACTCAATTCATGATGTGGGCAATGAATGATTCAATGAGTGTGTGCATGCGTACGTGCCTGTGTGCGTGCGTGCCTGTATGCGTGTCTGTGTGCCTGTGTGTGTGCCTGTGTGCGTGCCTGTGTGCGTGCGTGCGTGCGTGCGTGCACGCGTGCGTGCGTGCGTGCGTGCAAGTTTCCTTCAAACTGAATGTGAGATACACACGGTAGGAATAGATGGAGGAGAAAGGCAGATAAAACACTACAATTGTGTGATGAAAAGAGAAAGAAAAGAGCAGAGAACCTGTCTGTGGCACGCTGTCATAGAACCTGTCTGACACGCTGTCAGAGAACCTGTCTGGCACGCTGTCAGAGAACCTGTCTGACACGCTGTCAGAGAACCTGTCTGACACGCTGTCAGAGAACCTGTCTGACACGCTGTCAGAGAACCTGTCTGACACGCTGTCAGAGAACCTGTCTGACACATGTCAGAGAACCTGTCTGTGGCACGCTGTCATAGAACCTGTCTGACACGCTGTCAGAGAACCTGCTGTCAGGCTGGAGGAGCAGAGAACCTGCTGTCAGGCTGGAGGAGCAGAGAACCTGCTGTCAGGATGGAGGAGCAGAGAACCTGCTGTCAGGCTGGAGGAGCAGAGAACCTGCTGTCAGGCTGGAGGAGCAGAGAACCTGCTGTCAGGCTGGAGGAGCAGAGAACCTGCTGTCAGGCTGGAGGAGCAGAGAACCTGCAGATGAGCAGCCCTACGTGTCCAGACCGCTAGGCCAGCCACCCCGGGCCGCTGGAAGACTATTTTTTTTTAACAGATTTGTTTTTGTGTGTGTGTGTGTGAGGTTCAGGACAGCTGTCCCCTCAGGGTCTGTTTCTCAAATTATACCATAATACTTATGGCCATCACGAACACATGTGTGAACGCAAACGCACACGCACACACAGCTATGAGCAGCAGGTAGCCTGCCTTCCATGCACACACAGCTATGAGCAGCAGGTAGCCTGCCTTCCATGCACACACACACACACACACAGCTATGAGCAGCAGGTAGCCTGCCTTCCATGCCACATTCTGCTCAGCATTCATCGCCTTGGATCCAACATGTCACCTTCCAACTGAGAGACGTGTGCGTGCACGTGCGTTTGAACACTACATAGTGTGTGTGTGTGTGTGTGTGTGTGCATGTGCACAGTGACAGGTAGCCAATGGCAGCAACAGATGATGCAAGCAAGGGCTCTGTGGACACTGTCACGCACCGTCTGGTCAGACAGTGACACACACACACACACACACACACACACACACACACACACACACACACACACACACACACACACACACACACACACACACACACACACACACACACACACACACACACACACACACACACACACACACACACACACACACACACACACACACACACACAGTGTAGTGTTTGAACATGCGTGTACAGCATGCATGTAAGCACGTTATGTACATGTTTGAACACCTGTGTGCTCATGTCTATTTATGCTCATGCACGGCACAGCCTGTTTGTTTAGAGTGGGATGGAGCGCGCGCGCGCACACGCACACGCACACGCACACACACACACACACACACACACACACACACACACACACACACACACACACACACACACACACACACACACACTGTGTGACCAATGAATAGTAGCGTGTAGATCTCAACCAATCAAAGTGTTTGCGGGGCTGCTAAACCTCTCCAATAGAGCGAAGTCCTGACGTCACTCGCTCATCCTCTCGGTTCTGCCCGGTTCACGGAAGTAATTTCTTATGGAGAATAACATGGGCTCGTCTTAAAATCGTCTCATATAAGCGTTGTGGTCCAAAAATAAACAAGCTGTCTCAGCGTTATTGTCAGGGAGGTGTCTCTGTATCGTTGTATTGTCAGGGAGGTGTCTCTGTATCGTTATATTGTCAGGGAGGTGTCTCTGTATCGTTATATTATTGTCAGGGAGGTGTCTCTGTATCGTTGTATTGTCAGGGAGGTGTCTCTGTATCGTTGTATTGTCAGGGAGGTGTCTCTGTATCGTTATATTGTCAGGGAGGTGTCTCTGTATCGTTGTATTGTCAGGGAGGTGTCTCTGTATCGTTATATTGTCAGAGAGGTGTCTCTTTATCGTTATATTGTCAGGGAGGTGTCTCTGTATCGTTATATTGTCAGAGAGGTGTCTCTTTATCGTTATATTGTCAGGGAGGTGTCTCTGTATCGTTATATTGTCAGAGAGGTGTCTCTGTATCGTTTGCAACAGTCAGTCACTCATTCTAGCGAACAATAACAATAGCGTTTTCTCGGCCGGGATGACATGTTTATTTTTCAAACACAGTTCTTATATGAGGCGATCTAAAATCCCCCTATGGGGATTACAATGTAAATAAAAAGTACATCGTGTTAAACGACGTACTGGTTCGCTACGAGTGAAGAGAAACAGTCAGTCCAGACTCAGGGACCCAAGAGTCGGACAAAACATGTGCAGTTGTGGGCGTGCGTGCGTGCGTGCGTGCGTGCGTGCGTGCGTGCGTGCGTGCGTGCGTGCGTGTAATAAAGTGGTAGCTAATAGATTTATAGTTGCATTAACCAACGACAGGAAGTCCCGACTACACCGCTGGCACTTTGGGGACGGGAAAATATACTTTTTATTACCATTCCTTCCTGTATATGCGTACACACACACACACACACACACACACACACACACACACACACAGTCACACACACAGTCACACACACACACACACACACACAGAGGAGGAGATGGACCGCCTATGGGTCGACAGGTAGAGAAGCAATTAAAGAAATAAGACAAGGCAGACTGACAGCTGATTGGACCACTGAAGCAGAGACATGAAGTCACGCAACCAATGACGAGAGCTCTCTCTCTCTCTCTCTCCCTCTCTCTCTCCCCCTCTCTCTCTCCCTCTCCCTCTCCCCCTCTCCCTCTCCCTCTCTCTCTCTCTCTCTCCTTTAAGTAGCTATAATATAAAAGTTTGGTGCCAATTATTCCCTAAACTCTGGTCTCTGGCCCCCTGGAGGCCGACAGACAGCGAGCAGCAGGGGAGACGCGGGAGACGGATCACTTTAGCTCTGCCAACATCCATTCATCCCTCAGTAATGATGACACCTCACAGAACTCACTACGATACCTAGAACTCTGATATGCAGGGCAGGGGGGGGGGGGGGGGGGGGAGAGAGGGAGAGGGAGAGGGAGGGAGGGGGAGAGAGAGAGAGAGAGAGAGAGAGAGAGAGGGAGAGGGAGAGGGAGAGGGAGAGGGAGAGAGGGAGAGGAAATACATAATTCGCAGCAGAAATTGGTGTAAAGTCAGTACTCAAGTAGTTATAGAATCACGTTGTACTTCTACTGCTCTACATGTCAGACCTGTTTTAATCCATACTTTGTCCATTTGAAAATATAGCCGATCTATCTACAAGCTCACAACGTGGCCTATCACATGATGGTGAGCTTATAGATTGGATAATTTTGAAAAGATTTTCATGTCAAGGACCCCCACAATTTTTTTTTTTTTTAAATGTATTTTTATTGAGGCTCTGAGATTTCACAACTGTTCAATCACAATTCAATGTATATAGAACCACATTTTTCTTTTTTCAACATAACATAGGAAAACAACAAGAACCACAATACAGACATTACAATGCACAGACAAAAAAACAAACACAAACCCAAAAGAAAAAGACAAAACGAGTACACCACAGTCTTGACATGATTACATTACAGGTCACCAGAGTCTTTGTTATTCACTACTGTTCAATAAGGTACATTGAAGCACAGTCTAGAAGGGTCCACTGCATCTAAGACTGGTTCCCATACCTTTGTGAACCCTTCCATGTTATCACGGAGGAGATAAGTCAGTTTCTCCAGAGGAACCACAGTCATTACCTCCTTGTACCAATCATCCAGTGTAGGAACGTCTCTATGAATCCAAAGCTTGAGTATAGTCTTCCTCGCTATGTATAAGAGTATTCCAACCAATTTGGCGTTGTGTCTGGTCCTTGCACTGGATACCTTAGCTGCTAGTACACACTGGAGAGGTGACAAGTTCAAATTATATCCAAGCAAGGTGTCCAGCTCATTCTTCACCTCATTCCAAAACACCTGTATCTTTGTACATTTCCAAAGCATATGTGCATATGTACCAACTTCTGTGTCACATTTATTACAGTTAGGAGAGCTGAGACCAAGCTTGCTTCTCAGTAGAGGTGTATAATGGAGTCTGTGTAAAAGTTTGAATTGTCTTTCTCTATCATTATTGCAACTCAAAATAGTAAGTGTATTTCCTATAATTGTTGTCCAAGTATTGTCTTCTATCTGACATTCCAAGTCAATCTGCCACTGCCTTCGAATATGATCAGTGGAGTGGTTTGAACTTATATCAAAACATTCATACAGATAGGAAATAAATCTTTCTGGCACAGGTCGTGTAAGAAGGATGTCCTAGGCTTAGGGGCTTGCATGTTCTTTGTTACATAATGACGGATTTGTAAAAATCTAAAGAAATGTGACTGTTGCAATGAATATTTATTCCTTAGATTCTCAAATGACTCCATTGTGCCTCTGTTATATAGTTTAGCAAGCTGGTCCAGTCCCTTATCATGCCAAACCCTGAATACTGGGTCCTGATATGAGGGAAGAAAATCTGGGTTCTTCCATATAGGAGCCAAAGGTGAAAAATGTTTTTTAAGTTTAAAATGGACTTTGATGTTATTCCAGATGTTCAGCATATTTAAGACAATGAAGTTCTGATCAACCTCCAATTTAGCTTTGTTATGATTCACAAAGGGGCAGACCTCAAGTGTCAACATACCACAGTTTTGAGATTCAATATCGATCCATGTGTTTGTTATGTCTGGGTTCACCCATTCATATATGTACCGCATTTGTGCTGCCCAGTAGTAAAAACGTAAGTTCGGAACCCCCAATCCACCCTCATCCTTGTGTCTTTGAAGCTTACTTATTTTCATTCTAGGCCTTTTACCCTGCCACAGAAATTGTGTAAATATCTTATCCAGATCAGAGAAAAAGCTGTTGGGGATTGAATTTGGCAACATCTGTAGAGGGTACAACAGCCTAGGCAGGATATTCATTTTGAGCACACTTATCCTACCTAGCCATGACACAGGTAGAGTTCCCCACCTCTGTAAGTCTTCCTTAATGCGCAACGTGATTGGTCTAAGATTAAGCTTAAACAGTTTTCTGAGAGAGGGACAAATTCTTATTCCAAGATATGTTATACCCCTAGGTGACCAGTTAAAGGGAAATCTGTCAGGTGGAGCAGAGCCCGCTAGGGCCCCAATAGGCATGGCCTCAGTTTTTGTTAGGTTCACCTTAAAGCCTGATACATGTCCAAATTGCTGTAGACAATCGAGCAAA
Organism: Electrona antarctica; assembly: GCF_951216825.1. NCBI lineage: Eukaryota > Metazoa > Chordata > Actinopteri > Myctophiformes > Myctophidae > Electrona > Electrona antarctica. The sequence continues at coordinate 1,366,144 of NC_136791.1, read as the reverse complement.
CTTGGGATAGTGGTATCAATGTCAACCAGGTACAAAAGGACATCGTCTGCGTATAGCGAGATCTTATGCGTTTTGCCATCAACATTAAAGCCTATAATCGATGGTGTTGACCTTATGAGCTCTGCCAAGGGCTCGATGGCGAGCGCAAACATTAAGGGGCTCAAGGGGCATCCTTGAGGTGTCCCACGTCCCAAAGAAAATGGATCAGAGCAATAAGAGTTGGTAGTTACAGTTGCCTTATGTGACCGATATAACAGCTTTACCCAATCAATGAATTTCGGACCTAGTTCGAATTGCTCCATAGCACGGAAAAGAAAGGGCCACTGGATTCTGTCAAAAGCTTTCAGAGAATCCAACGAAACCACCAAACCCTGCATGTCCCAATCAGAGGCCATCTGAATTATGTTCAAAAGCCTCCTTATGTTATTAGTGGAGCTCCTCCCCTTTATGAAGCCAGTCTGCTCAGCCTCAAGGTCAATACTTTAGCTAAAATTTTTGCATCCACATTGAGGAGTGATATAGGCCTATATGACGCCGGGTCCTCAGGGTCTTTGTCCTTTTTCAAAATCAAACAAATATTGGCTAATGTCATTGTTTCGGGTAAATGGTGAGCAGTGTTGAAGCTGTAATTAAATGTTTTAGCAAGGTATGGAGTAAGTTTATCTTTGTAGGCCCTGAACCATTCAACTGGCAACCCATCAGGACCTGGACACTTTCCACTGCGCATCAAGGATATTGCTTGTAATATTTCAGCTTCATGGATGGGTTTTCCCAATGACCTTTGTTGTTCTTCTGTCAAAGTTGGTAACTGTATCTTAGAAAAGAATGTATCAAGTTCCTCTCTAGTACTATTATTATCAGGTGTATATAATGATTTATAGAATGATACAAAAACAGAGTTAATGTCCTTTTTATCATAATGTTTTTTCCCTCCTGTGTCTTTAATTCCTGCTATCGTATTATGATTTTGTCTCTGACTAAGCAGACGTGCCAAATATTTACTGGGTTTGTTCCCGTGTTCATACAGTCGCTGCTTTTGGTAGAACAATGATCTAGAAGCTTTTTCATTCAGGATTGAATTTAGAGCCACTTTAATGGTTTGCACTTTAATAAGATTTGTTCTGGTTGGATTCGATTTATGGGCTAATTCAGCTGTCTTCAATTCTGTTTCTAGTTCATTTTGTTTGCGCAACATTTGTTTTTTGCGGTGTGCCACATATGAAATGGTGAATCCCCTAGTGTAGGCCTTCGCAGCTTCCCAAAGATATTCAGGGTTTGTGTCGTCATTATCATTTACGTCAAAATATAAACCAATCTCCTCCTCCAGCTTTCTCTTAAAGTTTGGATCATTAAGTAAATATGAAGGGAATCGCCATTTCCGTGTACCTCTTGTGTCTTCACTTATGACCATTTCCAAGTAGACTGGGGCATGATCACTGATGTGAATGGAGCCTATGCTACAATTAGTCACTTGTCCAATAATCTGAGGTGGCATAAAGAAATGGTCCAGACGGCAGTAAGATTTATGTGGGTTACTGTAAAATGTGTAGTCCCTAGCAGTTGGATTCAAAATCCTCCATATGTCTATCAAATTTACATCAGACAGCATTTTAGCTAAAGAGGTACCTGTGTTTGTTCGTCTTTGCCTGTCCCCTGGGGATCTGTCTTTAGCATCATCAAGGCAACAGTTGGTATCGCCGGCTAGCAGAGTATAAGTACATCTATATTCCTCTAATTCTGCTGCTACTTTGGTCCAAAATGAAGGAGGAGGTGGGTTAGGAGCATAAACATTCATCATAGTAATATGTATACCATAAATTGTGCCATGGATGAGAATGTATCTTCCCTCAGGATCCTGCTTGCATGAAGCAAGTACAAATGGAATAGCCCTATGAATCAGAATTGCAACTCCCCTGCTATTGGACGAGAATGACGAGTAATACGCTTGGCCCACCCAGTCTCGTTTTAGTTTAATATGCTCTTTATCTACTAAATGGGTTTCTTGTAGGAAAGCTATCTGTACCTTTTCCTTTTTTAAAAAGGTTAGTAGTTTTTTCCGTTTAACTGGGTGGTGAATCCCCTTTATATTGTACGTACAAAATTTTATACTATTCATATCTAATGTTTATCATTTATTCTATTGCTGTTAGGTACTGTCCCTTTGACATCGCTTCTAAGTATACAAATCTGACTCCAGTCTTCCCTGTTCAAACAATCATATCTGTTTTGTGGTGGTGACAATGAACACAAAAAAACAAAAACACAGAAAAAACAAAAACTCTCGTACTTACTGTGACATAGTCTAGCTATGGGGCACATGTGAGACATCTCGGCCTCTAACAACACTTCCTTCCTACCTACCGTCAAACAAAAAACCCTTGTAGGATAAGAAAGAGCTCCTCAGACTCTTAACAATTATTAC
>NC_136791.1:1353722-1358722 GCF_951216825.1 Electrona antarctica | reverse complement strand
GTGCAAGTACAGTACAGTACAGTACAGTACAGTACAGTACAGTACAGTACAGTACAGTACAGTACAGTACAGCACAGTACAGTACAGTACAGTACAGTGCAAGTACAGTACAGTGCAAGTACAGTACAGTACAGTACAGTACAGTACAGTACAGTACAGTGCAAGTACAGCATGGTGCGGTAAATAAATATCAAAATGTATGAAATACATTATCAAGGGCACAAATATTTTCCAGTTGCTTCTGGTGTCCCACACACTCAAAACAACCTGTGTCTCGGTGCTTTAATCCAAACAAGCCCTACAAATTAAGAGTTGTAAGAGTACGAGTACAAGTACTACATGTTTAGTACTCGCCAATACCAAGTACCGATACGAGTACTTTATTTTTGTAGAGTAACCATTTATTTTACCCCCTCTTTCTCATAGATGCAGATGGATCTCCGATCTACACTTGTCAGTTGTCATTGATGCTTGTAGATCGGATGTTTTGGGGTGATGTGCTGCAGTGTTGGGTCAGACTGGATGTTTTGGGGTGATGTGCTGCAGTGTTGGGTCAGACTGGATGTTTTGGGGTGATGTGCTGCAGTGTTGGGTCAGACTGGATGTTTTGGGGTGATGTGCTGCAGTGTTGGGTCAGACTGGATGTTTTGGGGTGATGTGCTGCAGTGTTGGGTCAGACTGGATGTTTTGGGGTGATGTGCTGCAGTGTTGGGTCAGACTGGCTCCCGGCCCATTCGTTCAGCCTATAGTGTCAACTGGATGTTTTGGTCAGAGTATCGGGCCCGGTTCAGAGTACCGAGTACTTGAGCGTGGTATCGGCCCGAGTAACCGATACCAGTTACGGTATCGGAACAACTCTACAAAAAATTTACAGAATATAGACAACACATGAACTTATTCACAGTCATCACTGGTCACTGGTCACTGGTCACTGGTCACTGGTCACTGGTCACTGGTCACTTCAGTCTGTCAAATTACCAACAACACCTGGGAAAACAATAATGGGCATCATTGCCACTGCGTGAAAACAGGAGTTATAAGGAAATTATGGGCACTGTATTTTACCCGTAAACCTCAAGTTTAGCAACATATACAGTTAATATACGGTAATATACAGGTGTGATGGTACATATACAGTTAATATACGGTAATATACGAGTGTGATGGTACAATTCGGGAGTTTACCGGAGTTTGTTGGAAAGTTTAACGGGAGTTTCCTGTAATATACACATCCATATTCCAAGCGCAGTGGAATTGGGCAAAGCAGCACTGAGACATACAGTGATGTGGTGTACAGTATCATAATGATATTTTCAGGGCGTATCAGTAGGACCTTGAAGAGGTCAGTTTTCAGACTACGGCGGGAGATTGGGAGTGAGTCTGCAGTTCTGATTGTAATGGGAAGTTCATTCCATAATCAACATAATATATATTCCTAAAGGATCCTGATAGGAAGTCGTTCAATGATAATGGGGTAACAATGTCGAGATGTCTAGACATTATTGAAAAATCACACCCGTGTGAAGTGAGGGGCGCTCTTATCATCATACATTATCATACATCACATTCCGTGCTCAGCCAATCAAATCATCACAAATGTGGTACACACAAAGCTGGCCATAGGCGGGGCTGGCACCCCTCAGAAATAGCAGATACATAAAATCATACAGTGTAGTGTACATCAAATTTGTTTTGATGGTATTGTTCCACATTTTGCTTTGGCATTATAATATGTTTTCTCATGCCAATAAAGACCTTTGAATTGAATTGTGTCACTTTGTGCTACGCTTGTGAATCTGATATTTTGTATCATACTTTTTTTTTTTTAAGTTCAGTTTCAACTCAAATCTTTACTTCTGAAACAACATAATTTCAGATGAGAGTCTGCGGCCAAATACATACTGTATGTTTTTGTGTAGTTTGAGTAGAAGTAGAACCACTGACTTGGGACAAGGACACACAGCGTATTTCAGTAGTAGAAGTAGAACCACTGACTTGGGACAAGGACACACAGCGTATTTCAGTAGTAGTAGTTGAACCACTGACTTGGGACAAGGACACACAGCGTATTTCAGTAGTAGAAGTAGAACCACTGACTTGGGACAAGGACACACAGCGTATTTCAGTAGTAGAAGTAGAACCACTGACTTGGGACAAGGACACACAGCGTATTTCAGTAGTAGAAGTAGAACCACTGACTTGGGACAAGGACACACAGCGTATTTCAGTAGTAGAAGTAGAACGACTGACTTGGGACAAGGACACACAGCGTATTTCAGTAGTAGAAGTAGAACCACTGACTTGGGACAAGGACACACAGCGTATTTCAGTAGTAGAAGTAGAACCACTGACTTGGGACAAGGACACACAGCGTATTTCAGTAGTAGAAGTAGAACCACTGACTTGGGACAAGGACACACAGCGTATTTCAGTAGTAGAAGTAGAACCACTGACTTGGGACAAGGACACACAGCGTATTTCAGTAGTAGAAGTAGAACCACTGACATGGGACAAGGACACACAGCGTATTTCAGTAGTAGAAGTAGAACCACTGACTTGGAACAAGGACACACAGCGTATTTCAGACTTTAGAGAGCCCGCCTCAGGTCTGAAGGGAATGGGACCACTTTCCAATTTGGACTTTTTGTAAATGGATGTGGTGATGTGATGTGATGTGATGTGATGTGATGTGATGTGATGTGATGTGATGTGATGTGATGTGATGTGATGTGATGTGATGTGATGTGATGTGATGTGATGTGATGTGATGTGATGTGATGTGATGTGATGTGATGTGATGTGATGTGGTGTGGTGTGATGTGATGCGTGCCTCCAGGTGGGTGGCCAGGGGGCATCGGGGGGGGGGGGGGGGGGAGGTACTAATATGAGGCCACAGTTTGGCCTCAAACCACACTAAACGAGTGCTATTATCAGTGGTCTCTGGACGCAAACACAGCTGCTGCTGCAGGCAGGTGTGTGTGATTTTTGTGTGCATGTGTGTGCGTGTGTGTGCGTGTGTGTGTGTGCGTGTGCACATCGACAGGTAGCCACTGGCAGCCTGGAGCAACAGAGGATGCAAGCAAGGGCTCTGTGGACACTGTCGCGCACACACACACACACACGCGTGTGTGTGTGTAAAGTACACACACACCAGCGTACACAGGGCCACAGCAGCAGTGTGGACATTACACAGGGCCACAGCAGCAGTGTGGACATTACACAGGGCCACAGCAGCAGTGTGGACATTACACAGGGCCACAGCAGCAGGGTGGACATTACACAGGGCCACAGCAGCAGTGTGGACATTACACAGGGCCACAGCAGCAGGGTGGACATTACACAGGGCCACAGCAGCAGTGTGGACAGTACACAGGGCCACAGCAGCAGTGTGGACATTACACAGGGCCACAGCAGCAGTGTGGACATTACACAGGGCCACAGCAGCAGGGTGGACATTACACAGGGCCACAGCAGCAGGGTGGACATTACACAGGGCCACAGCAGCAGGGTGGACAGTACACAGGGCCACAGCAGCAGTGTGGACATTACACAGGGCCACAGCAGCAGTGTGGACATTACACAGGGCCACAGCAGCAGGGTGGACATTACACAGGGCCACAGCAGCAGTGTGGACATTACACAGGGCCACAGCAGCAGGGTGGACATTACACAGGGCCACAGCAGCAGTGTGGACAGTACACAGGGCCACAGCAGCAGTGTGGACAGTACACAGGGCCACAGCAGCAGGGTGGACAGTACACAGGGCCACAGCAGCAGGGTGGACAGTACACAGGGCCACAGCAGCAGGGTGGACATTACACAGGGCCACAGCAGCAGTGTGGACATTACACAGGGCCACAGCAGCAGTGTGGACAGTACACAGGGCCACAGCAGCAGTGTGGACAGTACACAGGGCCACAGCAGCAGGGTGGACAGTACACAGGGCCACAGCAGCAGTGTGGACAGTACACAGGGCCACAGCAGCAGGGTGGACAGTACACAGGGCCACAGCAGCAGGGTGGACAGTACACAGGGCCACAGCAGCAGGATGGACAGTACACAGGGCCACAGCAGCAGGGTGGACATTACACAGGGCCACAGCAGCAGTGTGGACATTACACATTACACAGGGCCACAGCAGCAGTGTGGACATTACACAGGGCCACAGCAGCAGTGTGGACAGTACACAGGGCCACAGCAGCAGGGTGGACAGTACACAGGGCCACAGCAGCAGTGTGGACAGTACACAGGGCCACAGCAGCAGGGTGGACAGTACACAGGGCCACAGCAGCAGGGTGGACAGTACACAGGGCCACAGCAGCAGGGTGGACAGTACACAGGGCCACAGCAGCAGGGTGGACAGTACACAGGGCCACAGCAGCAGTGTGGACATTACACAGAGCTGCTGCCAAACAGCACAGGTGTCAACAGAGCCCCACAGAGGACCGACTACTGAAGACACAGAATGGCCCGGTGGACAAAGCTGGTATCGCAAGAGCTCCGCATTTAGGGCGCTATTGTGCACGCTTCTATCGTCTGTCTGACACACCAGTGCGCTCTGCTCCTAACGTTGGAGCCAAGCCCTAACGAACAGTGTACTTTCTGCTCCCAACGTTGGAGCCAAGCCCTAACGAACAGTGTACTTTCTGCTCCCAACGTTGGAGCCAAGCCCTAATGAACAGTGTACTTTCTGCTCCCAACGTTGGAGCCAAGCCCTAACGAACAGTGTACTTTCTGCTCCCAACGTTGGAGCCAAGCCCTAACGAACAGTGTACTTTCTGCTCCCAACGTTGGAGCCAAGCCCTAATGAACAGTGTACTTTCTGCTCCTAACGTTGGAGCAGAGCCCTAATGAACAGTGTACTTTCTGCTCCCAACGTTGGAGCCAAGCCCTAATGAACAGTGTACTTTCTGCTCCTAACGTTGGAGCCAAGCCCTAATGAACAGTGTACTTTCTGCTCCCAACGTTGGAGCCAAGCCCTAATGAACAGTGTACTTTCT
>NC_136791.1:1326211-1353522 GCF_951216825.1 Electrona antarctica | reverse complement strand
CCCCCTGGGACTCAGTGGATCCCCCTGGGACTCAGTGGATCCCCCTGGGACTCAGTGGATCCCCCCTGGGACTCAGTGGATCCCCCTGGGACTCAGTGGATTGCTCGTGGTTCCCCCAGACAGTCACTGTCAGTCACCTGTCAGTCACAGTGCCATGTCTCTGCAGAGACACTAAAAAAATACTTTCCTTTCCATCATTCTCTCATTTCCATTTCCATGCTGCACCAGTTCACCAAGCCTCCCAAAAACTAAACAAACTAAAGAAAAAGAAACGTCAAAATGTGACGTGCACACACACACCACTGTGACAGGCACGTGCACACAAAGGTGACGTGCACACACACACCACTGTGACAGGCACATGCACACAAAGGTGACGTGCACACACACACCACTGTTACAGGCACGTGCACACAAAGGTGACGTGCACACACACACACCACTGTGACAGGCACGTGCACACAAAGGTGACGTGCACACACACACACCACTGTGACAGGCACGTGCACACAAAGGTGACGTGCACACACACACCACTGTGACAGGCACGTGCACACAAAGGTGACGTGCACACACACACCACTGTGACAGGCACGTGCACACAAAGGTGACGTGCACACAGAAGCGTCAAAAAAGGGGGGAAAATATATAAACAAAAAGCCACGGCAAGCGAAGGAGAAGACAGAGAAACGTCTTCATACAGTGTCTATATCGCAGTGTTGATTTAACCCATTCTGGGCGGGAACCCCTGTTGGTGTTTCAAGCATTATGTTATACTTAAACTGTTGAAAAATAGCAGATCCACAAGCTCATAGCTCGGCACTCGGTGCCGCGCTACGAGCTTGTGGATCTGCTATTTTTGAAAAATCGTGAAAATGTCGCGGAAGGCTTTGAATATATATTATTTCACAGCAAACGTTTTTAAGTAACTCATATCTTTGAGGGGGTCCCTGGAACAACATATTTCCAGATGGGGGTCGGCGGCCAATTACATAGATTTTCGGGGGTCCTTGACATGAAAAAGGTTGAGCACCAACTGACATAGAAATCTGTCAGGATTTAGAAGACATTTTCTGAATTGAAGTCAGGTGTAAATGGGTTAAAAAAAAGAAAAAGTCCTCTTTTTAACCAATGGATCCGTGCAGAACTCCATCTTCTATCTTTCAGTCTATTCTCCGTCTCTCCGTCTCTCTGCCGATCCTGTCCTTGGTCTAACAGAAACATTCTATGTCCAAAATGCAGCTTTATGGTTATTATTTCTTTCTCCATCATATAGAGACCCCCAGGGCAGACGATGGGGGGGGGTTATTATGTCTCCAAACTGGCCTTGGAACACCTTGGGATCCCCCAGGAGGAAGGCACTGACACTTACAGCGCTAGCAATAAGGGACTGCCATTGCCATTATCTTCATGTCATATGAAAGCAGGGGATCATAGCTTCAAATTGACATATTGTTTGTTCAGTTTGACCCACCAGTTTTGGAGATATGGCTTATAGAGTAATGTCTTGCAGAAAACAGCGAGTTGAGAAAACAGGCTTGAAAAGTTCACTTCTGTGGTCTCTAACATTACACCTAGCTACATGTTTAAGCATTTATTTCATATTTACATGTCTTCTGTGGTCTCTAACATTACACCTAGCTACATGTTTAAGCATGTATTTCATATTTACATGTCTTCTGTGGTCTCTTAACATTACACCTAGCTACATGTTTAAGCATGTATTTCATATTTACATGTCTTCTGTGGTCTCTAACATTACACCTAGCTACATGTTTAAGCATGTATTTCATATTTACATGTCTTCTGTGGTCTCTAACATTACACCTAGCTACATGTTTAAGCATGTATTTCATATTTACATGTCTTCTGTGGTCTCTAACATTATACCTAGCTACATGTTGAAGCATTTATTTCATATTTACATGTCTTCTGTGGTCTCTAACATTATACCTAGCTACATGTTTAAGCATTTATTTCATATTTACATGTCGATTTCAGCTCTGACACTTATTTCAGACATGCTCTAGTATGTGAAGAGTCTGCCATTAACTCATTTTGAAAAAAAAAAAAAGTTTCTCTCTGGTGAAAAGCTGGAATTTGCTCGATGGTAGTCACTCAGTCAAATCTGGTCACATTTATTGAAAAATTAGGATCTAATTCACGCCAGCATTTTTCCCATTTGAGCTCTTATTTTGAAAAGCCACATTTCCAGTCTACCGGAAGTAGTATTATCCTAGTAAGCTCAACGGAGCCTGGACAGGCCTTGTTTACAAGATGAATCCAAACCGGGGCACCGGAGAGCTCCACATCGTCGGCTCTGTGCCGTCAAAGAAACGTTGTTTTGATCAAAATTCCATCTGGGACAAGGAATAGGAGATACAGGCGATTGAAAGAAAGGGATAGAATGGATTATTATGGCGACGACGATCTAAGATGGACGATCCAGTGCTGTGCTAACAGAGCTAGCTAACCGGCTAACGTAAGTAGCATTATGGCTCCATCGATCGAATGCACTATAAAAGCACAATTGCCATTAATCAACGGCAATGGCGGTAAGCGTAGTATTAAAAAAAAGGCTTCAATTGACCTACATCTACAGCAAAGGCACTGAAAGACGTCACTAATGTTGCTCTGGAGAGGGAAGTCTATAAGCTCTGTATAAGTGGAGCTGTTGCCCCCGTGACCCGACTACGGATACGCGGTTGAAGATGGATGGATGTATTTACTGCACCACGCTGTCGTGATTTATAAACATGGAAGGAATAAAACAGTATTAACACATTTAGGCCTGACGTAAATTTTTTAAAAATGTCTTCTAAATCATGACAGTTTTCTGAAATACCTATGTTTCTAATTCTATATCAGTGGTGCTCAATATTTCATGTCAAGTACCCCAGAATTACCTGAATTTGGCCGCCGACCACCCATCTGAAAATACCTTGTTCCAGGAACCCTCCAGAAGCAAAGATTTGAGTAAAAACATTCACTCTGAAAGAATATATTTTCAAAGATTTTCACGATTTTTCACGACAAGTTCATAGCGCGCCACTCGGTGCCGCGCTATGAGCTTGTAGATCTGCTATTTTTCAATAGCTAAAGTATAACATAATGCTTTAAAACACCAAAAGGGGATCCCGTCCAAACCGTATAACAACCAGCCTGTGACTGCATATGGATCCATTTCCTGCAGAGTAACAAACGGTTTAGGACAGTGAGGTTTAGGACAGTGAGGTTTAGGACAGTGAGGTTTAGGACAGTGAGGTTTAGGACAGTGAGGTTTAGGACAGTGAGGTTTAGGACAGTGAGGTTTCAGCCGTCAGACTGACTGTTAGCCTGAAGCCTGTCTTTCTCAGACGCTATCAAGGCCATTAGACACATGTCTGTGTGTGTGTGTGTGTGTGTGTGTGTGTGTGTGTGTGTGTGTGTGTGTGTGTGTGTGTGTGTGTGTGTGTGTGTGTGCGCGCGCGCGCGTGCGTGCGCGTGCGTGCGTGCGTGCGTGTGTGTGTGTGCGTGCGTGCGTGCCAGAGCACATCAAAGCAGTCCCTTCTTCCCCCCCCCCCCCCCCTGCTGTTGGAATAATCCTGACTCCAGTCCGTCCGGATTCTCAGTGCCGGGAGGGAAGAATGGATGGATGGATGGATGGATGGATGGATGGATGGATGGATGGATGGATGGAAGAATGAGTCACGACGCATTCATAAGCATGCATAATGTACTGAGGCCTGCCTTGCCTGCCTTGCCTGCCTGGCTTGCCTGCCTTGCCGGCCAGGCACTGTCGGTCTGTCTGCCTGTCTGTCTGTCTGTCTGTCTGCCTGCCTGTCTGACAGACAGACAGACAGACAGACAGACAGTCTGCCTGACTGTGTCTGACAGAAAGCATGTATGTCTGTCTGTCTGTCTGTCTGTCTGTCTGTCTGTCTGCCTGCCTGTCTGACAGACAGACAGACAGACAGACAGTCTGCCTGACTGTGTCTGACAGAAAGCATGTATGTCTGTCTGTCAGGAAAGTACAGTTGTTACAATACGAGACACACTTGTGTTTCACTAGCCTTATCTGTGTGAGTGTGTGTGAGACGTGCGCGCGTGTCGTGCGTGCACGTGTGTGTGTGTGTGGGTGGGGGGGGGGATAACTAACTCTCCTGTCAGGTGGGCAGTTTCAATCATGTCTGCCAGACTGCAGTGCTGTATCAAAGTCATTTCTATGATAATGAGTCTCTCTCTCTCTCTCACACGCCTGCACACACTCACACACAGAGACAAGTCAATCTTCTGCGCCAAGGACTACTCTCCACACACACACACACACACACACACACACACACACACACACACACACACACACACACACACACACACACACACACACACACACACACACACACACACACACACACACACACACACACACACACACACACACACACACACAGCCAGCCAGCCAGCAGCGTGGCTCAGATACAGGCTCCGTCCTCATGTACAGTCGTACACTTATTCTTTTTTTAATCTACAGTGTAAAATATGCAGATCTAATCTTCCACTGGTATATTTTCCCACTATAACCACACTATAATTCCACATGAATGTGTGTGTGGACAACATCTCAGCACAGTTAGACTGGTGGCAACATGTGTGACCAGATTTGACTGAGAGACTGCCATCGCGCAAATTCCAGCTTTTCAAAATGAGTTAATAGCCCAGGCAGACTCTTCACATACTAGAGCATGTCTGAAATAAGTGTCAGAGCTGAAATCGACATGTAAGTATGAAATAAATGCTTAAACATGTAGCTAGGTGTAATGTTAGAGACCACAGAAGTGAACCTTTCAAGCCTGTTTTCTCAACTCGCTGTTTTCTGCAAGACATTACTCTATAAGCCATATCTCCAAAACTAGTGGGCCAAACTGAACAACCAATATGTCAATTTGAAGCTATGGTTCCCTGCTTTCATATGACATGAAAAAACGAAAATTCAAAAAAATCCAATGGCAGTCCCTCAGTCAAATTTAGTCACATGTGGTAGGAACCGGATACGGAACAGGAATGAAATACATACCGTCTCTGATGACTCGCCGCGTTCCACAATATCCTCAGGCACTAGGACCCTGCAGCATTCCTGTGTGACTGGTACTTCTCTCCTCAGGCACTAGGACCCTGCAGCATTCCTGTGTGACTGGTACTTCTCTCCTCAGGCACTAGGACCCTGCAGCATTCCTGTGTGACTGGTACTTCTCTCCTCAGGCACTAGGACCCTGCAGCATTCCTGTGTGACTGGTACTTCTCTCCTCAGGCACTAGGACCCTGCAGCATTCCTGTGTGACTGGTACTTCTCTCCTCAGGCACTAGGACCCTGCAGCATTCCTGTGTGACTGGTACTTCCGTATTGATAGACGTCTGTAACGACAATAGAAAACACAAACATGAGTGTCCGTGTCCCTTTTGTGCCCATATATGGAGATCTTTATACCTGTCTGTCTGCCTTGAATTGAGTGCAAATCGACCAAGAAAAGGACACACACTTATTGAAAGATAATAAAGAACAGTGAAAGGAAACAGCAAACGAAGCTTCTAGGAGTTTGTTCACGATTATGTAGACATAGAGCATAAAGAGTGAATGTTTAGTTCAGAACGCAGAGCTGTCCCAGATGACCCGAGAAGATCAGATGGTTCAGAACATGTGCACGAGATCACAGAGATGTGTTGTGTCTCTAAACACCATTCAGAGCTTTATACTAAAGTTGTTCCGATACCGATACACTCGGTCGATACCACCCTCAAGTACTCGTACTCTGTAGTCAGAACCGGTCCCGATACTTTGACCCGAGTACCAAAACATCCAGTTGACACTATAGGCTGAACGAATGCAACGGAAGCCAGTCTGACTCAACACTGCAGAAAATCGCCCAAAAACCACCGATCTACAACAAGCATAAATGACAACTGACAAGTGTATAGATCAGAGATCGGAGATTCCTTTAGCATCGGGAACAACTCTACTTTATATACGTCAACAAACAAAGTAGTGCTTTCTGGATAAACATAATCTGACACCCAGTCAGGGAGGCTGGATGTCAGGCTGTGAGAAGTGGAGTGATGCGCTCCACTGTCTAGGAAGGAGTGATGCGCTCCACTGTCTAGGAAGGAGTGGTGCGCTCCACTGTCTAGGAAGGAGTGATGCGCTCCACTGTCTAGGAAGGAGTGATGCGCTCCACTGTCTAGGAAGGAGTGATGCGCTCCACTGTCTAGGAAGGAGTGATGCGCTCCACTGTCTAGGAAGGAGTGATGCGCTCCACTGTCTAGGAAGGAGTGATGCGCTCCACTGTCTAGGAAGGAGTGGTGCGCTCCACTGTCTAGGAAGGAGTGATGCGCTCCACTGTCTAGGAAGGAGTGATGCGCTCCACTGTCTAGGAAGGAGTGATGCGCTCCACTGTCTAGGAAGGAGTGATGCGCTCCACTGTCTAGGAAGGAGTGGTGCGCTCCACTGTCTAGGAAGGAGTGGTGCGCTCCACTGTCTAGGAAGGAGTGATGCGCTCCACTGTCTAGGAAGGAGTGATGCGCTCCACTGTCTAGGAAGGAGTGATGCGCTCCACTGTCTAGGAAGGAGTGATGCGCTCCACTGTCTAGGAAGGAGTGATGCGCTCCACTGTCTAGGAAGGAGTGATGCGCTCCACTGTCTAGGAAGGAGTGATGCGCTCCACTGTCTAGGAAGGAGTGATGCGCTCCACTGTCTAGGAAGGAGTGATGCGCTCCACTGTCTAGGAAGGAGTGATGCGCTCCACTGTCTAGGAAGGAGTGATGCGCTCCACTGTCTAGGAAGGAGTGATGCGCTCCACTGTCTAGGAAGGAGTGGAGCAGCGTAGCATACAGAAAACAGCCTTCTGAATCAACTCCACTCGTCTTTTTCCATTTATTTTCATGGAGACATGGCAAAGACACCATTATAGTGAAGTCTACCGGTGACTGAAGCTGTCAAATGAACCTCAGCGGAGTCAGTGTTTGCCTCGGAGTAGAAGAATTAAAGTCTTGTAAAGTCTGTTATATAGACTCCTGGGTTCATATTAATTGACATTCAACGAGTCAGAATATGAGTCTACAGAGCATGTGTAAAAAAGGAATAAGGTTATTCAAATCCTTTTTTAACCCATTCTATGTTAGATTCTACAAAATGTCTTCTAAAATCATCCATCCATCCATCCATCCATCTTCAACCGCTTATCCGTAGTCGGGGACAACTAAATCAACTGTAGATTTAGTCGACTAAAATCTTATGACATTTAGTCGACTATAACTAGACTAACACTAACACATTCCAAGTGACTAAAATGTGACTAAAACTAAATAAAGTTTCATTGCAAAGACTATGACTAAAACTAAAACAGAACTTTGCTGCCAAAAACACCACAGCTCCACATAACATTCCACTGTAGCAGCCTAGCTGTGGAACCACATGTTGAGGATACATCCATAGTATTATTATATAGCTGTGGAACCACATGTTGAGGATACATCCATAATTATTATATAGCTGTGGAACCACATGTTGAGGATACATCCGTAGTATTATTATATAGCTGTGGAACCACATGTTGAGGATACATCCATAGTATTATTATATAGCTGTGGAACCACATGTTGAGGATACATCCATAGTATTATTATATAGCTGTGGAACCACATGTTGAGGATACATCCATAGTAGTATTATATAGCTGTGGAACCACATGTTGAGGATACATCCGTAGTATTATTATATAGCTGTGGAACCACATGTTGAGGATACATCCATAGTATTATTATATAGCTGTGGAACCACATGTTGAGGATACATCCGTAGTATTATTATATAGCTGTGGAACCACATGTTGAGGATACATCCATAGTATTATTATATAGCTGTGGAACCACATGTTGAGGATACATCCGTAGTATTATTATATAGCTGTGGAACCACATGTTGAGGATACATCCATAGTATTATTATATAGCTGTGGAACCACATGTTGAGGATACATCCGTAGTATTATTATATAGCTGTGGAACCACATGTTGAGGATACATCCATAGTATTATTATATAGCTGTGGAACCACATGTTGAGGATACATCCATAGTATTATTATATAGCTGTGGAACCACATGTTGAGGATACATCCATAGTATTATTATATAGCTGTGGAACCACATGTTGAGGATACATCCATAGTATTATTATATAGCTGTGGAACCACATGTTGAGGATACATCCATAGTATTATTATATAGCTGTGGAACCACATGTTGAGGATACATCCATAGTATTATTATATAGCTGTGGAACCACATGTGAGGATACATCCATAGTATTATTATATAGCTGTGGAACCACATGTTGAGGATACATCCATAGTATTATTATATAGCTGTGGAACCACAATGTTGAGGATACATCCGTAGTATTATTATATAGCTGTGGAACCACATGTTGAGGATACATCCATAGTATTATTATATAGCTGTGGAACCACATGTTGAGGATACATCCATAGTATTATTATATAGCTGTGGAACCACATGTTGAGGATACATCCATAGTATTATTATATAGCTGTGGAACCACATGTTGAGGATACATCCGTAGTATTATTATATAGCTGTGGAACCACATGTTGAGGATACATCCATAGTATTATTATATAGCTGTGGAACCACATGTTGAGGATACATCCATAGTATTATTATATAGCTGTGGAACCACATGTTGAGGATACATCCATAGTATTATTATATAGCTGTGGAACCACATGTTGAGGATACATCCATAGTATTATTATATAGCTGTGGAACCACATGTTGAGGATACATCCATAGTATTATTATATAGCTGTGGAACCACATGTTGAGGATACATCCATAGTATTATTATTTTATATACCACCATTTTTGTAACCCGTCGTTTTCACCCAGTTTCACAGCGCCCACAGTGGGAATCGAACCCAGGACCTTCTAGCTGTGAGGCGACAGCACTACCCACTGCTCCATCGTGCCCCTGTTTATATTCCCACAACAGTCAGTGAACACCAGGACTCACAGCAGTGATGGATTATGGAGAATATGGTCTAGAGACAGCCTCTCCCTTTGGACAAGATGAAACACACAGAAAGCACGCACGCACGCGCACACAAGTGTGACTCAGATCTGCTAAAGTGAAATGACTGCACAGGTGCCGAGCAGACCCGGGCACAACATTAACCTGGCCTAGTATCTATGTGCATGTACGCGCAACGCACACTCACCTCTGATTGAGGCACGCGCGTGTCTGTGTGTGTGAGTGTGTGTGAGTGTGTGTGTGAGTGTGTGTGAGTGTGTGTGTGAGTGTGTGTGTGAGAGTGTGTGTGTGTGTGTGTGTGTGTGTGTGTGTGTGTGTGTGTGTGTGTGTGTGTGTGTGTGTGTGTGTGTGTGTGTGTGTGTGTGTGTGTGTGTGTGTGTGTGTGTGTGTGTGTGTGTGTGTGTGGCCGACTGCAGGTGCTGTGTTCTGCATAATGACATGCAAATGACAGAGTGAGACGGAGAGAGAGAGAGAGAGAGTGAGACGGAGAGAGAGAGAGAGAGAGAGAGAGAGAGAGAGAGAGAGAGAGAGAGAGAGAGAGAATATGGAGTGAGAGGTGGAGAACTGGAGATGGAATCCTCCTCCTGGGAAATGGACTCAGCAGCAGTCTACTCTACCCGCAGTAATACTCATGTTTTACTCAAGTAAAAGTATCAGTATATCAGAGTAGATGTACTCTGTAGAAGTACCGCATTCGACATGTGTCCACGTACAAAGGCAAGGTATCACATAATCAAAATATACTTAATGTAAAGTACAAAACTCTGATGCTGGCATTCAAAGCAACCAAAGGTATGGCTTTTTTTCACTGACGAAAGCTAAATGAAAACTGCTATGACGACTAAAACTAAGCTAAATGTATTGTCAATTTCGTCATATAGAAACTAGACTAAAATGTTAGGAAGGGACTAGTGGACAAGAGATCCACTATAAGTTAATTTACATTGCAACAGTTGCATGCTGAAAATAGCAGATCTACAAGCTCACACCACGTCAAATGAGCCATTACGACGGCATCAAGGCCCGCCAAAATACGTTTTAGTCGACTAAATGAACTGAAGATTTTAGTCGACTAAAACATTCCAGGTGACTAAAATATGACTAAAACCAAATGAAGTTATCATAATTGCATTGGACAACTCAGAGAATGAGTAGTTTAGCACAGCTTGGGTAACTATGTTGTCACTAAGTACTCCACCTCATCAATCGCTCCACGTTGGAGAGGAGATAGACACTGTGGTCTTTCGTCCCGATACCGTCGATAAGCCACTCTGACCTACTTCCCGCCCCGGAGGAACCCCCTGGACCATTAGTAGCCTTCGCTAATTGGTCTTTCATCTTGCTGCCGTCGAGGGACCGGGGCTCTGTGAGTGACAGGCCAATTAATGGACTTCCTTTTTATACACAGTGGACTCACGAGCTTCCAAAACCAAACAAGCTTTCACTTTGAGCAGGCATGCATGCATCCCCTCGCCAGAAAATACATTCCTCGCCAGAAAATACTCCCCTCGCCAGAAAATACACCCCTCGCCAGAAAATACACCCCTCGCCAGAAAATACTCCCCTCGTCAGAAAATACACCCCTCGCCAGAAAATACACCCCTCGCCAGAAAATACTCCCCTCGCCAGAAAATACTCCCCTCGCCAGAAAATACACCCCTCGCCAGAAAATTCACCCCTCGCCAGAAAATTCACCCCTCGCCAGAAAATTCACCCCTCTCCAGAAAATACACCCCTCTCCAGAAAATACACCCCACGCCAGAAAATACTCCCCTCACCAGAAAATACACCCCTCGCCAGAAAATACATCACTCGCCAGAAAATACTCCCCTCGCCAGAAAATACACCCCTCGCCAGAAAATACTCCCCTCGCCAGAAAATACACCCCTCGCCAGAAAATACATCACTCGCCAGAAAATACTCCCCTCGCCAGAAAATACATCACTCGCCAGAAAATACACCCCTCGCCAGAAAAAATACTCCCCTCGCCAGAAAATACACACCTCGCCAGAAAATACTCCCCTCGCCAGAAAATACACCCCTCGCCAGAAAATACACCCCTCGCCAGAAAATACACCCCTCGCCAGAAAATACACCCCTCGCCAGAAAATTCACCCCTCGCCAGAAAATTCACCCCTCGCCAGAAAATTCACCCCTCTCCAGAAAATACACCCCTCTCCAGAAAATACACCCCACGCCAGAAAATACTCCCCTCACCAGAAAATACACCCCTCGCCAGAAAATACTCCCCTCGCCAGAAAATACTCCCCTCGCCAGAAAATACTCCCCTCGCCAGAAAATACACCCCTCTCCAGAAAATACACCCCACGCCAGAAAATACACCCCTCGCCAGAAAATACACCCCTCGCCAGAAAATACACCCCTCGCCAGAAAATACACCCCTCGCCAGAAAATACACTATGAACCCATTTTCAGGGACCCTCCAGAAGCAAATATTTGAGTTAAAAACATTTGCTCTGAAAGAATATTAAAACAATTGCAGATCTACACGCTATGAGCTTGTAGATCTGCTATTTTTCAATAGCAATACATAATGCTTAAAACAGCAACAGGGGTTCCCGCCCAGAATGGGATAACATAACATCCCATCGCCCATGTGAACCGACAGGGGTCTGCATACAATAACTAGAACGCTCCATAAGATGATGATGATGATAATCATCATCCTAGTCTGTTGAATATGACTTTTAAGCAGCGTATGTAAAGTAGCTGTTAGCGCTGTGTTGTTGTGCTAGTTAGGGAAGACTGTTGGACTGTTCAGCTAATGAGCATGTGTTGTGTTAAAACAATGGAGAACTGCTCCTGGGATTACACACACGCGTGTCACACACACACACGCACACGCACGCACAAAGCTATACATGTGATTGGCAGGCCAAGGCAGTGACGTGCAGTAAATGCACGTGCATGTGAGTATTGGCGTTATGCCAGACAGAACCTGAACTTAATTTGAAACCAGCAGCGTTCGTCTCCCTCTCCCTCTCCCCCCTCCCTCTCTACATTCTGTACCGTCAGGCAGAAAGAAACCACGTTGTGAACGTTGTCGTTTTTTTTTTTTTGTAAATGAATGCCCGGCTTTGTCGTGTGACAGTGTTGTCACATGGAAGTGGTGAGAATAGGAGATCTACAAGACAGTGTTGTCACATGGAAGTGGTGAGAATAGGAGATCTACAAGACAGTGTTGTCACATGGAAGTGGTGAGAATAGGAGATCTACAAGACAGTGTTGTCGCATGGAAGTGGTGAGAATAGGAGATCTACAAGCTCACAATGAGTCACATGGAAGTGGTGAGAATAGGAGATCTACAAGCTCACAATGAGTCACATCTCAAGGTGTTGTGAGCTTGTAGATCAGTTATTTAGTTTTGTATAATCAAAAGGGATCTGATCTGGATCTGAGCCCCTTTGATTTCCATTACAAAATTATTATATAATAAATAATTAAACACACACATTACACACACACACACACACACACACACACACACACACACACACACACACACACACACACACACACACACACACACACACACACACACACACACACACACACACACACACACACACACACACACACACACACACACACACACACACACACACAGCACTGCTAAAATTAGCACAGTGTGTCAAACACAGGAGACAAACTAAATAAGTTCCACTCAGTTTAAATCGGCTTTCCTGAACAAAGTGCAAATGAAATCACACCCGTGTGACGTGAGTGGCGCTCTTATGAGATGAGATATATACTATATTGTCCCACAGGGGGATATTTGTCTCTTATGAGATGAGATATATACTATATTGTCCCACAGGGGGATATTTGTCTTGGGCCAAAGAGCAGTAGGACATCAACGTTTTTTTTAACCCATTCTGGCCGGGAACCCCTTTTGGTGTTAGCATTATGTTATGCTTTAGCTATTGAAAAATAGCAGACCTACAAGCTCATAGCGCGCCACCGAGTGGCGCGCTACGAGCTTGTAGGTCTGCTATTTTTGAAAAATCGAAGAACGACTGACATAGAAACATAGCTTTTTCAGAAAACTGTCAGGATGTAGAAGACATTATTTTTTAGAATGTCAAAATGGGTTAAAACAGACAAACAAGGCCTGGGCCGTGGCTCAGCGGTCCATCCTGGGCCGTGGCTCAGCGGTCCATCCTGGGCCGTGGCTCAGCGGTCCATCCTGGGCCATGGCTCAGCGGTCCATCCTGGGCCATGGCTCAGCGGTCCATCCTGGGCCGTGGCTCAGCGGTCCATCCTGGGCCGTGGCTCAGCGGTCCATCCTGGGCCGTGGCTCAGCGGTCCAGGCACCTTGGCTGGTAATCCAGTCTGGCAGCGTGCCGCGGGTTCGACTCCCGATCCCGACGGCCTTTACTGCATGTCTTCCCCCCCCCATCTCTCTCCCCATTTCCTGCCAGCCTACTGTCTGTCCCTCCATAAAATATATAAAATAAAGGCGAAAGCCACAAATAAAAATAATAATAATAAATAAAAAACAGACAAACAATACACAAAGCAGCATTGTACAATATAGTACAAGTAAGACGCGCGAAGCGAACGCAGCTCGTAAATTGCAAAAACAACAATTAGAATAAATTACGTAATTTTGTAAGGTTTTTTTTAAGTTCTTTTTTTTGTGTTTAAGTTTTTTTTTTAAGTTACATTTTTTTTTACGTTAAGTTTTTTTCAAGTTTTTCTTTCCTTTTAAAGTTTTTCCTTTTTAAGTTTTTTTTAAGTTTTTCTTTCCTTTTAAAGTTTTTCCTTTTCAAGTTTTTTTGTAAGTTAAGTTTTTTTTAAGTTAAGTTTTGTGTGTGTGTGTGTGTGTGCGTGCGTGCGTGCGTGCGTGTGTGTGTGCGTGCGTGCATGTGTGTGTTTTTGTGTGTGATACAGCTGCGCCCTCTGGTGGTGGGCGGGTGGTGTTACAGCGGGACAGACACACAGACACACACACAGACATGATCTGCTGGGTCTCATAGTAAATGCTCACTGCGTTCGCAATCACAAGAGATCAGAGCAAAAGAAGGTATATGAATATCATCATATACTGTATCATGAATGGATCGTCTCATTCCAGCCTTTTGTGAATATGGAATAATATAATGCCACAATATGTCCTCAAGCAGTATCACGATACACGGAATTATCACAATATTATTATTCCATGATGCCAAGTTACTCAACAGTCCAACCACCTGCAAGGAGACACTGGTTTATTAACCAGGCTAACTCAACAGTCCAACCACCTGCAAGGAGACACTGGTTTATTAACCAGGCTAACTCAACAGTACAACCACCTGCAAGGAGACACTGGTTTATTAACCAGGCTAACTCAACAGTACAACCACCTGCAAGGAGACACTGGTTTATTAACCAGGCTAACTCAACAGTACAACCACCTGCAAGGAGACACTGGTTTATTAACCAGGCTAACTCAACAGTACAACCACCTGCAAGGAGACACTGGTTTATTAACCAGGCTAACTCAACAGTACAACCACCTGCAAGGAGACACTGGTTTATTAACCAGGCTAACTCAACAGTACAACCACCTGCAAGGAGACACAAACTAAATGAAAAAAGGAGTACGAGACCATTTAGACCAGGGTTGTTTCCGTCAACTAATAACAGATCTACAAGCTCACAACGCGTCGCAGCGCGACGCATTGTGAGCTTGTAGATTGGCTATTTTCAGCAAGTGTAAAATCAGCTATTGCGACGGCATCAAGGCCCGCTGAAATACATTTTAGTCGACTAAATCAACGGTAGATTTAGTCGACTAAAACTAGACTAACACTAAAACATTCCAGGTGACTAAAACATGACTATGACTAAAATAGAAATTTGCTGCCAAAAACACTGATTTAGACCAAAATACTGGCGAATGAAACGGCCGTTCTACGTCAGTCTAAACCTGAACAGAACAGATGGATTCTGTCTCCTTTCTCTATGAATCCTAACGTTCCAGGGGGAGCACAGCCTCATGTTCCTCCTCAGCTTTCTGCTGCCGTCCGTCTCTACGGTAGACAGAGATTTATACAAACGGCTTCTAAATCCTGACAGTTTTCTGAAACACCTCATGTTTCTATATCAGTGGTTCTCAAACATTTTCATGTCAAGGACCCCCAAAACTATATGTAATTGGCCGCCGACCCCCATCTGAAAATATGTCGTTCCAGGGGACCCCCCCCCCCCCCCCCCCCCCCCCCATGCGAGAAGCAAAGATTTGAGTTAAAAACGATTTTTTAAAACATAGCAGATCTACAAGCAGATCTAGCAGATCTACAAGCTATGTAGATCTGCTATTTCTTCAACAGCTAAAGTATAACATAATGCTTAAAACACCAAAGGGGGTTCCAGTCCTGAATGGGACGGGAGTTAACACAAGCAGGGAGACGCGTAATACCGGCCGATATGGTGAGAACGGTTTTGCCGACCTGCTAATGGGAGGCCATTTAAAACAAGAGACGGCTTGCTGTGGTTGGCTACGACAGACAGAAGTTGTATACAGGGTGAGGGTCCGCCAATGTATCTTTTGTTGTTTTTTCGCCCACATCTTTCAGAAGCTAGACGGGGCAAGATCTCAATTGACTGGGTATATAATGTGCCCGAGTGGCCTCGGACCTTTATTTCCAGGGAGAAAAAAATAGAAAATCTGGGGCCACTTCAATTGGGCATATACAGTAATGCAGACGTCGATCACTCTCTGCTGATTTCTGATCGTCTGCACCTTTGTTAAATTGACGCACACACGTACACAAACACACACAATTAAATAGTCTCATGTCGCGCAGCTGCGTCTAGATTCTCCCGGCGGATCCTGCCGGGAGCTGCCTATGCCATATAGAAAGCATAGGCTAATGACCGAGTGACCAAATTGAAGCTATATGTACTGGTTTAGAACTTAAAGATTTGCTACAAATTGCTACAAACCCTGTATAATATATATCCCGTCAATGTGTTTTACACGCAGCTTAGACACATCCTCAGTGATGTATCCTTGGTTCACCGGGTGTTCCGGGTGTCGCCCAGGTGACCCGGCCGAGGAGGGAGAGGGACGGACAGACTGGAGCCAGCCCGGTCCATTTAACCCAAAAGCAGAGATGTACCAGCCCAAAAACGTTGTGAACCCCTGCCCTAATTCACTGTGCTGTGCTGAAAGTAACCCATGTACGAGCTCAGCTTAGAGATCGGATATTTATCCATCACGAGACACTGAATATAGACCAGGCATAAATCAGTCTTCTGGTGGAGGTGGAGGAGGAGGAGAGGGGGAGAGGGGGGGGGGGGGGGAGAGGGAGAGGGTGGGTGTGTATAAACCACAGCTACTACACAAAGACAATAGGTCCTGTGGAACTCGGAGCTTTAAAAATAATCCAGCACAGAGGAGGGAGAACATGGAAACGTGGAGAGAGAACACCTCTTTTCGGAGCTCCTCCGAGCCCCGGAGAGGTCCCATTTGTTTACAAAGCCCCAATTATGGGGATTGAGAGTAGAGCCAACAAGACGTCCCCGGGGAGAGAGTGTGTGTGTGTGTGTGTGTGGGTGTGCGTGCGTGCGTGCGTGCGTGCGTGCGTGCGTGAGCGTGTGTGTGTGTGTGTATACATGAAAGACCCACAGGTGTGTTAGAGAAGGCAGAACACGTCCAGACAGACTCCCGTGCTCTGCGTTATAAAGAGGCCTGCATGCATCCTCTCTGCTTGAGCTGTGTTAAACACGTAGCCCGTGCACATCTCCTCTCGTGCACGTTAGGAAACACGTCGTAAACAGTCTGAGAGAACGGCGGCTCTGAGAGATCAAAGAAAAGCTCACGGTATCGCAAAGAAAATACAAGGCAGGGGAATGTGGGAAAAAATTAATGGGAAAGGAACTGGTTGGAATAACGTGTTCCTTCCACGCGCTACGTCCGGCTGAGGAAGCTCCCACATCCAGGTTTTAATGTGTGTGTGTGTCTGTGTGTCTCTATGTGCAGGGCGCTGTGCTCAGCTACTACCCTGGGTAAATACATAAAGGGTTGCAAAATTGTGGGATAAAAATTTGACAAAGACAAAAATAAAAATCTACAAGGTGACACACATGCGTCTTCAGGTCTAAATGCTATAATAGACCACCTACCTCCCTGCAGGTCTAAATGCTATAATAGACCACCTACCTCCCTGCAGGTCTAAATGCTATAATAGACCACCTACCTCCCTGCAGGGCTGGACTGGCCACAGGCCATAGGGCGTACCGGGCATATTCCCGGTGGGCCGCGGCCGTAGGGGGCCACCATGATATTATTTTATTTGTATTTATTTCTTATTCATTTGTCAGGCAGGCCAATAGGCGGCAGGCCACCAGGAAAGGTCCGGGCCTGCTGCCATTCTGCCATCATGATAATGTCACTGTACCTGTACCTGTATATCAGTGAGTGACACATAAACCCTCTTCTATCTTGAATCCTTTTGCCAGCATCATTCTTGTGAGAGCAACAACGGGTTGTGTAGTTGTCTGTTGGTTTGTATCATTTATGTTGTTCTGTAAAAGTGGTGGTATTAGGGGCTTGTTTATGTGTGTGTGCCTCGACGGAGCGGGCGGTAGAGTTTCTGCTATCTGCCTCGACGGAGCGGGCGGTAGAGTTTCTGCTATCTGCCACGACGGAGCGGGCGGTAGAGTTTCTGCTATCTGCCTCGACGGAGCGGGCGGTAGAGTTTCTGCTATCTGCCTCGACGGAGCGGGCGGTAGAGTTTCTGCTATCTGCCTCGACGGAGCGGGCGGTAGAGTTTCTGCTATCTGCCACGACGGAGCGGGCGGTAGAGTTTCTGCTATCTGCCTCGACGGAGCGGGCGGTAGAGTTTCTGCTATCTGCCACGACGGAGCGGTCGGTAGAGTTTCTGCTATCTGCCACGACGGAGCGGGCGGTAGAGTTTCTGCTATCTGCCTCGACGGAGCGGGCGGTAGAGTTTCTGCTATCTGCCACGACGGAGCGGGCGGTAGAGTTTCTGCTATCTGCCACGACGGAGCGGGCGGTAGAGTTTCTGCTATCTGCCTCGACGGAGCGGGCGGTAGAGTTTCTGCTATCTGCCTCGACGGAGCGGGCGGTAGAGTTTCTGCTATCTGCCACGACGGAGCGGGCGGTAGAGTTTCTGCTATCTGCACGCTGGTTGTGGTGGGCCAAATATTTGTCCTAGTCCAGCCCTGCTGCAGTGCCAATGAGAAGCCCAGCTGACACAATGGTAAATGGTGCATTTATATAGCGCCTTTATCCAAGGCGCTTTACAGAGATGTGCATTACATTCACCCATTCACACACACATTCATACACTGATGGCGGTGGAAACCATGCAAGGCACCAACCAGCACATCAGGAGCAATTAGGGGTTCAGTGTCTTGCTCAAGGACACTTCGACACTAACTCTGGGGGAGCCCGGGTTCGAACTGGCGACCTTGCGGTTACCATCCGGAAACTCTACCCCTGAGCCACCGCCGCCCAGAGTTTAACCCATTTAGTACTGACACCAGATTCTAATAAACCAGATTATAAATCATGACAGTTTTCTGAAAAACCTGTGTTTCTATATCAGTGGTGCTCAACCTATTTCACAATGATGTGTCGGGCCGGCTGGTGGCCTCGTTGTGTCGGCGCCGCGCGACCGTGTTCGTCTATCGTCATCACACCACGGGCACTTTGTTCTATAGCAGGAAGTGAAACAATATGAATCCACAAGTTTATGAAGAAACAAGGCAGTTTCTACAAAGACGTGTGAATGTGTGCATTCTGTACTTCTCTATTTAAATAAAAAATCACACCCGTGTGAACTGAGTGGTGTAAGGCCTGTCTGACGTAATGAAATCACACCCGGGTGAACAGGGTGAACATAGCAACCATGCTCATTTTTTCTGCACTAACAAAGCCAGTTGTCTGACGTAATGAAATCACACCCGGGTGAACAGGGTGAACATAGCAACCATGCTCATTTTTTCTGCACTAACAAAGCCAGTTGTAGGAGTGGTTTACACCACTCAAAAAGAAGTTGAGGCGGTGGGAACTTTGGTCAAGAGAGAAAGTTCTAGCCAAGCAAACAGCGAGGAATGTGAAACCAAACAGCAGAGTTTAACCCATTTAGCACCGACACCAGATTCTACTAAACCAGATTCTACTGAACCAGATTCTACTAAACCAGATTCTACTAAACCAGATTCTACTAAACCAGATTCTACTGACACCAGATTCTACTGACACCAGATTCTACTGACACCAGATTCTACTGAACCAGATTCTACTGAACCAGATTCTACTAAACCAGATTCTACTAAACCAGATTCTACTGAACCAGATTCTACTGAACCAGATTCTACTGAACCAGATTCTACTGACACCAGATTCTACTGACACCAGATTCTACTGACACCAGATTCTACTGAACCAGATTCTACTAAACCAGATTCTACTGACACCAGATTCTACTGAACCAGATTCTACTGACACCAGATTCTACTGACACCAGATTCTACTGACACCAGATTCTACTGACACCAGATTCTACTGAACCAGATTCTACTGAACCAGATTCTACTAAACCAGATTCTACTAAACCAGATTCTACTGAACCAGATCCTAATAAACCAGATTCTACTAAACCAGATCCTACTAAACCAGATTCTACTAAACCAGATTCTACTAAACCAGATTCTACTAAACCAGATTCTAAATCATGACAGTTTTCTAAAAAACCTTTTCTATATCAGTGGTTCTCATCCTATTTCACTTAAAGGAGCCCAACAACGATCTGTATTTGGCCTCCAGATGGACTCCCATCTGAACGTTGTGTATTTGGCCTCCAGATGGACTCCCATCTGAACATATGTTGTGTATTCGGCCTCCAGATGGACTCCCATCTGAACATATGTTGTATTTGGCCTCCAGATGGACTCCCATCTGAACATATGTTGTGTATTCGGCCTCCAGATGGACTCCCATCTGAACATATGTTGTATTTGGCCTCCAGATGGACTCCCATCTGAACATATGTTGTGTATTTGGCCTCCAGATGGACTCCCATCTGAACATATGTTGTATTTGGCCTCCAGATGGACTCCCATCTGAACATATGTTGTATTTGGCCTCCAGATGGACTCCCATCTGAACATATGTTGTATTTGGCCTCCAGATGGACTCCCATCTGAACGTTGTGTATTTGGCCTCCAGATGGACTCCCATCTGAACATATGTTGTGTATTCGGCCTCCAGATGGACTCCCATCTGAACATATGTTGTATTTGGCCTCCAGATGGACTCCCATCTGAACATATGTTGTGTATTTGGCCTCCAGATGGACTCCCATCTGAACATATGTTGTATTTGGCCTCCAGATGGACTCCCATCTGAACATATGTTGTATTTGGCCTCCAGATGGACTCCCATCTGAACATATGTTGTGCCGTAGCCGTCTTGTCCTGTGTGTAAATATTATTTTAGACGCAAACGCAGAGAATGTGAGATGAAATATGCAGTACAGTGTCTCCCTGCTGGGGGATTAAGACAAGAAAGAGACAGATACTAGCGAGAAGAAGACGCACAAAAAACTAAACGGGTTTACGAAAACAAAGAGACAACCGTGAGACATTTCCTTAGTAAATATAAGTTAATTTAAGTATTAATTAATACTGTAGTATTCTGTTATTCTGTGAAACTGTTCAGTGTGAAATGTACAGCCCTAAAAAAGAAAGAAAGAAAGAAAGAAAGAAAGAAAGAAAGAAAGAAAGACAGAAAGACAGAAAGACAGAAAGCGTGAAGGCTAAACAGAATAAAGTGATTCTGAGCCTAAAGGATTTCCCGGCAGATTCGAGGTGAAGCTAAAGATAAATGGTGGTGCATTTATATTAGCACCTTTATCCAAGACACTTTACATAGACATGCATTACATTCACACATTCACACACTTTTACATAGACATGCATTACATTCACACACCTTTACATAGACATGCATTACATTCACACATTCACACACCTTTACATAGACATGCATTACATTCACACATTCACACACCTTTACATAGACATGCATTACATTCACACACACACATTCACACACCTTTACATAGACTGTGCATTACATTCACCCATCCACACACACACACACACACACACACACACACACACACACATCTTTACATAGATTGTGCATTACATTCACACACCTTTACATAGATTGTGCATTACATTCACCCATTCACACACATTCACACACCTTTACATAGAGTCCCCTATATACGACCACACCATCACCACCACCACCACCCCCCACCCACCCACACACCCACAGTGGTCTGTCTTTTAGTGGGTAGTGTGGTGGTGGAGGAGTCCCATACGACCACCACCACCACCACACCACCATCCCCCACCCCCTGTGCTGTGGTGGTGTTGTGGGTGGCACCATAGGGTGCTGTGGGTGGTGTTGTGGGTGGCACCATAGGGTGCTGTGGGTGGTGCTGTGGGTGGCACCATAGGGTGCTGTGGGTGGTGCTGTGGGTGGCACCATAGGGTGCTGTGGGTGGCACCCTAGGGTGCTGTGGGTGGTGCCATGGTTGGCACCCAACTAAATGTAAACTCAGCCATTACGACACCGACCATCCAGGCCTGCCAAAATCCATCCAAAACCATTACTTTGTTTGTCCTTTGGGAAATTTGTTTTGTGCACAGCAGTGATCAGGATACATAAAACATATTCAAACAAACAGATCACAGTACATAGACAATAATAGTTCCAAGAGGCATCACATCACACTTTATGCACGGAACTGAGACGGGGCCTGCTTGTTCATAAGTCCTATACTTATGGGAACAAACGATCTTGAGGCCCTAGCCTGCAGGGAAGGTCCCATGTACCGTCGCCCTGGTGGTAAAAGATGGTATTGGCTGTGTAACAGGTGTGTATTGTCCCTAGAAGGCCCTGTGCCGATTGGATGAGCGACAGAGCCTGGTAAATAAGCGTGTTGTGATCCAGTGACAGCTGTGCCTGTATGGGAGGAGAGCTCCAAAGCTTGTAATACAACAAAGAGCTAAATGAAATGATATTCCACTAAGAAACAAACGATTTCAATCCCTTTGGTTTTGGTTTCTGACAGGCGTGATGTTGAGTGACAGCCATGGGTGGTGAGGTCACACACATGCACACAGTACAGTACATTCATGTTATGTCTTTTATATATTTGATTGATTGATATTGGAATTATTGTGAAAACGTAAACGGTTCAGGTTATTGTGAAAACTGTGTGTTGTTCGAGTTTGACATCTTAACACATTCGCCGCCAAGGTCGAGAATACTATACACTCCTAAGAATAAATATACTCCTAATACAGCACCTCCAGGCTTCTAAAAGAAAATACTCCTGCTACATCCACCCCTACTAAAGATACTCCTATCCAACCTACTAAAAATACTGCTGCTATTTCCACCCTACTAAAGATACTCCTATCCAACCTACTAAAAATACTGCTGCTATTTCCACCCTACTAAAGATACTCTTATCCAACCTACAAAACATACTGTTGCTATTTCCACCCTACTAAAGATACTCTTATCCAACCTACTAAAAATACTGTTGCTATTTCCACCCTACTAAAGATACTCTTATCCAACCTACAAAACATACTGTTGCTATTTCCACCCTACTAAAGATACTCTTATCCAACCTACTAAAAATACTGTTGCTATTTCCACCCTACTAAAGATACTCTTATCCAACCTACTAAAAATACTGTTGCTATTTCCACCCTACTAAAGATACTCTTATCCAACCTACAAAACATACTGTTGCTATTTCCACCCTACTAAAGATACTCTTATCCAACCTACAAAACATACTGTTGCTATTTCCACCCTACTAAAGATACTCTTATCCAACCTACAAAACATACTGTTGCTATTTCCACCCTACTAAAGATACTCTTATCCAACCTACTAAAAATACTGCTGCTATTTCCACCCTACTAAAGATACTCTTATCCAACCTACAAAACATACTGCAGCCAATTCCACCCTACCAAAACAAATGCTGCTATCTCCATCTTACACTACAAACAATCCCCCTGCTACCTCTCCATCCTTCTAACGAATGTAAAAAGTACTTCCACAACAACCCGTTGAGGCTGTTGACCCATCATTTGGACCAGAGAAGAGCCAGCTAGCTCCAGGTCCACATGCACGTTGACATCCACACCATGCACCAATGTGTGTTCAGGAAAAAAGCCTTCTGTTCCTGACGGGGTCAGCCTGACAGTAGCAGGAATTAATAGGGTTTTGTTTCACGTTGTAGAGTTTGGATGTCTGCGAGCCTTCCTCGTCCAAGTGTCAAATCAAACCGTTGTTTACAACAGCTGTGTCGACACGCCAGAGGCGTCAAAACCTGAGGGAGGAAGACTCTTTGTTTGTACGTATGGTTTGTTTTCGCCCGGTTTCGACAGTCAGTTTTTACATTAAATACACCTTCACAACAGGGGGGTCCCCAGGGGGTCCTCAGAGTTACTACAGGGGGGGCCACCAAATATTTGTGATAAAAAATAAATAGATGAACTATCCCTTCAAAAATCCTATCGTGGCGCCCGCTGGCATTAAAATGACATTTGGACAAGTATGAGAGGAAAATCTATCAGGACGCCATGTCGTTAAAACTACATCTGGACGAGAGGAACAACTATCAGGACTTCATGTCAACAGAACAGAAACTGCAACGCTTTGACACTTAGTTCCACTCGCTGGAAAAACTACTCTGAACGTAGACTTAATTAAAAGCAGCAATCCGGGCAGTGTAAAACAATACCGTTTTATAACAAGTCTTATAAAGACAAAGAACACAATTATTGGCATAGCAATTTAGTTAAAGCAGCAAGTGCAAGAGGACTGAGAGAGTAAGTAAGCAAAAAATGAAGTAAAATGAATCACAGCCAACATTTCAGATAAATGGGGGACAAAGCACTGTTTTGTATTGGAATCTCAACACACTTGGAAATGTGAGGACTTTGTCCTCTTTTCAATCATTTTGACCTGAGAACTGCATACAGTTGGGTGCCACCGATATTGTCCCTTATCATTTGACCCATTTAGGCCTGACCTCAATTTTAAAAAAATCCTTCTAAATCCTCCAGTTTTCTGAAATAAATATTTTCACGATTTTTCAAAAATAGCAGACCTACAAGCTCGTAGCGCGGCACTCGGTGCCGCGCTACGAGCTTGTAGATCTGCTATTTTTCAATAGCTAAATTATAACAATGTTTAAAACACCAAAAGGGGTTCCCGCCCAAAATGGATTAACTGTCCTTTTGCGCAGATCACGCAAACCTCAGCAAAAAGAAAAGGACAATATCGATGGCCTCCAACTGTATACGTGATGAGTCTTCTAAATCATGACGGTTTTCAGAAAAACCTCTGTTTCATGTTTCTATGTCAGTGGTGCTCAACCTTTAGTTTCTATGTCAGCGGTGCTCAACCTTCTTCACGTCAAGGACCCCCAGAATTATCTGTATTTGGCCGCGGACCCCCATCTGGAAATATGTAGTTCCAGGGACACGGCCCCCCCCCCCCCCCCCCCCCCCAGAAGCAAAGATTTGAGTTAAAAATGTTCGCTCTGAAAGAATATATTCAAAGATTTGTGCCACATTTCCACGATTTTTCAAAAATAGCAGACCTACAAGATCGTAGCGCGCCACTCGGTGCCGCGCTATGAGCTTGTAGATCTGCTATTTTTCAATAGCTAAAGTATAACACAATGCTTAACACACCAAAAGGGGTTCCCGCCCCAAAATGGGTTAAAACAAATAAATTCCTATACTTTAGCTGTATACTAGACTCCACTGAGAAACCCATTGCTGATATCCACAACCCCCTTTTCTTATGGAGTTTTTACCTCAAATCTTTGCTTCTGGGGGGTCCCTGGAACAACATATTTTCAGATAGGGGTCGGTGGCCAATTACATATATATATATATATATGAATGAATGAATGAAAAACTTTATTCCGAACATTATAAAAAAATTGACAAAAGTCAAAGAATTAAAATAAGTTCAATATAGAACAATTAAAATAATATTCCAAAAAAAACAACAACAACAACAAAAACCAAGCCTCACTGGCTGCAAGTATAATTATTATTATTATTATTATTTTTTATATATATATATGTGTGGCCACCAAAAGGCCACCAAAAGTCTGGCCCAAGTTTACATGCTTTTCACTTGATGGAGATTCAATAAAATCACAACCTATACACCCAATTAAAATAGAAACCTCGTAGATTATATATATATATATATGTATATATATATATATATACACTTGATGAAATGAGGAGTGCTCGGCTGTTGCCTCCATTATATGCACCGTCAGTGCAGCACATTTGCTTGATAGTCGAGACAATAAAATCCTTCTAAAGCCCTAGGTGCCCCGGACGGTTAGCTCAACCGTCTGGGCACCTAGGCTGCTAAGCCAGCCAGACGGCGTGCCGCGGGTTCGTCTCCCGATCCCAACGGCCTTTGCCGCGTGTCCCCCCCCCCCCCCCCCATCTCTATACCCATTTCCTGTCAGATTACTTTCAAGTTTCCACAAAAAATCAATAAAAAGGCAGAAAAAGACAAACAAAATTATATATATTAAAAAAAAAGGTCCTTATGTTATGGCAGGGGTTCTCAACCCGTGGGTCGCGACCCCTCGGGGGGTCGCCAAATTATTTTAGGGGGTCCCCAAATTATTTTCAAAAAAATAAAAATCAAAAAGATTTATTTTTTGTATTTTTTTTTCACGATTTTTCAAAAATAGCAGACCTACAAGCTCGTAGCGCACCACTCGGTGGCGCGCGATGAGCTTGTAGATCTGCTATTTTTAAATAGCTAAATTATAACAATGCTTAAAACACCAAAAGGGGTTCCCGCCCAAAATGGTTTAAGGTTATTGTAGCAGTCAATTTATATTGGGGGTCGGGAGGGGGCGGGGCGGGGGTCCCGAGACGTTGCCAAAGCATTTTCGGGGGTCCCCGGCCAAAAACGTTGAGAACCCCTGTGTTATGGCACAAGTACTGTATGAACTGAGCAAATCTGCACCATTCTACGTCAATAAAGTAGTGTGTAATAGCACGGGAAAATCACTGTTTACAAGCTTGTCATGTCACTCTAGCAAAGTGATTAAAGGAGCATTCAGTGATTTGGGTGACCCCCAGTGAAATCACTGAATATACCTTGCCCCACAGCAGGGCTCCGGGCTCCCAAATGACAAAAGGTAAACCCCCCCCCCCCCCCACATTCTGCTGGGCCTCATAGTGCTGCACAATTCTTGTTCAAAATGTGAACACGTTGTGTTTTTGTCAGCAGCCAAAAGGCAGGTCGGTCGACGAGACGTCTTTCCGTCAAGTTATGATAGTCGCTGAGAGTAAACGCTGATCGTTAGGCTGACAAGCTGCGGCTGTGGTTTCTAAACTAATCCCTCGTTTTACATCGATTCCACCGACGCGTTTCAGGAGCACGACATCCGCGTGTAAACACGATACGTTGATACACACATCCCACCGTTTAATTAACCCATTTAGACCTTGAGAACGATTCTACAAATGTCTTCTAAATCCTGACAGTTTTCTTTAAAAAAACTGTGTTTCTATGTGTCAGTGGTGCTCAACTATTTCATGTTTCATGACCCCCAGAATTATCTGCATTTGCCCGCCGACCCCCATCTGAAAATATGTTGTTCCAGGGACCTCCCAGAAGCAAATATTTGAGTTAAAAATGTTCGCTCTGAAAGAATATATATTCATTCTTGCACCACATTTTCACGATTTAAAAAAAATAGCAGATCTACAAGCTCATAGCGCGGGCACTCGGTGCCGCGCTATGAGCTTGTAGATCTGCTATCTTTCAATAGCTAAAGTATAACAAACACCAAAAGGGGTTCCCGCCCAAAATGGGTTAAAAGGAGGAGGCGAGGCGCCGTAAGGAGGGCCGCTAGTGTTAATTCACTGATTAAAAGGAGGAGGCGAGGCGCCGTAAGCAGGGGCCGCTAGTGTTAATTCACTGATTAATGGGGGCTGTGCTTGTGGCCCTGGACTCATTACCTCGGCCCCTCTGGGACTGAAAGTCAATATATCTGCAGGCTAGACTTTGTGTAATAGCACCATAAAACACACACCGCTCCTTCTCTCCTTCCTGGTGCAAGTTGAACCACACCGCTCCTTCTCTCCTT
>NC_136791.1:1323857-1326011 GCF_951216825.1 Electrona antarctica | reverse complement strand
TGATATTATTTTATTTGTATTTATTTCTTATTCATTTGTCAGGCAGGCCAATAGGCGGCAGGCCACCAGGAAAGGTCCGGGCCTGCTGCCATTCTGCCATCATGATAATGTCACTGTACCTGTACCTGTATATCAGTGAGTGACACATAAACCCTCTTCTATCTTGAATCCTTTTGCCAGCATCATTCTTGTGAGAGCAACAACGGGTTGTGTAGTTGTCAGTTGGTTTGTATCATTTATGTTGTTCTGTAAAAGTGGTGGTATTAGGGCTTGTTTGTGTGTGTGTGCCTCGACGGAGCGGGCGGTAGAGTTTCTGCTATCTGCCTCGACGGAGCGGGCGGTAGAGTTTCTGCTATCTGCCTCGACGGAGCGGGCGGTAGAGTTTCGGCTATCTGCCTCGACGGAGCGGGCGGTAGAGTTTCTGCTATCTGCCACGACGGAGCGGGGCGGTAGAGTTTCTGCTATCTGCCTCGACGGAGCGGGCGGTAGAGTTTCTGCTATCTGCCTCGACGGAGCGGGCGGTAGAGTTTCTGCTATCTGCCTCGACGGAGCGGGCGGTAGAGTTTCTGCTATCTGCCACGACGGAGCGGGCGGTAGAGTTTCTGCTATCTGCCTCGACGGAGCGGGCGGTAGAGTTTCTGCTATCTGCCACGACGGAGCGGGCGGTAGAGTTTCTGCTATCTGCCACGACGGAGCGGGGCGGTAGAGTTTCTGCTATCTGCCACGACGGAGCGGGCGGTAGAGTTTCTGCTATCTGCCACGACGGAGCGGGCGGTAGAGTTTCTGCTATCTGCCACGACGGAGCGGGCGGTAGAGTTTCTGCTATCTGCCACGACGGAGCGGGCGGTAGAGTTTCTGCTATCTGCCACGACGGAGCGGGCGGTAGAGTTTCTGCTATCTGCCACGACGGAGCGGGCGGTAGAGTTTCTGCTATCTGCCACGACGGAGCGGGCGGTAGAGTTTCTGCTATCTGCCACGACGGCGCGGGCGGTAGAGTTTCTGCTATCTGCCACGACGGAGCGGGCGGTAGAGTTTCTGCTATCTGCCTCGACGGAGCGGGCGGTAGAGTTTCTGCTATCTGCCACGACGGAGCGGGCGGTAGAGTTTCTGCTATCTGCCACGACGGAGCGGGCGGTAGAGTTTCTGCTATCTGCCTCGACGGAGCGGGCGGTAGAGTTTCTGCTATCTGCCTCGACGGAGCGGGCGGTAGAGTTTCTGCTATCTGCCACGACGGAGCGGGCAGTAGAGTTTCTGCTATCTGCCTCGACGGAGCGGGCGGTAGAGTTTCTGCTATCTGCCTCGACGGAGCGGGCGGTAGAGTTTCTGCTATCTGCCTCGACGGAGCGGGCGGTAGAGTTTCTGCTATCTGCCTCGACGGAGCGGGCGGTAGAGTTTCTGCTATCTGCCTCGACGGAGCGGGCGGTAGAGTTTCTGCTATCTGCCACGACGGAGCGGGCGGTAGAGTTTCTGCTATCTGCCACGACGGAGCGGGCGGTAGAGTTTCTGCTATCTGCCACGACGGAGCGGGCGGTAGAGTTTCTGCTATCTGCCACGACGGAGCGGGCGGTAGAGTTTCTGCTATCTGCCACGACGGAGCGGGCGGTAGAGTTTCTGCTATCTGCCACGACGGAGCGGGCGGTAGAGTTTCTGCTATCTGCCACGACGGAGCGGGCGGTAGAGTTTCTGCTATCTGCCTCGACGGAGCGGGCGGTAGAGTTTCTGCTATCTGCCTCGACGGAGCGGGCGGTAGAGTTTCTGCTATCTGCACGCTGGTTGTGGTGGGCCAAATATTTGTCCCAGTCCAGCCCTGCTGCAGTGCCAATGAGAAGCCCAGCTGACACAATGATAAATGG
The DNA here is from genome assembly GCF_951216825.1 of Electrona antarctica. NCBI lineage: Eukaryota > Metazoa > Chordata > Actinopteri > Myctophiformes > Myctophidae > Electrona > Electrona antarctica. The sequence goes on along the minus strand of NC_136791.1, from coordinate 1,324,158 downwards.
TAAATGGTGCATTTATATAGCGCCTTTATCCAAGAAGCTTTACAGAGATGTGCATTACATTCAGCCATTCACACACACATTCATACACTGATGGCGGTGGAAACCATGCAAGGCACCAACCAGCACATCAGGAGCAATTAGGGGTTCAGTGTCTTGCTCAAGGACACTTCGACACTAACTCTGGGGGAGCCCGGGTTCGAACTGGCGACCTTGCGGTTACCATCCGGAAACTCTACCCCTGAGCCACCGCCGCCCAGAGTTTAACCCATTTAGCACTGACACCAGATTCTAATAAACCAGA
>NC_136791.1:1316357-1318857 GCF_951216825.1 Electrona antarctica | reverse complement strand
GATCTTGAGGCCCTAGCCTGCAGGGAAGGTCCCATGTACCGTCGCCCTGGTGGTAAAAGATGGTATTGGCTGTGTAACAGGTGTGTATTGTCCCTAGAAGGCCCTGTGCCGATTGGATGAGCGACAGAGCCTGGTAAATAAGCGTGTTGTGATCCAGTGACAGCTGTGCCTGTATGGGAGGAGAGCTCCAAAGCTTGTAATACAACAAAGAGCTAAATGAAATGATATTCCACTAAGAAACGATTTCAATCCCTTTGGTTTTGGTTTCTGACAGGCGTGATGTTGAGTGACAGCCATGGGTGGTGAGGTCACACACATGCACACAGTACAGTACATTCATGTTATGTCTTTTATATATTTGATTGATTGATATTGGAATTATTGTGAAAACGTAAACGGTTCAGGTTATTGTGAAAACTGTGTGTTGTTCGAGTTTGACATCTTAACACATTCGCCGCCAAGGTCGAGAATACTATACACTCCTAAGAATAAATATACTCCTTCTACAGCACCTCCAGGCTTCTAAAAGAAAATACTCCTGCTACATCCACCCCTACTAAAGATACTCTTATCCAACCTACAAAACATACTGCAGCCAATTCCACCCTACCAAAACAAATGCTGCTATCTCCATCTTACACTACAAACAATCCCCCTGCTACCTCTCCATCCTTCTAACGAATGTAAAAAGTACTTCCACAACAACCCGTTGAGGCTGTTGACCCATCATTTGGACCAGAGAAGAGCCAGCTAGCTCCAGGCCCACATGCACGTCGACATCCACACCATGCACCAATGTGTGTTCAGGAAGAAAGCCTTCTGTTCCTGACGGGGTCAGCCTGACAGTAGCAGGAATTAATAGGGTTTTGTTTCACGTTGTAGAGTTTGGATGTCCGCGAGCCTTCCTCGTCCAAGTGTCAAATCAAACCGTTGTTTACAACAGCTGTGTCGACACGCTGGAGGCGTCAAAACGTGAGGGAGGAAGACTCTTTGTTTGTACGTATGGTTTGTTTTCGCCCTGTTTCGACAGTCAGTTTTTACATTAAATACACCTTCACAACAGGGGGGTCCCCAGGGGGTCCTCAGAGTTACTACAGGGGGGGCCACCAAATATTTGTGATAAAAAATAAATAGATGAACTATCCCTTCAAAAATCCTATCGTGGCGCCCGCTGGCATTAAAATGACATTTGGACAAGTATGAGAGGAAAATCTATCAGGACGCCATGTCGTTAAAACTACATCTGGACGAGAGGAACAACTATCAGGACTTCATGTCAACAGAACAGAAACTGCAACGCTTTGACACTTAGTTCCACTCGCTGGAAAAACTACTCTGAACGTAGACTTAATTAAAAGCAGCAATCCGGGCAGTGTAAAACAATACCGTTTTATAACAAGTCTTATAAAGACAAAGAACACAATTATTGGCATAGCAATTTAGTTAAAGCAGCAAGTGCAAGAGGACTGAGAGAGTAAGTAAGCAAAAAATGAAGTAAAATGAATCACAGCCAACATTTCAGATAAATGGGGGACAAAGCACTGTTTTGTATTGGAATCTCAACACACTTGGAAATGTGAGGACTTTGTCCTCTTTTCAATCATTTTGACCTGAGAACTGCATACAGTTGGGTGCCACCGATATTGTCCCTTATCATTTGACCCATTTAGGCCTGACCTCAATTTTAAAAAAATCCTTCTAAATCCTCCAGTTTTCTGAAATAAATATTTTCACGATTTTTCAAAAATAGCAGACCTACAAGCTCGTAGCGCGGCACTCGGTGCCGCGCTACGAGCTTGTAGATCTGCTATTTTTCAATAGCTAAATTATAACAATGTTTAAAACACCAAAAGGGGTTCCCGCCCAAAATGGATTAACTGTCCTTTTGCGCAGATCACGCAAACCTCAGCAAAAAGAAAAGGACAATATCGATGGCCTCCAACTGTATACGTGATGAGTCTTCTAAATCATGACGGTTTTCAGAAAAACCTCTGTTTCATGTTTCTATGTCAGTGGTGCTCAACCTTTAGTTTCTATGTCAGCGGTGCTCAACCTTCTTCACGTCAAGGACCCCCAGAATTATCTGTATTTGGCCGCGGACCCCCATCTGGAAATATGTAGTTCCAGGGACACGCCCCCCCCCCCCCCCCCCCCCCCCCAGAAGCAAAGATTTGAGTTAAAAATGTTCGCTCTGAAAGAATATATTCAAAGATTTGTGCCACATTTCCACGATTTTTCAAAAATAGCAGACCTACAAGATCGTAGCGCGCCACTCGGTGCCGCGCTATGAGCTTGTAGATCTGCTATTTTTCAATAGCTAAATTATAACAATGCTTAAAACACCAAAAGGGGTTCCCGCCCCAAAATGGGTTAAATTCCTATACTTTAGCTGTATACTAGACTCCACTGAGAAACCCATTGCTGATATCCACAACCCCCCTTTTCTTATGGAGTTTTTACCTCAAATCTTTGCTTCTGGGGGGTCCCTGGAACAACATAT
>NC_136791.1:1303857-1311357 GCF_951216825.1 Electrona antarctica | reverse complement strand
TTTCATATTTGCATGTCTTCTGTGGTCTCTAACATTACACCTAGCTACATGTTTAAGCATTTCATAATTATATTAAATATTATATATAATTATATTTAATAATATGCATGTTGTAAGTCCTAATATTAATAATAATATGCATGTTGTAAGTCCTAATATTAATAATAATATGCATGTCGTAAGTCCTAATATTAATAATAATATGCATGTTGTAAGTCCTAATATTAATAATAATATGCATGTTGTAAGTCCTAATATTAATAATAATATGCATGTCGTAAGTCCTAATATTAATAATAATATGCATGTCGTAAGTCCTAATATTAATAATAATATGCATGTTGTAAGTCCTAATATTAATAATAATATGCATGTTGTAAGTCCTAATATTAATAATAATATGCATGTTGTAAGTCCTAATATTAATAATATTATGCATGTTGTAAGTCCTAATATTAATAATATTATGCATGTTGTAAGTCCTAATATTAATAATAATATGCATGTTGTAAGTCCTAATATTAATAATAATATGCATGTTGTAAGTCCTAATATTAATAATAATATGCATGTTGTAAGTCCTAATATTAATAATAATATGCATGGTGTAAGTCCTAATATTAATAATAATATGCATGTTGTAAGTCCTAATATTAATAATAATATGCATGGTGTAAGTCCTAATATTAATAATAATATGCATGTTGTAAGTCCTAATATTAATAATAATATGCATGTTGTAAGTCCTAATATTAATAATATTATGCATGTTGTAAGTCCTAATATTAATAATAATATGCATGTTGTAAGTCCTAATATTAATAATAATATGCATGTTGTAAGTCCTAATATTAATAATAATATGCATGTTGTAAGTCCTAATATTAATAATAATATGCATGTTGTAAGTCCTAATATTAATTATAATATGCATGTTGTAAGTCCTAATATTAATACAGTCTGGAGCAACGGAAGCTCTGATCATGAGTCAAATATAAATGCTTCCGTCATACAGTCTGGAGCAACGGAAGCTCTGATCATGAGTAAAATATAAATGCTTCCGTCATACAGTCTGGAGCAACGGAAGCTCTGATCATGAGTAAAATATAAATGCTTCCGTCATACAGTCTGGAGCAACGGAAGCTCTGATCATGAGTAAAATATAAATGCTTCCGTCATACAGTCTGGAGCAACGGAAGCTCTGATCATGAGTCAAATATAAATGCTTCCGTCATACAGTCTGGAGCAACGGAAGCTCTGATCATGAGTAAAATATAAATGCTTCCGTCATACAGTCTGGAGCAACGGACGCTCTGATCATGAGTCAAATATAAATGCTTCCGTCATACAGTCTGGATCAACGGAAGCTCTGATCACGAGTCAAATATAAATGCTTCCGTCATACAGTCTGGAGCAACGGAAGCTCTGATCATGAGTAAAATATAAATGCTTCCGTCATACAGTCTGGAGCAACGGACGCTCTGATCATGAGTAAAATATAAATGCTTCCGTCATACAGTCTGGAGCAACGGAAGATCTGATCATGAGTCAAATATAAATGCTTCCGTCATACAGTCTGGAGCAACGGAAGCTCTGATCATGAGTCAAATATAAATGCTTCCGTCATACAGTCTGGAGCAACGGAAGATCTGATCATGAGTAAAATATAAATGCTTCCGTCATACAGTCTGGAGCAACGGAAGCTCTGATCATGAGTAAAATATAAATGCTTCCGTCATACAGTCTGGAGCAACGGAAGCTCTGATCATGAGTCAAATATAAATGCTTCCGTCGTACAGTCTGGAGCAACGGAAGCTCTGATCATGAGTAAAATATAAATGCTTCCGTCATACAGTCTGGAGCAACGGAAGATCTGATCATGAGTAAAATATAAATGCTTCCGTCATACAGTCTGGAGCAACGGAAGCTCTGATCATGAGTAAAATATACAGCGGTTGAAGATGGATGGATGGATGGATAAACTGAGATACAGTGTGAGACTTCTGCTCAGACGACAGACGATTATCTGTGCAAAAAAAAGGAACAAACTGAACAATGGAGCAATAAATGTTTTGTCCAAGGCCATCTTTTATCATCAGGTGAGTTTAAGAACATACGATGTTGTGTTTGTGTGGTGTGATGTGGTGTTTGTGTGGTGTGATGTTGTGTTTGTGTGGTGTGATGTTGTGTTTGTGTGGTGTGATGTTGTGTTTGTGTGGTGTTTGTGTGGTATTTGTGTGGTGTGATGTGATGTGGTGTTTGTGTTTGTGTGGTGTGGTGTTTGTGTGATGTGGTGTTTGTGTGGTGTTTGTGTGGTGTGGTGTTTGTCCAACTCAAGGCCATCTTTTATCACCAGGTGAATAGAAGACAGAACATGGCTGTCTTTTATCAGGTGGAAATAAGATGGCTGTCGTCTCTCTCTCTCTGTTCCAGCCACAGAACATCAGACGACAAACTCACACTGAATAGAAATCCTTGCTGGTGTCGTGTGGTAACCTTGTATATCCCCCCACAAAAAAAAACATTAATATTCTAAAAAGTACTCCGAAAAATGCACATTAATTGCACAAAGACCCGCACCCCATCTGCACTTTGTGCATTTCTCTGAGTACATTGAAGAGGCTTGAAAGGTTCACTTCTGTGGACTCTAACGTTACACCTAGCTACATGTTTAACCGTTTGACCGCTACCATTTTTCAATCCCTCCGCCGCGTCCTGCCAGGGTTTTATCGCGCGTGACACTTATTTTGAAGAGCCAAATATCCGTAATCGCATTTTACTATGAAACCATTCCGTGTGTGTTGACGAAGCTGGTGCTTGTTCTCTCGGTCGGTGGTGGAAAAAGTGGACCGCGAGTATCACAGCGCCTGCTACAGGCCGTTGAAAACGCTTGTCTGGGACAAAGCGACCCCTGCAATGTCGCTTCTGGAGATAAAGCCGTCTGAAAACAGAGCAGGCAATGTAAGTGGATGCGCGCGCATCTTCAAAATGGCCGCGGCCATTGGCTCAGAAGCATCGTATTAAAACATGCATTAAATAATACATCGCTGTTAAAACGGCTTTTCCGGGTGTGGCACCGTACGCTATTCTACGTGTCTATGCCTCGTGTTAAGCATTTATTTAATATTTACATGTCTTCTGTGGTCTCTACGTATTTCAGATATGATCTAGTATGTGAAGAGTCTAGCCTGTGCTATAAACTCATTTTGAAGAAAAAATAAAATAGTATGGAGATACAAGGTTTTATTTGATGTTATTTTGTATGCCCAGAATGTGTGTCCGTCTCCGGCTGGCTTTCACACAAAGAGGCAGCAGTTCTGGTTCCTTTTCTTCCCCCTGACCTCCAGACCAAAGCAGTTTCACAGAGAAAAGGGAAGGTTGCACTCACTGCAAATTGATTTTATTACAACTTTGTAAGACCTGGAGTGAGGAGCGAGTCTCACAGACTTACACTCGAGTCTAGCCCATTTTGGGGCGGGAACGCCTTTTGGTGTTAGCATTATGTTATGCTTTAGCTATTGAAAAATAGCAGATCTACAAGCTCATAGCGCGCCACCGAGTGGCGCGCTACGAGCTTGTAGGTCTGCTATTTTTTGAAAAATCGAAGAACGACTGACATAGAAATGTCAGTCGTTCAGGTTTTTCAGAAACCTGTCAGGATTTAGAAGACATTTATAGAATCTGATCTCAGGTCAAAATGGGCTAGAGCAGCTGACATGAGGATGCGTTGTGAGTTTGTAGATCTGCTATTTTCAGCAAGTGGAAAAACACTCATTACGACGCCATCAAGGCCCACCAAAATACATTTAAGTCGACTAAATCAACTGTAGATTTAGTCGACTAAAATCGTATGATACTTAGTCGACTAAAACTAGACTAACACACAACATTCCAGGTGACTAAAATGTGACTAAAACCAAATGAAAACTATTCAAGAGACTAAAAATGTGCTGCCAAAAACACCACAACAACACTAAACTCAATCTGCAATCAAAGTGTGGAAGGAACCTGCTCAAGGAAACGGTCACTTGAAGAAATGGTCACCCGCAGAGAAGCAGGAAGTACAGAGAGTGGACGCTACGCTAAGTAGCTACTTCCTCCTTCTGTGTGAAACAGGAAGTCCAGGGACGCAGGGAGTCGCCGATTACTAGTAATGAAACTACAGGATGAACCAACATGAACAACATGAACCAACATGTTCCCTTTTTAATCATATATCCATCAATAAATGCACCATGCCTCTGTACGTACGTACAGTACGTACGTACGTACGTACGTATGTACGTATTGTACGTACGGCTGAAATGCTCGTAACTCGAAAACCGTTCGCCCCACCGACTTTAAATTCGACACACGCCTTCCACACCCCCACAGGGAAGGCAGTGCCCGGTGTCGAGTCGGTCGGACACACGGTTGCCCAGAAAAGGCCTCTCTCTGCCCGGGCTCTGGACAGGGCCCATGCCTAGGCTCCATATATGGAGCTGGCCTGTTTTGACATCACACTCCAAATTTGGGAATGCCTGACACACTCCATAATATATATATATATATATATATATATAAATAAAGAGACAGATACAAATCGGTGCTCTACAGCCGGTCTAGAATATATATTCAAAAAAACTTTAACCCGTTTAGGCCCAATGTCGAAATTTAAAAAATGTGCTCAATATTTCATGTCAAGGACCCCAAAATGTAATTGGCCACCGACCCCCATCTGAAAATATATTGTTCCAGGGACCTCCCAGAAGCAAAGATTTGAGTTAAAATGTTCACTCTGTAACATACATATATATATATATATATATATATATATATATATATATATATATATTCAAAGATTTGATTCGATTTTTCAAAAATAGCAGACCTACAAGTTCATAGCGCGGCACTCGGTGCCGCGCTATGAGCTTGTAGATATGCTGTTTTTCAATATAGCTAAATTATAACATGCTTAAAACACCGAAAGGGGTTCCCGCCCAGAATGGGTTAACCCATTCAGGCCTGACGTCGAAATTAAAAAAAATATGTTTTCTAAATCATGACAATTTTCTGAAAGATTTGAGGCACATTTTAACGATTTTTAAAAAATAGCAGACCTACAAGTTCATAGCGCGCCACTCGGTGGCGCGCTATGAGCTTGTAGATCTGCTATTTTTCAATAGCTAAATTATAACATAATGTTTAAAACACCAAAAGGGGTTCCCGCCCAAAATGGGTTAAAATAGACAATCTACAAGCTCGCAGCACCTTGTGGTAGTTGTAGATGTGTTATTTTCACTACTGTTTGTGTGACATTCTTGCATGATGAACTAAGACATTATTGTATGGAGATACGAGGCTTCTGAATGACAGCAGCAGGCAGTCAGGAGGAGATACGAGGCTTCTGAATGACAGCAGCAGGCAGTCAGGAGGAGATACGAGGCTTCTGAATGACAGCAGCAGTCAGTCAGGAGGGCATCGGTTTGTGAACAATAGTTCTTGTGACGGAAGAACTTAATTTGTTTCAATCAATGAAACCAACAAGGTTTATGTAGCTATACCTCTGGGTAGGGTTGTCACAAATCAGGACGTTTAATGAAACCAACGAGGTTGTGTAGCTAAATATCGCTGGGTAGGGAAGGGTTGTCACAATCATGACGTTTTCGCTAACGATCAATTGTTTATTTTGTGTTTTCTGTGCATTACACGTTGGATCAATACAACGTTGCGTTCAGAGCAATGGTGCCGTTTGCTTTTTTAGGCTTTGTAAACAAAAAGGTTGCACAGTATGACAAATACTGCAACGCACTGGGATCAAAGTCTGGGAGTAAACCCTGGCTCTATCTGGTATTGACATTAGCCACCAGGGGAACGTTGGCCCCAAAATAGCCCATCTATCTACAAGCTGGTGGAGACCTGTGCCCAGAAGGGCACTTTTTCTAGTTTCAAATGTTTTTTTTTTAATCTTTGAAAAAACTTTTTTTTTAATAGTATGTCACACACACACACACACACACACACACACACACACACACACACACACACACACACACACACACACACACACACACACACACACACACACACACACACACACACACACACACACACACACACACACACACACACACACACACACACACACACACACACACACACAGTGTGTCCACTACAGTTGCTTGAAAACGTTATATAAGTTATACAATCTTTTGACAGTAGACACTTTTAGTTTTAGGTATATATTTTTTACAAAGTAATTGAGATACCTGCAGCCCTATACTCCTCCAGACTAGCGGTGTGCGTGTGCGTGCGCGTGTGCGTGCGCGTGTGCATGTGCATCAGGTCCTTGTGTGACAGAGTACCACCATCTGAAAGGTCTTAATGTCCCCGTTTACCATCCGGTATCAGCAGCACACTGACGTGAGAGCCTCCGGGTGTCCTGTGTGTGTGTGTGTGTGTGTGTGTGTGTGTGTGTGTGTGTGTGTGTGTGTGTGTGTGTGTGTGTGTGTGTGTGTGTGTGTGTGTGTGTGTGTGTGTGTGTGTGTGTCCTGGACCGTGACAGAGCCGAACACAAACGGCCGGGGCTGTGGAGGAGATATCCAGCTGAACCGCTGAGCGCTGCTACGGCTGCTTAACAGCTGAGCAAACCGCTAACGCTATGATAGCCAAGCAAATCCTAAACAATGGCCTCCGCTGAGTCCGCTCCACTCCCAGTCCGCTCCACTCCCCCAGTCCCTGGTGACCAGATAGCCTCTACCCCAGGGACCACTCCCCTAGTCCCTGGTGACCAGATAGCCTCTACCCCAGGGACCACTCCCCCAGTCCCTGGTGACCAGATAGCCTCTACCCCAGGGACCACTCCCCCAGTCCCTGGTGACCAGATAGCCTCTACCCCAGGGACCACTCCCCCAGTCCCTGGTGACCAGATAGCCTCTACCCCAGGGACCACTCCCCCAGTCCCTGGTGACCAGATAGCCTCTACCCCAGGGACCACTCCCCCAGTCCCTGGTGACCAGATAGCCTCTACCCCAGGGACCACTCCCCCAGTCCCTGGTGACCAGATAGCCTCTACCCCAAGGACCACTCCCCCAGTCCCTGGTGACCAGATAGCCTCTACCCCAGGGACCACTCCCCCAGTCCCTGGTGACCAGATAGCCTCTACCCCAGGGACCACTCCCCCAGTCCCTGGTGACCAGATAGCCTCTACCCCAGGGACCACTCCCCCAGTCCCTGGTGACCAGATAGCCTCTACCCCAGGGACCACTCCCCCAGTCCCTGGTGACCAGATAGCCTCTACCCCAGGGACCACTCCCCCAGTCCCTGGTGACCAGATAGCCTCTACCCCAGGGACCACTCCCCCAATCCCTGGTGACCAGATAGCCTCTACCCCAGGGACCACTCCCCCAGTCCCTGGTGACCAGATAGCCTCTACCCCAGGGACCACTCCCCCAGTCCCTGGTGACCAGATAGCCTCTACCCCAGGGACCACTCCCCCAGTCCCTGGTGACCAGATAGCCT
>NC_136791.1:1288857-1298857 GCF_951216825.1 Electrona antarctica | reverse complement strand
CACTTCAGAGTGTCAGTGTGACATAACGTTCCTTCCACACACTTCAGAGTGTCAGTGTGACATAACGTTCCTTCCACACACTTCAGAGAGTGTCAGTGTGACATAACGTTCCTTCCACACACTTCAGAGTGTCAGTGTGACATAACGTTCCTTCCACACACTTCAGAGTGTCAGTGTGACATAACGTTCCTTCCACACACTTCAGAGTGTCAGTGTGACATAACGTTCCTTCCACACACTTCAGAGTGTCAGTGTGACATAACGTTCCTTCCACACACTTCAGAGTGTCAGTGTGACATAACGTTCCTACCACACACTTCAGAGTGTCAGTGTGACATAACGTTCCTACCACACACTTCAGAGTGTCAGTGTGACATAACGTTCCTTCCACACACTTCAGAGTGTCAGTGTGACATAACGTTCCTACCACACACTTCAGAGTGTCAGTGTGACATAACGTTCCTTCCACACACTTCAGAGAGTGTCAGTGTGACATAACGTTCCTTCCACACACTTCAGAGTGTCAGTGTGACATAACGTTCCTACCACACACTTCAGAGTGTCAGTGTGACATAACGTTCCTTCCACACACTTCAAAGAGTGTCAGTGTGACATAACGTTCCTTCCACACACTTCAAAGAGTGTCAGTGTGACATAACGTTCCTTCCACACACTTCACAGAGTGTCAGTGTGACATAACGTTCCTTCCACACACTTCACAAAGAGTGTCAGTGTGACATAACGTTCCTTCCACACACTTCAGAGTGTCAGTGTGACATAACGTTCCTTCCACACACTTCAAAAAGAGTGTCAGTGTGACATAACGTTCCTTCCACACACTTCAAAGAGAGTGTCAGTGTGACATAACGTTCCTTCCAAACACTTCAAAAAGAGTGTCAGTGTGACATAACGTTCCTTCCACACACTTCCAGAGTGTCAGTGTGACATAACGTTCCTTCCACACACTTCAAAAGAGTGTCAGTGTGACATAACGTTCCTTCCACACACTTCCAGAGTGTCAGTGTGACATAACGTTCCTTCCACACACTTCAAAAGAGTGTCAGTGTGACATAACGTTCCTTCCACACACTTCAAGAGTGTCAGTGTGACATAACGTTCCTTCCACACACTTCAAAAGAGTGTCAGTGTGACATAACGTTCCTTCCACACACTTCCAGAGTGTCAGTGTGACATAACGTTCCTTCCACACACTTCCAGAGTGTCAGTGTGACATAACGTTCCTTCCACACACTTCAAAGAGAGTGTCAGTGTGACATAACGTTCCTTCCACACACTTCAAAGAGTGTCAGTGTGACATAACGTTCCTTCCACACACTTCAAAGAGTGTCAGTGTGACATAACGTTCCTTCCACACACTTCCAGAGTGTCAGTGTGACATAACGTTCCTTCCACACACTTCAAAAGAGTGTCAGTGTGACATAACGTTCCTTCCACACACTAAAGAGTGTCAGTGTGACATAACGTTCCTTCCACACACTTCAAAAAGAGTGTCAGTGTGACATAACGTTCCTTCCACACACTTCAAAGAGTGTCAGTGTGACATAACGTTCCTTCCACACACTTCACAAAGAGTGTCAGTGTGACATAACGTTCCTTCCACACACTTCAAAGAGTGTCAGTGTGACATAACGTTCCTTCCACACACTTCAAAGAGTGTCAGTGTGACATAACGTTCCTTCCACACACTTCACAAAGAGTGTCAGTGTGACATAACGTTCCTTCCACACTTCCGGCGTATACTTCCCTCCCGTGGACAGTGGACACACATCGCTCCAACCAACTGCAGCAGCCAAAGGGGCATCTATTTTAACCCATTCTGGGCGGGAACACCTTTTGGTGTTTTAAGCATTACGTTGTACTTTAGCTGTTGAAAAACAGCAGATCTACAAGCTCATAGCGCGGCACCGAGTGCCGCACTACGAGCTTGTAGGTCTGCTATTTTAGAAAAATCGTGAAAATGTGACACAAATCTTTGAATATATATTCTTTCAGAGCGAACGTTTCTAATTCAAATCTTTGCTTCTGAAAGGACCCTGGAACAACACACTTTCAGATGGGGCTCGGCAGGCAATTACACATATTTTTGGGGGTCCTTGACATGAAAATGTTTGAGAACGACTGACAGAAACATGAGGTCTTGTAGAATCATCAGGTCTAAATGGGTCAATATCTAAAACTAGGGATGCACCGAAAGGGAAAGTATTGGCCGAAAACCAAATATCCGAATATGATTAATATTATATATCTTTTTTTCTCCTACCATTGCTGTCATGGCCGTACCTTAAAGCTACCTGATTTATGGCAAAATACATGCTTATGGCAAAACTTAACTTAAAAAATAATCACTATTATGGGTCCATAAAACATTTATTCAGCTCTTTTGAATGCATTAATTGCATACACTTATTCGGTGATATATTTTCTGCCTATTCAGTGCCGAAACCGAATAGGGCCGAAAATGCATTTTCAGCCATTTTTTTGCCGAATATTTTCTGGCGGCCGAATATTGGGTGCATCACTAAGTAAAACAGGGTTGCATGTACAGCAACAGTGAGTATGTACAGTATAAGTACAGTAAGTACTACAGTATGTAAGCAGCCACATGCAGCTGGTAATAAGCAGCTGTTAATTGGCTCTAATAGTTGGTTTGTGGGAGGGCTGAGAAGGCCATTATCCCCACAATGCTTCAGAGCTAAGGAGATACGTACTATTATCCCCTCCAGTTAATTTATGGAGGAGAACCAGTCAGCCGTCCAGTCCCGGGGGCTCCGAGGCGGCGTCCTCCTCTCGGCTCTTCCTGGCAGGGGAAGAACGCCAGCCAGTCAGGGCTGAACCCCTCCCCCCCTCCGCTCCCCTCCCCTCCCATCCCATCCCCCCCTCCTCCTCCGCCTTACGTCGTGCTTGGCTGTGCCGCGCTGAAGGAATTAAAACTCCACTCCGCTCCGCTGAGTCCAAACGCAGACGCGTGCTTCTTGGCAAGCCCGTCACGACAGCCCAGGGCAGCCCAGGGCAGGGCAGGCACTCTTAAGCTCTGAGAGCTTCTACAAGCAGAGCTGGAAGGAAAGGAAGTGCTGCTCTGAATGTACAACAAGTAGCAATAATATCACAATGAAAAAAATACTATGTTACAAATGGAAGACCTGTCTGTGTGTGTACCCAAACGTTTACTTCAGATATGCAACAAAAGTAGTAGCCTCGGAAACCCAGACGTTTTTATTTCCAGGGAGAATAATAAAGTCCTGGGGCCGAGTCAGTCCACTTCAATTCGGCATAGAGTAGCGCAAACATCGAGCATTCTCTGCTGATTTCTGAACATCTGCACCTTTGTTAAATTGACGCGCACACACACACACACACACACACACACACACATTCTCTCTCTCTCTGCCGAGATTGTTTTATTACCTTTAGAGCATACGCTAAAGTATTTGCAGCTTTCAACAGCATGTTGTAGTCTAAACAAACGGCCCGTCCACTTGCATTGGGCTCAATTTCCCAGAAGCCCTAGCGGCCCAGAGGATGACTTGATTTCCGGTTTCATCATACCGCGACGGCCTCTTCACCAGGTCCGGGACAAATCCGCTATTTCTTTTTAATTATTTGAAAACGGCGAATTAAACGCATTAAACAAATAGCGGGTTTAACGTGTTACGAGTGGTGGAACCCTGGATTAAACAATTAGCCGCCGTCAAAGTGTTAATAAGTCTAATGTGGCGCAGCTGCGTCTAGATTCTCCAGTCTTCATCTAGACTCTCTGCTACCATAGAGTATATAAAAGGATAGAGACTGAACTGGCGCGAAGCTCCGCCCCCCCAGCTATTCATGTCAGTGGAAGTTGCTCAGTGGCGTTTTGAAGGACCCGGAAGACTGCCGGAAGTACCGTCTCAGAACGTCTACTTCCGCATTTGACCACCAAATTTTGGTGGTCAAATGCGGAAGTGCAACCGAGCGCTCAATGTTAAAGCCCAGCTGCACAGGGTTTCCCGGTCATGAATCCACGGGTCCGCCTGTAGTCCCTCCTCCTACCACTAGGGAGGAGAGCTTCAACGTTGAATAGCCTCACTGGCCCCTTGTCTGCTACAGACAACAGAACTCCACTCTACTCCGAGTCACGCCCAGGCCATGACCTCTGACCTCTGACCTCTGACCTCTGAGAGGGTTTCTACAAGCAGCGGTCACTTATCCGTGTGGGAAGGCAGGGTCAGCCGTCCTGTCATAATGTGGACGTGACGCAACGCATCCCCCACATCCGTTCCGCACGCAGGCACACACACACACGCACACACACACACACACCAAGGGTGGGGACACACACACACACACCAAGGGTGGGGAAAAGACACACACACACACCAAGGGTGGGGAAAAGACACACGCACCAAGGGTGGGGAAAAGACACACACACGCACCGAGGGTGGGGAAAAGACACACGCACCAAGGGTGGGGAAAAGACACACACACACACCAAGGGTGGGGAAAAGACACACACACCAAGGGTGGGGAAAAGACACACACACACACCAAGGGTGGGGAAAAGACACACACACGCACCGAGGGTGGGGAAAAGACACACGCACCAAGGGTGGGGAAAAGACACACACACACACCAAGGGTGGGGACACACACACACACACCAAGGGTGGGGACACACACACACACACCAAGGGTGGGGACACACACACACACACCAAGGGTGGGGAAAAGACACACACACACACCAAGGGTGGGGAAACACACACACACACCAAGGGTGGGGAAAAGACACACACACGCACCAAGGGTGGGGAAAAGACACACACACACACCAAGGGTGGGGAAAAGACACACACACACACCAAGGGTGGGGAAAAGACACACACACGCACCAAGGGTGGGGAAAAGACACACACACACACCAAGGGTGGGGAAAAGACACACACACACACCAAGGGTGGGGAAAAGACACACACACGCACCAAGGGTGGGGAAAAGACACACACACACACCAAGGGTGGGGACACACACACACACACCAAGGGTGGGGACACACACACACACACACCAAGGGTGGGGACACACACACACACACCAAGGGTGGGGAAAAGACACACACACACACCAAGGGTGGGGACACACACACACACACCAAGGGTGGGGAAACACACACACACACCAAGGGTGGGGAAAAGACACACACACACACCAAGGGTGGGGAAAAGACACACACACGCACCAAGGGTGGGGAAAAGACACACACACACACCAAGGGTGGGGACACACACACACACACCAAGGGTGGGGACACACACACACACACCAAGGGTGGGGACACACACACACACACCAAGGGTGGGGAAAAGACACACACACACACCAAGGGTGGGGACACACACACACACACCAAGGGTGGGGACACACACACACACACCAAGGGTGGGGAAAAGACACACACACACACCAAGGGTGGGGACACACACACACACACCAAGGGTGGGGACACACACACACACACCAAGGGTGGGGACACACACACACACACCAAGGGTGGGGACACACACACACACACCAAGGGTGGGGAAAAGACACACACACACACCAAGGGTGGGGAAACACACACACACACCAAGGGTGGGGAAAAGACACACACACGCACCGAGGGTGGGGAAAAGACACACGCACCAAGGGTGGGGAAACACACACACACACCAAGGGTGGGGACACACACACACACACCAAGGGTGGGGAAAAGACACACACACACACCAAGGGTGGGGACACACACACACACCAAGGGTGGGGACACACACACACACACCAAGGGTGGGGAAAAGACACACACACACACCAAGGGTGGGGAAACACACACACACACCAAGGGTGGGGAAAAGACACACACACACACCAAGGGTGGGGAAAAGACACACACACACACCGAGGGTGGGGAAACACACACACACACCAAGGGTGGGGAAAAGACACACACACACACCGAGGGTGGGGAAACACACACACACACCAAGGGTGGGGAAAAGACACACACACACACCAAGGGTGGGGAAACACACACACACACCAAGGGTGGGGAAAAGACACACACACGCACCGAGGGTGGGGAAACACACACACGCACCGAGGGTGGGGAAAAGACACACGCACCAAGGGTGGGGAAAAGACACACACACACACCAAGGGTGGGGACACACACACACACACCAAGGGTGGGGAAAAGACACACACACACACCAAGGGTGGGGAAACACACACACACACCAAGGGTGGGGAAAAGACACACACACCAAGGGTGGGGAAACACACACACACACCAAGGGTGGGGAAAAGACACACACACACACCAAGGGTGGGGAAAAGACACACACACCAAGGGTGGGGAAACACACACACACACCAAGGGTGGGGAAAAGACACACACACACACCAAGGGTGGGGAAAAGACACACACACGCACCGAGGGTGGGGAAAAGACACACGCACCAAGGGTGGGGAAAAGACACACACACCAAGGGTGGGGAAAAGACACACACACACACCAAGGGTGGGGAAACACACACACACACCAAGGGTGGGGAAAAGACACACACACACACCAAGGGTGGGGAAACACACACACGCACCGAGGGTGGGGAAAAGACACACGCACCAAGGGTGGGGAAAAGACACACACACGCACCAAGGGTGGGGACACACACACACACACCAAGGGTGGGGACACACACACACACACCAAGGGTGGGGAAAAGACACACACACGCACCGAGGGTGGGGAAAAGACACACACACGCACCAAGGGTGGGGAAAAGACACACACACGCACCGAGGGTGGGGAAAAGACACACGCACACACCAAGGGTGGGGAAACACACACACACACCAAGGGTGGGGACACACACACACACACCAAGGGTGGGGAAAAGACACACACACACACCAAGGGTGGGGACACACACACACACCAAGGGTGGACACACACACACACACACCAAGGGTGGGGAAAAGACACACACACACACCAAGGGTGGGGAAACACACACACACACCAAGGGTGGGGAAAAGACACACACACGCACCGAGGGTGGGGAAAAGACACACGCACCAAGGGTGGGGAAAAGACACACACACACACCAAGGGTGGGGACACACACACGCACCAAGGGTGGACACACACACACACACACACCAAGGGTGGGGAAAAGACACACACACACACCAAGGGTGGGGACACACACACACACACCAAGGGTGGGGAAAAGACACACACACACACCAAGGGTGGGGACACACACACACACCAAGGGTGGGGAAAAGACACACACACACACCAAGGGTGGGGAAAAGACACACACACACACCAAGGGTGGGGACACACACACACACACCAAGGGTGGGGAAAAGACACACACACACACCAAGGGTGGGGAAAAGACACACACACACACCAAGGGTGGGGAAAAGACACACACACACACCAAGGGTGGGGACACACACACACACACCAAGGGTGGGGAAAAGACACACACACACACCAAGGGTGGGGAAAAGACACACACACACACCAAGGGTGGGGACACACACACACACACCAAGGGTGGGGAAAAGACACACACACACACCAAGGGTGGGGAAAAGACACACACACACACCAAGGGTGGGGAAAAGACACACACACACACCAAGGGTGGGGACACACACACACACACCAAGGGTGGGGAAAAGACACACACACACACCAAGGGTGGGGAAACACACACACGCACCGAGGGTGGGGAAAAGACACACACACACACCAAGGGTGGGGAAAAGACACACACACACACCAAGGGTGGGGACACACACACACACACCAAGGGTGGGGAAAAGACACACACCAAGGGTGGGGACACACACACACACACCAAGGGTGGGGAAAAGACACACACACGCACCGAGGGTGGGGAAAAGACACACGCACACACCAAGGGTGGGGAAACACACACACACACCAAGGGTGGGGACACACACACACACACCAAGGGTGGGGAAAAGACACACACACACACCAAGGGTGGGGACACACACACACACCAAGGGTGGACACACACACACACACACCAAGGGTGGGGAAAAGACACACACACACACCAAGGGTGGGGAAAAGACACACACACGCACCGAGGGTGGGGAAAAGACACACGCACCAAGGGTGGGGAAAAGACACACACACACACCAAGGGTGGGGAAACACACACACACACCAAGGGTGGGGAAAAGACACACACACACACCAAGGGTGGGGAAACACACACACACACCAAGGGTGGGGAAAAGACACACACACGCACCGAGGGTGGGGAAAAGACACACGCACCAAGGGTGGGGAAAAGACACACACACACACCAAGGGTGGGGACACACACACGCACCAAGGGTGGACACACACACACACACACACCAAGGGTGGGGAAAAGACACACACACACACCAAGGGTGGGGACACACACACACACACCAAGGGTGGGGAAAAGACACACACACACACCAAGGGTGGGGACACACACACACACCAAGGGTGGGGAAAAGACACACACACACACCAAGGGTGGGGAAAAGACACACACACACACCAAGGGTGGGGACACACACACACACACCAAGGGTGGGGAAAAGACACACACACACACCAAGGGTGGGGGAAAAGACACACACACACACCAAGGTGGGAAGACAAGGGGGAACACACACACACACAAGGGTGGGGACACACACACACACACCAAGGGTGGGGAAAAGACACACACACACACCAAGGGTGGGGAAAAGACACACACACACACCAAGGGTGGGGACACACACACACACACCAAGGGTGGGGAAAAGACACACACACACACCAAGGGTGGGGAAAAGACACACACACACACCAAGGGTGGGGAAAAGACACACACACACACCAAGGGTGGGGACACACACACACACACCAAGGGTGGGGAAAAGACACACACACACACCAAGGGTGGGGAAACACACACACGCACCGAGGGTGGGGAAAAGACACACACACACACCAAGGGTGGGGAAAAGACACACACACACACCAAGGGTGGGGACACACACACACACACCAAGGGTGGGGAAAAGACACACACCAAGGGTGGGGACACACACACACACACCAAGGGTGGGGAAAAGACACACACACACACCAAGGGTGGGGACACACACACACACACCAAGGGTGGGGAAAAGACACACACACACACCAAGGGTGGGGAAAAGACACACGCACCGAGGGTGGGGAAAAGACACACACACACACCAAGGGTGGGGAAAAGACACACACACACACCAAGGGTGGGGACACACACACACACACCAAGGGTGGGGAAAAGACACACACACACACCAAGGGTGGGGAAACACACACACGCACCGAGGGTGGGGAAAAGACACACACACACACCAAGGGTGGGGAAAAGACACACACACACACCAAGGGTGGGGACACACACACACACACCAAGGGTGGGGAAAAGACACACACCAAGGGTGGGGACACACACACACACACCAAGGGTGGGGAAAAGACACACACACACACCAAGGGTGGGGACACACACACACACACCAAGGGTGGGGAAAAGACACACACACACACCAAGGGTGGGGAAAAGACACACACACACACCAAGGGTGGGGAAAAGACACACACACACACCAAGGGTGGGGACACACACACACACACCAAGGGTGGGGAAAAGACACACACACACACCAAGGGTGGGGAAAAGACACACACACACACCAAGGGTGGGGAAAAGGGCTCAAATGTTTTACTTAGTAAAAGTAAAAGTATTAATACTGCAATGTAGAAATACAATAATTTTTCAAATGTAGAAAATATATATAGGAAATCATTCATTGAAAATAGATCTACAAGATCACAATGTGTCGTATCGCTAGGGCTGCAGATCTACAAGCTCACAATGTGTCGTATCGCTAGGGCTGC
>NC_136791.1:1148783-1288657 GCF_951216825.1 Electrona antarctica | reverse complement strand
AGGGGGGGGGGGGGTAGGGGGAGAGATATTATTAGAGATATTAATTAATAGAGATATTATTTTCACAATTTTCACAATTTTAAAAATAAATAGCAGATCTACAAGCTCGTAGCGGGGCACTCGGTGCCGCGCCATGAGCTTGTAGATCTTCTATTTTTCAACAGCTAAAGTTTAAAATAATGGTTAAAGCGGTTAAACGCTATGAAGCGACACAGACGCGTGCCCGTCCTGAATGTGTAATCATCCTCAAATGTCCAACTCAGTATCGAGTAGCCACGCCCTTGTCTCTGGTCCCAGTAGCCACGCCCTTGTCTCTGGTCCCAGTAGCCACGCCCTTGTCTCTGGTCCCAGTAGCCACGCCCTTGTCTCTGGTCCCAGTAGCCACGCCCTTGTCTCTGGTCCCAGTAGCCACGCCCTTGTCTCTGGTCCCAGTAGCCACGCCCTTGTCTCTGGTCCCAGTAGCCACGCCCTTGTCTCTGGTCCCAGTAGCCACGCCCTTGTCTCTGGTCCCAGTAGCCACGCCCTTGTCTCTGGTCCCAGTAGCCACGCCCTTGTCTCTGGTCCCAGTAGCCACGCCCTTGTCTCTGGTCCCAGTAGCCACGCCCTTGTCTCTGGTCCCAGTAGCCACGCCCTTGTCTCTGGTCCCAGTAGCCACGCCCTTGTCTCTGGTCCCAGTAGCCACGCCCTTGTCTCTGGTCCCAGTAGCCACGCCCTTGTCTCTGGTCCCAGTAGCCACGCCCTTGTCTCTGGTCCCAGCAGCCACGCCCTTGTCTCTGGTCCCAGTAGCCACGCCCTTGTCTCTGGTCCCACGCGGAAGAGGCCGGCCTCCGAAGGAGGTCTGTACAGGGGGCAGGTGTTAATGAAGGAGGTCTGTACAGGGGGCAGGTGTTAATGAAGGAGGTCTGTACAGGGGGCAGGTGTTAATGAAGGAGGTCTGTACAGGGGGGCAGGTGAAGGAGGTCTGTACAGGGGGCAGGTGAAGGAGGTCTGTACAGGGGGCAGGTGTTAATGAAGGAGGTCTGTACAGGGGGCAGGTGTTAATGAAGGAGGTCTGTACAGGGGGCAGGTGAAGGAGGTCTGTACAGGGGGCA
This sequence comes from Electrona antarctica, assembly GCF_951216825.1. Lineage (NCBI taxonomy): Eukaryota > Metazoa > Chordata > Actinopteri > Myctophiformes > Myctophidae > Electrona > Electrona antarctica. The sequence goes on along the minus strand of NC_136791.1, from coordinate 1,287,566 downwards.
GGTGAAGGAGGTCTGTACAGGGGGCAGGTGTTAATGAAGGAGGTCTGTACAGGGGGCAGGTGTTAATGAAGGAGGTCTGTACAGGGGGCAGGTGTTAATGAAGGAGGTCTGTACAGGGGGCAGGTGAAGGAGGTCTGTACAGGGGGCAGGTGAAGGAGGTCTGTACAGGGGGCAGGTGTTAATGAAGGAGGTCTGTACAGGGGGCAGGTGAAGGAGGTCTGTACAGGGGGCAGGTGAAGGAGGTCTGTACAGGGGGCAGGTGAAGGAGGTCTGTACAGGGGGCAGGTGAAGGAGGTCTGTACAGGGGGCAGGTGAAGGAGGTCTGTACAGGGGGCAGGTGAAGGAGGTCTGTACAGGGGGCAGGTGAAGGAGGTCTGTACAGGGGGCAGGTGAAGGAGGTCTGTACAGGGGGCAGGTGAAGGAGGTCTGTACAGGGGGCAGGTGTTAATGAAGGAGGTCTGTACAGGGGGCAGGTGAAGGAGGTCTGTACAGGGGGCAGGTGAAGGAGGTCTGTACAGGGGGCAGGTGTTAATGAAGGAGGTCTGTACAGGGGGCAGGTGTTAATGAAGGAGGTCTGTACAGGGGGCAGGTGTTAATGAAGGAGGTCTGTACAGGGGGCAGGTGTTAATGAAGGAGGTCTGTACAGGGGGCAGGTGAAGGAGGTCTGTACAGGGGGCAGGTGAAGGAGGTCTGTACAGGGGGCAGGTGAAGGAGGTCTGTACAGGGGGCAGGTGTTCATTATGTGCTCGGCAGATTGCTCAGGCTCGCCGCACTCCCATGCTGCACTGTGTTAGAGGCTTTGACACAACACTATAGTGCAACAGCTTGTCATCCACACTACAGTGCAGAGCAAGACAACATTCTGACACCGTCGTAATATCCATAAATTACAATACCCCAACAACTGGCTTCACTCCGGCATGGTGGTGTTATGGTGACATTGGTGATCATAGACATATATACGTAGACGCCCTTTCCGGCTCTGAGGCGCGTGTCACCATTGAAGGCGCAATTTTCCCGAGATTCCTTGCAAAGCATTTGCCTTCAATGAGCAGCTTCCGCGTGCGTAACATAAGTCCCGGAAAAGACGCGCTGTGATTGGCCAGTAGTCACTTGAGTGACAGCGGGAGACATGGAGGAGTCGCATGAGTGACGTCACTTGGGCAGCGACGCAGTCGCCTTCAGCAAATGCCTTCAGCACTTCCAAATCAGACAGCTGCGGAGAACTGTTGCTTTGTGTTCACTCTTTAATGTTTTCTGTTAGTAAAAAAAAGAAAAGCCTTCAACACTGCACTTCCGCCTTCATTGGGATACACGTCGCTCCAATGAACTGCAACGGCCAGTGAGGCATCTATTTTTTATAATATCTATGTTGGTGAAAACATGCAGTAATCCTGGTCTCTATACTGCCTCCCCCTGGCCTGCCGGGGCGCCTGATGGAGGGGAAAGGAACTGGTTGGAATAACGTGTTCCTTCCATGTGCTACGTCCGGCTGGGGAAACCCCCCCCCCCCTGCCAGGTGAAAAGAAGCAGCTTGGACTCCTCATGCATAGAAGGAAGCATGAGGTCAGTCCGCTTCATCATAACAAAAAGGCTTTTTAAGGCTTTTATATAAAAAAAACATGATTATTATAAAATCAAATATCTGCTAAAACCGATATATTATTACCGATTATTACCGACACCGATATTGCATTTGAATGCCGATACCGATGTGATGGACCGATGTCCATTGTCCATCCCTGGGTAGTTTAGGGCAGTTGTTCCCAAAGGGGGGTCCGGGGACCCCTAGGGGCACTTGAGGGAGTTCCAGGGGGTCCCCAGCTAAATTATAGTTTGGAACCAAATAGACCATTATGGGTCTGTAACTCAGAGAATGTACAAATTTGTACACTGAGTTAAATAAACATTGATTTTACAATATAAATTGTGGTCCCAGTGATAGAAATGCCATTCAATGGGGGTCCGTAGACTAATGCATGTCAAACTGGGGGTCCTTGAAATTAAACGGGTTGAGAATCACTGCTAGAGCCGTAAAAGTCTTCTCTTATGGGGGTCCCTGGCATGTCTTTTCAAATGGGGGTCCGCGGGATAATTAGTGTCAATTTGGGGGTCCTTGACATAAAAAAGTTTGGGAACCACTAGTTTAGGGTCAAAGGTGAACTCTAAGAACCTGTCATCGGTCTAAAAAAAACAATGCTTTTCAACCATTTTCACATCATTATTTTTTTTTTCCGAATTTGAGTCACGGACATTTAGCCTCTCAGACCCAAGACTAAAGAATAACAATTATTCTACAATCTCTAATTGTGTAGACTTGTAAATTAAGTAATGTAGATGTTTTTTTAACTCCTGAGAGTGTAAAATGAGGGTCTAATAAGGGTCCATTTGGTTACCAACTCATTTAGCTGCATGGGGACCACCTGGTACCACCTCTCAAGGACCACCGGTGGTCCCCGGACCACCTGGTACCACCTCTCAAGGACCACCGGTGGTCCCCGGACCACATGGAACCCCCTCTCAAGGACCACCGGTGGTCCCCGGACCACCTGGTACCCCCTCTCAAGGACCACCGGTGGTCCCCGGACCACCTGGTACCCCCTCTCAAGGACCAGCGGTGGTCCCCGGACCACATGGAACCCCCTCTCAAGGACCACCTGGAACCCCCTCTCAAGGACCACCGGTGGTCCCCGGACCACCTGGAACCCCCTCTCAAGGACCACCTGGAACCCCCTCTCAAGGACCACAGGTGGTCCCCGGACCACCTGGAACCCCCTCTCAAGGACCACAGGTGGTCCCCGGACCACATGGAACCCCCTCTCAAGGACCAGCGGTGGTCCCCGGACCACTGGTTGAGAACCACTGATTCTAAACAGTTGCATCAGTTTCTGTGACGAGGTCACTCACTGCATACAGTCCATGAATACACACAGTGATTAGTAGTCTCTTAGGGTGGTTGTGTTCCATGTGGCATCCTCCTCCTATCACAGCAGCTCACACATCTCACTGATGAGATTGCAGCACAATGTTGAACTTTGACCTGCATCAGATATGGGAGGTTTTTTTTTGTGGTATTTTAAACAATATTGTATACACCAATGTGTCAGTCTATACTTTATGTGGATAATGCGAGATCGTCAGTTAGTTTCATTTCATTTGTTTTATTCGCACAATAAAAACAGTATTAAAAAAGATAACATTATTAATAACTAAGCATTATGTTATACTTTAGCTATTGAAAAATAGCAGATCTACAAGCTCATAGCGCACCACCGAGTGGCGCGCTACGAGCTTGTAGGTCTGCTATTTTTGAAAAATCGTTAAAACACTTTTAACGAAAATATTTGCTTCTGGGGGGTCCCTGGAACTACATATTTTGAGATGGGGTCCGTGACCCAATAGAGATAATTCTGGGGGTCCTTGACATGAAAAAGGTTGAGCACCACTGACAAAAATGTTAGGATTTAGAAGCCTTTTAATCGACCTCAGTCCCAAGGCAGAGAAAGGGAACCCATAAAGGGCTTGTGCTTAAATGAAGGTTCTCACCGAAATATTATAAACAAGTAGTTAGTTAATTAAATCAATCAAACATAAGTTATGACAAACAACAAATTCACACCATGTGCGTGCATTATGTGTATGCGTGTCTGTGTAAGTGTATGAGCAAGGCTACATTATACCATAAAAACGTTTATCTCTGCTGTCAGGAGGAAACCTCTAGTCATAACTCTAATTTCAGGAAATTCAAAATATACATTTTTAAGGAAATTAATAAAAGCTTATATTTTTTAAACGATGCAATACTGCCTCATCAAAGTTGGTGCTGTGACTTTAAATATTGTCAATTACTTCCATGAGAGGGGGAGAGGTGGTGGAGTTAGTTGCTCTAGCAGACATTTTGAGGGTCAAATGTAGTTAAGAGGTTTTGTCCAATGTGTTTTTTACTACTTTCCATTGGTTCAATATTTTCGAAACAACACACAGACGTAAAGGGTGTTCAATAGCACTGATTTATGAAACAACACACAGACGTAAAGGGTGTTCAATAGCACTGATTTATGAAACAACACACAGACGTAAAGGGTGTTCAATAGCACTGATTTATGAAACAACACACAGACGTAAAGGGTGTTCAATAGCACTGATTTATGAAACAACACACAGACGTAAAGGGTGTTCAATAGCACTGATTTATGAAACAACACACAGACGTAAAGGGTGTTCAATAGCACCGATTTATGAAACAACACACAGACGTAAAGGGTGTTCAATAGCACCGATTTATGAAACAACACACAGACGTAAAGGGTGTTCAATAGCACCGATTTATGAAACAACACACAGACGTAAAGGGTGTTCAATAGCACCGATTTATGAAACAACACACAGACGTAAAGGGTGTTCAATAGCACTGATTTATGAAACAACACAGACGTAAAGGGTGTTCAATAGCACTGATTTATGAAACAACACACAGACGTAAAGGGTGTTCAATAGCACCGATTTATGAAACAACACACAGACGTAAAGGGTGTTCCGATCCACCCTCCTCTTCTCCCCTTTCTTACTTCTCCGTAAAATAACAACACGATGGGAACAAATGCACAACAATGAACTGTAAACAACAAACTGAATGTAATAATTCAATGAGCTTTATTGCATTTATTTTAGTCTTGTAAATTCTTGACATTATTCCCATTCAGGGGGCCGTTGATAGGTTGGTTTACAGCCATTTTGGGCCACGGTCGGTGTGCTGTTTTACTTTATTTTATCTTCCATTCATTACGTTTAGTGCATTTCGTGTCCGTGTAGCTCAGTCAGTAGAGCTCTGGCCTTTGGACCGCAGAGTCACGCGTTCGATCCCGGGCACCGCCAACAACTGCAGGATGTTGTGTGGATAATGTTTAACCCATTTTGACCTGACGTCGAAATTAAAAAAATGTCTTCTAAATGCTGAAATACCTGTGTTTCTTTATCAGTGGTGCTCAATATTTCATGTCAAGTATTTGGCCGCCGACCCCGATCTGAGAATACGTTGTTCCAGGAACACCTCAGAATATGTTGTTCCAGGAACACCTCAGAAGATCTGAGAATATGTTGTTCCAGGAACACCTCAGAATACGTTGTTCCAGGAACACCTCAGAATATGTTGTTCCAGGAACACCTCAGAATATGTTGTTCCAGGAACACCTCAGAATACGTTGTTCCAGGAACACCTCAGAATACGTTGTTCCAGGAACACCTCAGAAGATCTGAGAATATGTTGTTCCAGGAACACCTGAGAATACGTTGTTCCAGGAACACCTCAGAATACGTTGTTCCAGGAACACCTGAGAATATGTTGTTCCAGGAACACCTCAGAATACGTTGTTCCAGGAACACCTCAGAAGATCTGAGAATATGTTGTTCCAGGAACACCTCAGAATACGTTGTTCCAGGAACACCTCAGAATACGTTGTTCCAGGAACACCTCAGAATACGTTGTTCCAGGAACACCTCAGAATACGTTGTTCCAGGAACACCTCAGAAGATCTGAGAATATGTTGTTCCAGGAACACCTCAGAATACGTTGTTCCAGGAACACCTCAGAATATGTTGTTCCAGGAACACCTCAGAATATGTTGTTCCAGGAACACCTGAGAATATGTTGTTCCAGGAACACCTCAGAATATGTTGTTCCAGGAACACCTCAGAATATGTTGTTCCAGGAATACCTGAGAATATGTTGTTCCAGGAACACCTCAGAATATGTTGTTCCAGGAACACCTGAGAATATGTTGTTCCAGGAACACCTGAGAATATGTTGTTCCAGGAACACCTGAGAATATGTTGTTCCAGGAACACCTGAGAATATGTTGTTCCAGGAACACCTCAGAATATGTTGTTCCAGGAACACCTCAGAATACGTTGTTCCAGGAACACCTCAGAATATGTTGTTCCAGGAACACCTCAGAATATGTTGTTCCAGGAACACCTGAGAATATGTTGTTCCAGGAACACCTGAGAATATGTTGTTCCAGGAACACCTCAGAATACGTTGTTCCAGGAACACCTCAGAAGATCTGAGAATATGTTGTTCCAGGAACACCTCAGAATATGTTGTTCCAGGAACACCTCAGAATATGTTGTTCCAGGAACACCTGAGAATATGTTGTTCCAGGAACACCTCAGAATACGTTGTTCCAGGAACACCTGAGAATATGTTGTTCCAGGAACCCCTCAGAATATGTTGTTCCAGGAACACCTCAGAATATGTTGTTCCAGGAACCCCTCAGAATATGTTGTTCCAGGAACACCTGAGAATATGTTGTTCCAGGAACACCTCAGAATACGTTGTTCCAGGAACACCTCAGAATATGTTGTTCCAGGAACACCTCAGAATATGTTGTTCCAGGAACACCTCAGAATATGTTGTTCCAGGAACACCTCAGAATATGTTGTTCCAGGAACACCTCAGAATACGTTGTTCCAGGAACACCTCAGAATATGTTGTTCCAGGAACACCTCAGAATACGTTGTTCCAGGAACACCTCAGAATACGTTGTTCCAGGAACCCCTCAGAACCCCTCAGAACACCTCAGAACCCACCAGGAGCACCTCAGAACCCCTCAGAAACACCTCAGAACCCCTCAGAACCCCTCAGAAACACCTCAGAACCCCTCAGAACCCCTCAGAACCCCTCAGAACACCTCAGAACCCCTCAGGAACACCTCAGAACCCCTCAGGAACACCTCAGAACCCCTCAGAACCCCTCAGAACACCTCAGAGGCAAAGATTTCCCACTGAGCAATTTTCGGCTTTTAGACGTCTAAATGACCGTCTAAAAACAGGGGGTGAAAATAGTCTAAAAATGCAATTTTTGTATCAGTCTAGGCTTAGATTAGACGTTGAAACAACGCCGTTTCAACGTCTATATATAGACGGTCTACATTTAGACCTTGATTAGCCTGCAGGCTAATCAACAATGAACTGTTAACAACAAACTGAATGTAATAATTCAATGAGCTTTATTGCATTTATTTTAGTCTCGTTAATTCGACCTTGATTAGCCTGCAGGCTAATCAAGGTCTATATGTAGACCGGCTATATATAGACGTTGAAACGACGTTTTTTTAGCCGAGTTTTTTAGCCCAGACTGCTAAAAAACATTAATTTTTACCCCAGTTTTTAGAATTTTTTTTTGCCATTTAGACGTCTATTAGACCAGGGGTCTGCGACCTTTTTTAAATGAAGTGCCATGTTTTTATTTTCTAGATTGTCAGTGTGCCATATCAACATTCATTCATTTTAATGACACCACGTTAAAAAATCCAACATATTTTGATTGTCCACAATTATAACGTTTTTCCTTCTTTTTAAATATTTTCTTTCACGTTGTTATAATGATCATTAGACTCAGAGCAATAACAGAGTTCAGTTTTAATGAATGTAGAGTGTAGGATGTAATTTACACACAAATGTGAGGGACTTCATTTATTTGACTGCATTTTTTTAAATAGTTTATTTAAAACCAAAAACTCTCCCACACACTTGCCAGTGATCACCCTCCTTTGTGCCAATGTTGGCACTGGTGCCTAAGGTTGCCTACCCCTGGTGCCTAAGGTTGCCTACCCCTGGTGCCTAAGGTTGCCTACCCCTGGTTCCTAAGGTTGCCTACCCCTGGTGCCTAAGGTTGCCTACCCCTGGTGCCTAAGGTTGCCTACCCCTGGTGCCTAAGGTTGCCTACCCCTGGTGCCTAAGGTTGCCTACCCCTGGTGCCTAAGGTTGCCTACCCCTGGTGCCTAAGGTTGCCTACCCCTGGTGCCTAAGGTTGCCTACCCCTGGTGCCTAAGGTTGCCTACCCCTGGTGCCTAAGGTTGCCTACCCCTGGTGCCTAAGGTTGCCTACCCCTGGTACCTAAGGTTGCCTACCCCTGGTGCCTAAGGTTGCCTACCCCTGGTACCTAAGGTTGCCTACCCCTGGTGCCTAAGGTTACCTACCCCTGGTGCCTAAGGTTGCCTACCCCTGGTGCCTAAGGTTACCTCCCCCTGGTCTAGTGAATACCAATCAACACAACACACTGGTACCTAAGGTTACCTCCCCCTGGTCTAGTGAATACCAATCAACACAACACACTGGTGCCTAAGGTTACCTCCCCCTGGTCTAGTGAATACCAATCAACACAACACACTGGTGTCTAAGGTTACCTCCCCCTGGTCTAGTGAATACCAATCAACACAACACACTGGTACCTAAGGTTACCTCCCCCTGGTCTAGTGAATACCAATCAACACAACACACTGGTGTCTAAGGTTACCTCCCCCTGGTCTAGTGAATACCAATCAACACAACACACTGGTACCTAAGGTTACCTCCCCCTGGTCTAGTGAATACCAATCAACACAACACACTGGTACCTAAGGTTACCTCCCCCTGGTCTAGTGAATACCAATCAACACAACACACTGGTACCTAAGGTTACCTACCTCTGTATTAGACCCCTAACCCTAACCCTGGTGCCTAAGGTTACCTCCCCCTGGTCTAGTGAATACCAATCAACACAACACACTGGTACCTAAAGTTACCTACCTCTGTATTAGACCCCTAACCCTAACCCTGGTGCCTAAGGTTGCCTACCTCTGTATTAGACCCCTAACCCTAACCCTGGTGCCTAAGGTTGCCTACCTCTGTATTAGACCCCTAACCCTAACCCTGGTGCCTAAGGTTGCCTACCTCTGTATTAGACCCCTAACCCTAACCCTAACCCTGGTGCCTAAGGTTGCCTACCTCTGTATTAGACCCCTAACCCTAACCCTGGTGCCTAAGGTTGCCTACCTCTGTATTAGACCCCTAACCCTAACCCTGGTGCCTAAGGTTGCCTACCTCTGTATTAGACCCCTAACCCTAACCCTGGTGCCTAAGGTTGCCTACCTCTGTATTAGACCCCTAACCCTAACCCTGGTGCCTAAGGTTGCCTACCTCTGTATTAGACCCCTAACCCTAACCCTGGTGCCTAAGGTTGCCTACCTCTGTATTAGACCCCTAACCCTAACCCTGGTGCCTAAGGTTGCCTACCTCTGTATTAGACCCCTAACCCTAACCCTGGTGCCTAAGGTGGCCTACCTCTGTATTAGACCCCTAACCCTAACCCTGGTGCCTAAGGTTGCCTACCTCTGTATTAGACCCCTAACCCTAACCCTAACCCTGGTGCCTAAGGTTGCCTACCTCTGTATTAGACCCCTAACCCTAACCCTGGTGCCTAAGGTGGCCTACCTCTGTATTAGACCCCTAACCTTAACCCTGGTGCCTAAGGTTGCCTACCTCTGTATTAGACCCCTAACCCTAACCCTAACCCTGGTGCCTAAGGTTGCCTACCTCTGTATTAGACCCCTAACCCTAACCCTGGTGCCTAAGGTTGCCTACCTCTGTATTAGACCCCTAACCCTAACCCTAACCCTGGTGCCTAAGGTTGCCTACCTCTGTATTAGACCCCTAACCCTAACCCTAACCCTGGTGCCTAAGGTTGCCTACCTCTGTATTAGACCCCTAACCCTAACCCTGGTGCCTAAGGTTGCCTACCCCTGTATTAGACCCCTAACCCTAACCCTGGTGCCTAAGGTTGCCTACCTCTGTATTAGACAAAAATGCTCAGTGGGTTGAGGTAAAAATGTTTGCTCTGAAAGAATATATATTCAAAGATTTGTGCCGCATTTACACGATTAAAAAAAAGTTTTGTAGAGCTTGTAGATCTGCTATTTTTCAACAGCTAAATCATGACATAATGCTTAAAACACCAAAAGGGGTTCCCGTTCAGAATGGGTTAACCCAGGGGTTCTCAACCCGTGGGTCGCAACCCCTCGGGGGGTCGCCAAATTATTTTAGGGGGTCCCCAAATTATTTTCAAAAGAAATATATATATTTTATTTTTTATTTTTTTTCACGATTTTTCAAAAATAGCAGACCTACAAGCTCGTAGCGCGCCACTCGGTGGCGCGCTATGAGCTTGTAGATCTGCTATTTTTCAATAGCTAAATTATAATGCTTAAAACACCAAAAGGGGTTCCCGCCAAAAAAGGGTTAAGGTTATTGTAGCAGCATATATGTATAGTTTATATGTATAGTGTCATTATATAGATATGTTCTAGTTATAGTTTATATGTATAGTGTCATTATATAGATATGTTCTAGTCACGTTCTTAGCTTACGCATGTTTCGCGATAAATGCATTTTACATATGTGATGTATTCCCATGCTTTTTGTTCTTGCTTAATGTAAATCGCTCTGGATTAAGAGCGTCTGCTAAATGCCTAAATTGTAAATTGTAAATTGTAGCAGTCAATTTATATTGGGGGTCGGGAGGGGGCGGGGCGGGGGTCCCGAGACATTGCCAAAGCATTTCCGGGGGTCCCCGGCCAAAAACGTTGAGAACCCCTGGGTTAACCCAGAGTCCAGAACGGATATTGTCTATGCAAAAAATGAATAATTTAAAAAGTAGTGCCCAGACTTGGGTCGCCACGCGGCCTACAAACGATGACAATGACACACGTCGTTGATCAAAGGACGGAGTTGATTGGCTTTGTTTGCTGTGTTTGAGACTTTCAGACTGTGGGAAGATCATCATCTCTATCTCTGTGTGACTCTCCGCCCTGCAGCTGGCCTTATAAATATACAGCTCATCGTCACAGAACAACCAGTATCAGTTCATACCTGACACTGGGACTGCAACTCTGAGACATTCAACTCTTAACATTTACAGTCATCTATACCTGACACTGGGACTGCAACTCTGAGACATTCAACTCTTAACATTTACAGTCATTTATACCTGACACTGGGACTGCAACTCTGAGACATTCAACTCTTAACATTTACAGTCATTTATACCTGACACTGGGACTGCAACTCTGAGACATTCAACTCTTAACATTTACAGTCATTTATACCTGACACTGGGACTGCAACTCTGAGACATTCAACTCTTAACATTTACAGTCATCTATACCTGACACTGGGACTGCAACTCTGAGACATTCAACTCTTAACATTTACAGTCATTTATACCTGACACTGGGACTGCAACTCTGAGACATTCAACTCTTAACATTTACAGTCATTTATACCTGACACTGGGACTGCAACTCTGAGACATTCAACTCTTAACATTTACAGTCATTTATACCTGACACTGGGACTGCAACTCTGAGACATTCAACTCTTAACATTTACAGTCATCTATACCTGACACTGGGACTGCAACTCTGAGACATTCAACTCTTAACATTTACAGTCTTTTATACCTGACACTGGGACTGCAACTCTGAGACATTCAACTCTTAACATTTACAGTCATCTATACCTGACACTGGGACTGCAACTCTGAGACATTCAACTCTTAACATTTACAGTCATTTATACCTGACACTGGGACTGCAACTCTGAGACATTCAACTCTTAACATTTACAGTCATCTATACCTGACACTGGGACTGCAACTCTGAGACATTCAACTCTTAACATTTACAGTCTTTTATACCTGACACTGGGACTGCAACTCTGAGACATTCAACTCTTAACATTTACAGTCATCTATACCTGACACTGGGACTGCAACTCTGAGACATTCAACTCTTAACATTTACAGTCATTTATACCTGACACTGGGACTGCAACTCTGAGACATTCAACTCTTAACATTTACAGTCATCTATACCTGACACTGGGACTGCAACTCTGAAACATTCAACTCTTACTGTTTTCAGTCATTTCAGCCGTCAGGAGTGCTGTGGATTCATCAGGACTTCATTGACAGGTAAGGCCTGTTGTACACGCCATGCAATTGAATGGAACTGTTTATTTTCACAGCAAAATTTGGATTTAGTTTTTGTCACAGTCTTTTGAATCCATTTTAATTTAGTTTTAGTCATTATGTAGTCATCTGAAATGAATGATTTAGTTTTGGTCTACTAATTAACATTTTACTCGACTAAATCAGTGGTTTTCAACCTTTTTCTCAACCCGTGGGTCGCAACCCCTCGGGGGGTCGCCAAATTATTTTAGGGGGTCCCCAAATTATTTTCAAAAAATATATATATATTTTACTTTTTATTTTTTTTCACGATTTTTCAAAAATAGCAGACCTACAAGCTCGTAGCGCGCCACTCGGTGGCGCGCTATGAGCTTGTAGATCTGCTATTTTTCAATAGCTAAATTATAATGCTTAAAACACCAAAAGGGGTTCCCGCCAAAAAAGGGTTAAGGTTATTGTAGCAGCAATCAAGGTTCATTATGTATTGGTCATTTGAGCCACAGGCCGTCATCTGATGAGATTTAGCTACTCAGACTCAAAATGTAAGAATATTGTCTTTATTATGTAGTTCCATGTTGTATTGATGTTGGTACCATTAGGAGAGATAACATGATAGATGATCAAAATAACAATCATTCTACATGCTCTATAGTTAAAGATCTATAAGTATAAGGGTCCATTTGGTTACCAACTCTACATCATTTGGCTGGGGACCACCTGGAACCCCCTCAAGGACCACTGGTTGAAAACCACTGGACTAAATCTACAGTTGCTTTAAAAAAACTAAATAAATACTGTTGCTGATTTTACACTTGGTTGCATGCTGAAAATAGTCGATCTACAAGTGAGCTTGTAGATCTGCTATTTTCAGAGCGTAACAAACATAAAATGACTTGTCTTTTAGTTCTACAGGATCTCTTCTCCGCTAGTCCCTCCCTGACATTTAGTTCTACTGGATCTCTTCTCCACTAGTACCTCCCTAACATTTAGTTCTACTGGATCTCTTCTCCACTAGTCCCTCCCTGACATTTAGTTCTACTGGATCTCTTCTCCACTAGTCCCTCCCTAACATTTAGTTCTACTGGATCTCTTCTCCACTAGTCCCTCCCTGACATTTAGTTCTACTGGATCTCTTCTCCACTAGTCCCTCCCTGACATTTAGTTCTACTGGATCTCTTCTCCACTAGTCCCTCCCTGACATTTCAGTCTAGTTTTTGTTTGTTGACGAAATTGTCAGAACTTACTTTTAGTCATCATATCTTAACTTGTATTACTTGCATTACTTAACCCATTTTGGGCGGAAACCCCTTTTGGTGTTAGCATTATGTTATGCTTTAGCTATTGAAAAATAGCAGATCTACAAGCTCATAGCACGCCACAGAGTGGCGCGCTACGAGCTTGTAGGTCTGATATTTTTGAAAAATCGAAGAACGGCTGACATAGAAACATAGCTTTTTCAGAAAATTGTCAGGATGTAGAAGACATTTTTAGAATCTGATCCCAAAATGGGTTAATTTACAAGAAGTCTACGCAATTAGAGAATGTAAAATAATGATCGTCGGTGCGTTTGCGTGTGTGTTTGTGTGTGCGTGTGTGTTGTTCAGATCTCCGTGACCTCGGCGAGATGTGCGTGGTGCGATCGAGTAAGTTCCGTCACGTCTTCGGCTGCAAGGAGCAGACGTTTGATGACCTGCCCCTGTCGCGCGACGGCTCGCTTTACGACTCGCTCTGCGCCGTCAACCCCAAGTTCCTGGCGGTCAGCGTGGAGGCGGGCGGGGGCAGGGCCTTCATGGTCATACCCGTGGGCAGGACGGGCCGCGTGGACAAGGACCACCCGCTGGTGACGGGCCACTCGGGACCCCTCCTGGACATGGACTGGTGCCCTCACAACGACAACGTCATAGGTATGAATTAATTCTTCTTCTGCAGCAACGCCACCCCAAGCTTGTAATGAATGCCCTAAATTCAGATCACTTGGGAACCCCGTTTGGTGTTTATAGCATTATGTTATACTAGCTATTTTTGAAAAGACTTGAAAATGTGGTGCAAATCTTTGAATATATATTCGTTCAGAGTGAACGTTTTTAACTAACATCTTTGCATCTGGGGGGGGTCCCTGGAACAACATATTTTCATATGGGGGTCGGTGGCCAAATACATTATCATTTTTGATGGTACTTGACATGAAAATGTTTGAGAACGACTGACATAGAAACATGGGTTTTTCAGAAAACTGTCAGAATTTAGAAGGCATTTGTAGAAGAATCGTCCTCAGGTCTAATATAGAATTTCTATTGTTATTCTTCATGTCGTGTCTATGAATTAGAGCCGAGGTAGCGATACATGTTAACAGTGAAATGATACGTATCACGATACATGGTTGACGATACGATACATGGTTGACGATACGATACATGGTTGACGATACGATACATGGTTGACGATACGATACATGGTTGACGATACGATACATGGTTGACGATACGATACATGGATCATATTGGTTCATTATGGTGATTCGATCCGATCCATTAAACCCCTCTTTTTCTTTTTTCTTCACAAAATTGCACGCACAAAAATGTAGTATTGATACAATCGATTATTTCCATTGCAAAACGATACATAGTGGGCTGTGAATCTTTGGGTGTCCCACGATCGATTCCCATTCTTGGGGTCACGATTCCATTCAACTCGATTCTCAATCCAAAAACGATTTTTTTAAAATCCAAAGGCATTTTTTTTCCAGATTCAAAACGATTCTCTATTCAAAATGATTCTCGATTCAATACATAGGATTTCATCACAATCTACTCCAGTCTTGAACTGAAGTGACTACAGTAACTTGAAAATGACTGAAGACATGATGTTTACTGTGATTTAGGGTGAGCTTACATTTCATATCACAGACACCATGTAGTGAAAACTCCTGTAACTGTAACCAGAAAAAAAAATTATGAATCGATTTTGAATCGTTCATAACGGAATCGCGATTCTAATTCGAATTGCTGTTTTCATTTCGATTCTTGAAATTAAAAATCGATGCAGTTTTTCGATGCAGTTACTGTATCGTTACACCCCTACTATGAATGTATTTCATAGTTACTGTATCGTTACACCCCTACTATGAATGTATTTCAAAGTTACTGTATCGTTACACCTCTACTATGAATGTATTTCATAGTTACTGTATCGTTACACCCCTACTATGAATGTATTTCATAGTTACTGTATCGTTACACCCCTACTATGAATGTATTTCATAGTTACTGTATCGTTACACCTCTACTATGAATGTATTTCATAGTTACTGTATCGTTACACCCCTACTATGAATGTATTTCATAGTTACTGTATCGTTACACCCCTACTATGAATGTATTACATAGTTACTGTATCGTTACACCTCTACTATGAATGTATTTCATAGTTACTGTATCGTTACACCCCTACTATGAATGTATTTCATAGTTACTGTATCGTTACACCCCTACTATGAATGTATTTCATAGTTACTGTATCGTTACACCTCTACTATAAATGTATTTCATAGTTACTGTATCGTTACACCTCTACTATAAATGTATTTCATAGTTACTGTATCGTTACACCTCTACTATAAATGTATTTCATAGTTACTGTATCGTTACACCCCTACTATGAATGTATTTCATAGTTACTGTATCGTTACACCTCTACTATGAATGTATTTCATAGGGCCTAAATGGAAGCAAGGCCGCACTTTTGGTGCTTTTGACTGTAACTCTGTAGCTGTTTTTTACATTCTGTCTAATAAACCAATCAATCAATCAATCAATTACTAGCCACCGGCTCCGAGGACGCCACCGCCGTGGTGTGGCAGGTCTCAGACGGCGACCTCCCGGGCGGCCGTCCCCTGGTGGTCCTGGAGGGGCACTCCAAGCGCGTGGGCATCGTCACGTGGCACCCCACGGCGCGCAACGTGCTGCTCACCGCGGGCGGCGACAACGTGATCATCGTGTGGAACGCGGCCACCGGCGAGCCCCTCGTCACCATGGACGACCGCCACCACCCGGACCTCGTCTACGCCGTCAGCTGGAACCGCAACGGCAGCCGGTTCTGCACCACCTGCAAGGTTGACTTTAAAATACTTTTAATTACTTTTCTCTACATTTTTATCCCACGATTTTGTAACCCATTTTTCACCCCTGTGTCAATTATCTAATGTGATCCTGGGCTCTACACACCCTCTGCCAACCTGGGGAGAGCAACGGACTTGAACTCATGCTTCCTTCATGCCTGAGTGTCCAAGTTGCTCCTTTACACCTGACAGGGGGGAGTTTCCCTGGTTGGATGTAGCGCGTGGAAGGAACACGTTATTCCAACCAGTTCATGCCCCAGCTGGCCAGGGGGAGGTAGTATAGAGACCGCATGTTTTTGTGAGGGTACCTACCCAGGGGACACGGGGAGAACATGCAATTTTAATTACTTTTAAATAATTTAATTTAATTACTTTTAAAGCTCTACATGGGCTGGCCCCTTCTGTATATCGTTGACCTACTGCCTCCTATAAGACCAATGTCAGACCTCTCAGGTCCTCCAACAAAGGTCTTCTAGAAATACCCGCGTCCAAGTTGAAAACTAAGGGTGACCGCCGGGCATTCGCTGTGGTAGCTCCTACCCTATGGAATGCCTTGCCCCTGGCGTTGAAAAATGCTGAGTCAGTTGACGGTTTTAAGAGACTCCTAAAGACTAAATTATTCCGTAAATATTTCTCCCATGTACCTTTGACCTGATTCATTTTTATAGCCCTATGTCTTTGTTCTTGTTCCTTGTTTGTTTTTGTTCTGCTCATTGCACTGTACTGTATTATATTGTCTCAACTGTGTGTGATATGATGTGTTTTTTTGTCTATTGTTTATACTGTGTCAATTGTTCAGCACCTTGTAACTTTGTTTCGAAAGGTGCTTTATAAATAAAATGTACTTTACTTACTTACTTACTTACTTACTTACTTACAAGGACTGCCGGCTGCGCGTGTTCGACCCCCGCAAGGGCGAGGTGGTCGCCGAGCACCTGGCGCCGCACGATGGCCTCCGACCCACGATGGCCGTCTTCACCCACGACGGGAACATCTTCACCACGGGCTTCACGAAGATGAGCCAGAGGGAGCTGGCGCTGTGGGACCCGGAGCGTTTCCAGGATCCCGTGGCGCGCCTGGAGCTGACCGAGGGGCCCGGCGTCATGTCCCCGCACTACGACCCCGACGCCAGCATGGTATACCTCTCCGCCAGGGGGGAGAGCAGTATCCTGTACTTCGAGATAACGGCGCAGCCTCCGTTCGTGCACTCCCTCGACCGCTACACCGCCAAGAAGCCGCAGAGGGGCGCCACGGTGGGCTTCATGCCCAGGAGGGGTCTGGACGTCACGCGCTGCGAGATCGCCAGGCTGTACAGGCTCCTCGACAGGAGGTGCGAGCCGGTCTCTATGATGGTTCACAGGAAGTTGGAGCGCTTCCAGGACGACCTGTACCCCGACACGGCGGGGCCGGAGCCCGCCATGGAGCCCGAGGAGTGGCTGGAGGGCCGGGACGACGACCCCGTCCTGGTGTCCATGAGGCCACGGGGGGGCCACGTGGGGGCGACACCCAAGAGCCGCGACGGGCTCAATGTGCCCAAGAAGGTTCTGGACTCCACCTCCCCCTCAGCTCAGCGGCCACCGCTACCAGTTATATACACCCTCGAAACGCTAGTCAACAAAGACTATGTTGACTAGACTAAGTGGCGCGGCCACGGCAGCAAAGTTCTTACAAAAGCCTCGGTAGTAACCCGCCATGCCTAGGAAACGGCGGAGTTCACGCCTAGTTTTAGGTGCGGGATAATCAACTATTGCTTCAATTTTTGCATTCAGGGCGTGCACTTGTAGCCTGGGTAAACCCACTCCCCCTGCTGGACAACATTTCATTCTGGCAGAATGCAAATCTGGCGAGGGGGGAGGGGTTTACCCAGGCTAGCGCACTTGCCCCTGACCCACCTGTTTACCGAGATAGGTCACGGTCGCTATAGCAGACCTGGCTATAGCAGACCTCTCATTCTGTGGACCTTAATGACCAAAATGAATAGAAAAAAAACAAATAAAAAGTACTGTATGTCATGACATCACAGGTCCTCTCAGGTTTTGGGGCTATAGACGATGTGTTGTGTTGTGTTCTGTGTCCAGGCCAGTGATTGGACAGTCTGATAATTCTGGCACATGCCAAAAGGGCTGGGCAGTCATGGGGCCGATTTTAAACAAAATAAAATAAAAAGTCATAAAAATAAATACATAGTCGTGTCTTTGGGCCGGTGAAGACCACAAATGCCAGGGCCGATTTCCTGTGCCAGTGCGTTGCCTGTCTGTGTCTAGTGTTCTGTAATGCTGACCATTTGTGAAATAAACATTATTAGACTTGAACGAACCTGCATGTCTTCTGTTTACCTGACTCACAACGTCACACAACCACCCAATCAGTCCCCTACTGCCTTGTATCTCTAGTCATAATCATTATTATTGCATCATAAACACATGCGATTTTTGGAGTTTGATAACGAATCTAGGAGAAATCCTAGATTCACACACACATTTGAAATGTTTATTTATGTCCACATAATGAGAAGTACAGGAATACCTTGTACAAAGGACATAAACACTGCCAGTGCAGTTTGACAATAGGAGAGCAGCCAGTTACAACGTGCATGGACGGCAAAGCATTGTTACATGATACAGTACAGCTGACATGTCGGACACAGGGCAGCAGACATAAATCATGGATAAAGGAAACAACGCCTCCTCCAAATTGAGCGGCTTCCTATAATGGCTGAAACTGAGCAGTACCTCGCTAGCTGCTTGGCTCTCCTTTTGGAAAGGCCGGCCATTTGTAAGCCCCTCAGAGTCACAACCAACTTATGCACATGCCCTAGGCTGCTAAAGGTAAAAACTAAAAGTTTACATCTGCACCCCATTCAACCGTTATCACCCGATAATCAAGGAAATGTTCGTAATCAGTGACATTTGTGTCACTGATGTCAATGACGGAGGCACGGCGTGTCTGGTGGCCTTGAGCCACGTGAGGCACCGCCATGTCAATGACGGAGGCACGCCGTGTCTGGTGGCCTTGAGCCACGTGAGGCACGCCGTGTCTGGTGGCCTTGAGCCACGTGAGGCACCGCCGAGCGAGTCGCCGTGCCGAGAGTTGCGACGAAAACACCACAATGTCTAGTATGTCTGGCAGTAACGGTTGATTTTGTATATTTAATACAGTGATAACGGGTGAATCGGCTGACATCTGTAGCCTAGCTGTGAGATGGTCAGCACTAGCTGCTGATACTTCAGCACTTTGGTTAGAAAGGATTCTTCCAGGCTGTAGTCAAAGGTACAGCCGACCTCGAGAATGAACACCTCTTCTTCCAGGCTGTAGTCAAAGGTACAGCCGACCTCCAGAATGAACACCTCTTCTTCCAGGCTGTAGTCAAAGGTACAGCCGACCTCCAGAATGAACACCTCTCTATGGTTTTCATTTACAACAATGACATCAGGGGTGTTAGCTGAAATGTTAGAGAACACAGAGTCATCATTACACAGGTTAAACATCCTCAGCTTCACAGTAGAATGCTTACACACACGCGCACACACACACACACGCGCACACACACACACACACACACACACACACACACACACACACACACACACACACACACACACACACACACACACACACACACACACACACACACACACACACACTCTGACTTTACTTACCTTCTGTGTGCTTGTTAATTTAGAATCTTTTACACATTTCCTGACAGCTCTGGTATTGATGTGTGTGAAGCATAGGATTGAATGGTGCCAACTGCTCTCGATACATCAAATCAGCATTTTAATTATCATGCTGGAATTAAACATATTTGTGTGTAACCTATGGGTGTGTCTCAATTTTACCCGGAGACAACACAATGAAATAATCTCATTGGTTAAAAAAAAACAAGGGCTGTTGTACCTGCACAGAATGGAAGCAGAGCATCCAGCCTGTCTGAGTGAGAAACAGTGCAGTGGCAGCGAAATAAATATAATATTAGATATAATATTATAGATATAATATTTGTTAAAAATAAAAACTCATTATAAAATATAAATTTTAATTTCTGCATCAGGCAAGTGGGCCAGCAGAGAAGGCCTTGCTGGCCCTGACGGCCCACCACTGAGATATATATATATATATATATATATATATATATATATATATATATATATATATCTGAAGACAAAGAGACATCAGTGATAAACAGTAAAGCGGAGCAGGCAGTACAGCAACCGACTTGAATAAACTGGTGTTTGGCTCCACAGTGTGGCTCAACATATGCATTGCAGTCTGTCATGTGTGACAGCAGCAAATCACAGCATTGATTGATCTTTTTTATTTCACCGTATGTAGAATGGGTACATTTCATTATATTTCACAGTATGTAGAATGGGTACATTTCATTATATTTCACAGTATGTAGAATGGGTACATTTCATTATATTTCACCGTATGTAGAATGGGTACATTTCATTATATTTCACAGTATGTAGAATGGGTACATTTCATTATATTTCACAGTATGTAGAATGGGTACATTTCATTATATTTCACAGTATGTAGAATGGGTACATTTCATTATATTTCACAGTATGTAGAATGGGTACATTTCATTATATTTCACAGTATGTAGAATGGGTACATTTCATTATATTTCACAGTATG
Source organism: Electrona antarctica (assembly GCF_951216825.1). Classification (NCBI taxonomy): domain Eukaryota; kingdom Metazoa; phylum Chordata; class Actinopteri; order Myctophiformes; family Myctophidae; genus Electrona; species Electrona antarctica. The sequence continues at coordinate 1,267,020 of NC_136791.1, read as the reverse complement.
TAGAATGGGTACATTTCATTATATTTCACAGTATGTAGAATGGGTACATTTCATTATATTTCACAGTATGTAGAATGGGTACATTTCATTATATTTCACAGTATGTAGAATGGGTACATTTCATTATATTTCACAGTATGTAGAATGGGTACATTTCATTATATTTCACAGTATGTAGAATGGGTACATTTCATTATATTTCACAGTATGTAGAATGGGTACATTTCATTATATTTCACAGTATGTAGAATGGGTACATTTCATTATATTTCACAGTATGTAGAATGGGTACATTTCATTATATTTCACAGTATGTAGAATGGGTACATTTCATTATATTTCACAGTATGTAGAATGGGTACATTTCATTATATTTCACAGTATGTAGAATGGGTAAAACTGTCAGTTAACCAGTGGCTCTTATTTTGAAGTGGAAGAGGAAGTCTGTTTTGGTTGCTGTAGCCAAGCCAATGTGTTATGATGCCGGCCAAGCGTTGGATCTAGTCTAACCAAGTAATGTGTTATGATGCCGGCCAAGCGTTGGATCTAGTCTAACCAAGTAATGTGTTATGATGCCGGCCAAGCGTTGGATCTAGTCTAACCAAGTAATGTGTTATGATGCCGGCCAAGCGTTGGATCTAGTCTAACCAAGTAATGTGTTATGATGCCGGCCAAGCGTTGGATCTAGTCTAACCAAGTAATGTGTTATGATGCCGGCCAAGCGTTGGATCTAGTCTAACCAAGTAATGTGTTATGATGCCGGCCAAGCGTTGGATCTAGTCTAACCAAGTAATGTGTTATGATGCCGGCCAAGCGTTGGATCTAGTCTAACCAAGTAATGTGTTATGATGCCGGCCAAGCGTTGGATCTAGTCTAACCAAGTAATGTGTTATGATGCCGGCCAAGCGTTGGATCTAGTCTAACCAAGTAATGTGTTATGATGCCGGCCAAGCGTTGGATCTAGTCTAACCAAGTAATGTGTTATGATGCCGGCCAAGCGTTGGATCTAGTCTAACCAAGTAATGTGTTATGATGCCGGCCAAGCGTTGGATCTAGTCTAACCAAGTAATGTGTTATGATGCCGGCCAAGCGTTGGATCTAGTCTAACCAAGTAATGTGTTATGATGCCGGCCAAGCGTTGGATCTAGTCTAACCAAGTAATGTGTTATGATGCCGGCCAAGCGTTGGATCTAGTCTAACCAAGTAATGTGTTATGATGCCGGCCAAGCGTTGGATCTAGTCTAACCAAGTAATGTGTTATGATGCCGGCCAAGCGTTGGATCTAGTCTAACCAAGTAATGTGTTATGATGCCGGCCAAGCGTTGGATCTAGTCTAACCAAGTAATGTGTTATGATGCCGGCCAAGCGTTGGATCTAGTCTAACCAAGTAAGTAAACAAGAACCCACATGGATTCAACATTGTTTAAGTCTCATGCTGGCTCACGTTGGTAAAATCATCGAAATCAACAACAGCTGCCCTACAGACAGTACCATGCTGTTACTGTCACTGCCTGCAAGAATGTGATGTTATCAAATTGACGTTCACTTAGCCTACCGTGTACCATGTACTGTGTAGCCTACCGTGTACCTTCACTTAGCCTACCGTGTACCATGTACTGTGTAGCCTACCGTGTACCTTCACTTAGCCTACCGTGTACCATGTACTGTGTAGCCTACCGTGTACCTTCACTTAGCCTACCGTGCCCTTAAGTTCACTTAGCCTACCGTGCCCTTAAGTTCACTTAGCCTACCGTGCCCTTAAGTTCACTTAGCCTACCGTGCCCTTAAGTTCACTTAGCCTACCGTGCCCTTAAGTTCACTTAGCCTACCGTGCCCTTAAGTTCACTTAGCCTACCGTGCCCTTAAGTTCACTTAGCCTACCGTGCCCTTAAGTTCACTTAGCCTACCTTAGCCTACCGTGCCCTTAAGTTCACTTAGCCTACCGTGCCCTTAAGTTCACTTAGCCTACCGTGCCCTTAAGTTCACTTAGCCTACCGTGCCCTTAAGTTCACTTAGCCTACCGTGCCCTTAAGTTCACTTAGCCTACCTTAGCCTACCGTGCCCTTAAGTTCACTTAGCCTACCGTGCCCTTAAGTTCACTTAGCCTACCGTGCCCTTAAGTTCACTTAGCCTACCGTGCCCTTAAGTTCACTTAGTCTACCGTGCCCTTAAGTTCACTTAGCCTACCGTGCCCTTAAGTTCACTTAGCCTACCGTGCCCTTAAGTTCACTTAGCCTACCGTGCCCTTAAGTTCACTTAGCCTACCGTGCCCTTAAGTTCACTTAGCCTACCGTGCCCTTAAGTTCACTTAGCCTACCGTGCCCTTAAGTTCACTTAGCCTACCGTGCCCTTAAGTTCACTTAGCCTACCGTGCCCTTAAGTTCACTTAGCCTACCGTGCCCTTAAGTTCACTTAGCCTACCGTGCCCTTAAGTTCACTTAGCCTACCGTGCCCTTAAGTTCACTTAGCCTACCGTGCCCTTAAGTTCACTTAGCCTACCGTGCCCTTGAGTTCACTTAGCCTACCGTGCCCTTAAGTTCACTTAGCCTACCGTGCCCTTGAGTTCACTTAGCCTACCGTGCCCTTGAGTTCACTTAGCCTACCGTGCCCTTAAGTTCACTTAGCCTACCGTGCCCTTAAGTTCACTTAGCCTACCGTGCCCTTAAGTTCACTTAGCCTACCGTGCCCTTAAGTTCACTTAGCCTACCGTGCCCTTAAGTTCACTTAGCCTACCGTGCCCTTAAGTTCACTTAGCCTACCGTGCCCTTAAGTTCACTTAGCCTACCGTGCCCTTAAGTTCACTTAGCCTACCTTAGCCTACCGTGCCCTTAAGTTCACTTAGCCTACCGTGCCCTTAAGTTCACTTAGCCTACCGTGCCCTTAAGTTCACTTAGCCTACCGTGCCCTTAAGTTCACTTAGCCTACCGTGCCCTTAAGTTCACTTAGCCTACCTTAGCCTACCGTGCCCTTAAGTTCACTTAGCCTACCGTGCCCTTAAGTTCACTTAGCCTACCGTGCCCTTAAGTTCACTTAGCCTACCGTGCCCTTAAGTTCACTTAGTCTACCGTGCCCTTAAGTTCACTTAGCCTACCGTGCCCTTAAGTTCACTTAGCCTACCGTGCCCTTAAGTTCACTTAGCCTACCGTGCCCTTAAGTTCACTTAGCCTACCGTGCCCTTAAGTTCACTTAGCCTACCGTGCCCTTAAGTTCACTTAGCCTACCGTGCCCTTAAGTTCACTTAGCCTACCGTGCCCTTAAGTTCACTTAGCCTACCGTGCCCTTAAGTTCACTTAGCCTACCGTGCCCTTAAGTTCACTTAGCCTACCGTGCCCTTAAGTTCACTTAGCCTACCGTGCCCTTAAGTTCACTTAGCCTACCGTGCCCTTGAGTTCACTTAGCCTACCGTGCCCTTGAGTTCACTTAGCCTACCGTGCCCTTGAGTTCACTTAGCCTACCGTGCCCTTGAGTTCACTTAGCCTACCGTGCCCTTAAGTTCACTTAGCCTACCGTGCCCTTAAGTTCACTTAGCCTACCGTGCCCTTAAGTTCACTTAGCCTACCGTGCCCTTAAGTTCACTTAGCCTACCGTGCCCTTGAGTTCACTTAGCCTACCGTGCCCTTAAGTTCACTTAGCCTACCGTGCCCTTAAGTTCACTTAGCCTACCGTGCCCTTAAGTTCACTTAGCCTACCGTGCCCTTAAGTTCACTTAGCCTACCGTGCCCTTGAGTTCACTTAGCCTACCGTGCCCTTAAGTTCACTTAGCCTACCGTGCCCTTAAGTTCACTTAGCCTACCGTGCCCTTAAGTTCACTTAGCCTACCGTGCCCTTCAGTTCACTTAGCCTACCGTGCCCTTAAGTTCACTTAGCCTACCGTGCCCTTAAGTTCACTTAGCCTACCGTGCCCTTCAGTTCACTTAGCCTACCGTGCCCTTCAGTTCACTTAGCCTACCGTGCCCTTAAGTTCACTTAGCCTACCGTGCCCTTAAGTTCACTTAGCCTACCGTGCCCTTAAGTTCACTTAGCCTACCGTGCCCTTCAGTTCACTTAGCCTACCGTGCCCTTAAGTTCACTTAGCCTACCGTGCCCTTAAGTTCACTTAGCCTACCGTGCCCTTCAGTTCACTTAGCCTACCGTGCCCTTCAGTTCACTTAGCCTACCGTGCCCTTCAGTTCACTTAGCCTACCGTGCCCTTAAGTTCACTTAGCCTACCGTGCCCTTCACTTGTGCTTGTACTTGGAACTGTTAGGCCGCCGTGCCAATTCTTATAAACATTGTTTTAGGTCATTTTAGTTGAAGTGGGTCCGCCGTGCACTGAACTCTTAACTCTCAGATGGTTTGAATTTGGGTGAGAGAAAATGGCCGAACTGTGCCTGTCCTTTAAGGATGATTCAAATACTGGCCCAGAAAGTCCCCCCAGTTGGCAGCCACCCTCTCTGTTCTGTCTTCATCATTCCTTAAAGGAGAATTCCATGCTAGAAGGCTTTCTTACCTTTGTGCAAAAACTCCTTATTGGCTATTTCCCCTACCATAAGCCCTAAATGAATTGCATTGAATGGAATGGGAATTGAATGGGGCTATGGGGTGTTGTGCTAATTTGCTTATTTCCATCGAAATAAGTAGTAAAGTGTGCCGCTTGGGATATTATTTACATTATGAAGAGAGGATATATACAAAAAAAATTCAATTCCCATTCAATTCAATGCAATTCATTTAGGGCTTATGGTAGGGGAAATAGCCAATAAGGAGCTTTTGCACAAAATAACACCTGGACCTCTTTGGTGGGGACGTAACAACTACAAAGAAAAGTAAGAAAGCCTTTTAGTATGGAATTCTCCTTTAAGGGGGCAAAAAAAGGCTACATGTGTGTAATGTAAATGTATGGAATAAACCAATTATTGCCATGCCTGAGGTTATCCAACCTGTGCTGTTGTAACCTCGACAAAGTTTGCAAAACGACTGTATGGGTGATTGAATCTACATTTCCATGGAATAACCATGGCAAGAAATATGAAAATGTTCATGAGTGCCAGGTGTACACTAAGAAATACAGTGGAAAGAGGAGCAGGGAAGGGAGTAGAGAGTACATCATTTGGAGTATTTGCTGTCAGGAAGACAGCGACTGTCTGGAGAAGAGACTCAGAGACTCTCTGCTGGCATCTAAAAGGTGAGATCACTTTAAACCTTCACTCTTTGTTCATTAGATAGTTGTTGTTGTCAGAAGAACGTTGCGAAGAGTTGTTCAGAAATGTTTATATTCAGTCAACTGAACTCAAATCCAGACATTGTGTTTTTCTCTTTTGAACCAGTTGCAGCGCGCACACACGGAGCCTTAATCCATTGAGACCTGGAACACATCCATGTCACGTTAGCGTTTAACCACATTAACCATTAAGATGAACGGCACGCTGGAGAATAGCACAGACGTCTCCGTCGACACACTAGGAACTGCTGTCAACCTCATCCTGGGTCTCCCCATCAACGGCTGCGTTGTGTGGCTGATACTGAGTGGAGCTGGTGGGACGATAGCCTCGGAGTTCTTCTATCTCAACCTGACTGCATCCGTGACCATCTTTTCCCTGGCCTCTGTATTTCACCTTGCATGACTCTTCACGCACAATTATATTTTGTCCATGGTTCTTGAAGTTGTTACTGCTATTTCAGCCTACTCTGGTCCGTCGTTCCAGTGTTGCATCTGTGTGGAGCGCTACGTGGCGGTGGTTCACCCTGTGCTGTTTCTCAGGTACAAAGCTCTTCAGTACAAGGTGTCCTGTTGCTGCGTCGTCTGGCTGATGGTGCTTGCGTTCAGCTCGTTTAGTTGTTGGTCATTGACGGTGTTGTTGTACTTCTCCCTGGGCTTTGACATGGTGTGCATTTCTGTGATGTCTTTCTGCTGCCTCTCGGTCCTCAGAGCTCTGAAACAGCCCGGACCGGGAGAAGGACAGACTAGGGACGGTGGAGAGGGAAACGACATGAAGAGAAGGGCTTTTAAATCATTCTGATCAGCTTGATAGTGATGTTACTGACTACAATTAGCTGTATTATCCATTTTCTAACATATCTACATAACAATTCCATGCCAAAACTCCCTTGTTTTCAAGAAGCTGACTCCCTTCGTGCTTGGAGCTCTGGTCGCCATGTACGAGCACAAGATCTTTGTGCAGGGTGTGGTGTGGGACGTCAACAGTTATGACCAGTGGGGGGTCGAGCTGGGCAAGCAGCTGGCCAAGGAAATACAACCTGAGCTCATAGACAACTCTGAGATCACCTCCCACGATTGCTCCACAAACGGGCTCATCAATTTCCTAAAGAAAAACTTTGCCTAAATAATCTCCCTCGGGGCGCCTGCTGGCCTAGCGGTCCAGGCGCATCATGCCACATATAGGCTCTGGCCTGACAGCGTGTCGCATGTTCGAGTCCCGTTCATGATGACCTTCGCTGCGTGTCTCTCCCCTTCTCTCTCTCTCTCCCTTTCCTTCCTTTCCTTCACTTGAAACTATCTATAAAGGCAGAAAAAACAAATCTTAAAAAAATAAATAATGTCCCTCTGCCTTGAGCTTCAATTTGTAACGGAATCCCAATGGCTGGATAATTCTCTTTCATTGGCTAAATAATTTCACTTTACCCCATGACCACCATACCATAGTAGCCCTCACATCAGGTACCCTCCGTGCTCTGCTTCCTGACAGCGTGTCACAGATTTGAGTCCCGACCCCGACGACCTTTTCTGCGTGTCTACACTCCATCTCTCTCCCCATTTCCTGTCAAACTGTATATCTATCAATAAAGGCAAAAATACCCCAAAATATAAAAAGAAAACTCAAACTCAAACTCAAACAGCTTGTGTCCCACCGCTACGGCAGCAGCGAAGCATCTCCTCGTTCCTCTGTTCGGGTGCAAGGTCCAGCGCCACATTTTGGACAATTACAAAGTGCATGAAAGTGAAGTCCTCGAGTGTCTCTAGCAAATAGCAATGCAGTTCTGTTACTCATGCTAACATTATATATCGGTACAGCCACACAAACACCATATTCGGGCAAAGTAACATAATTAATGACATCAGTACGGAACTACGTATTTGGGTAAGAATGGGATCAAAATGTACGGATATCTTTGATATTTGCATCTCCTTGACATGCATTTTTTTCTTCGTCTTAATCGGCCACAAAGTAAACATAAAGCGCAAGTTTCACAATGTTTTCACTTCGTCTGCAGTAATTTCACTTCCGCCTTTCCTAGTCACTATACTCGCCGTAGGCAGTATGTGGAAATGTCTATATTGCCTCCATGAATTGCTTAAGCCCCGTCCCTCTGTCTTCCTGGCTGGCCTTTACACAGCTATATACTGTATACTTTATACAGCGGTATACTGTATATAAACAGAATGTTTGATGATTAAAAGTCCTTGAGCTTGAAGGGCTTCCAGTCACACACCGAGGAGGTGTTTGTTCAGCCTCTTGAAGGGCTTACAGTCACACAATTAAATTTTCAATTCAAAGGGCTTTATTGGCATGAGAAAACATACGTTTACATTGCCAAAGCAGAAAGCACAATACAACAATACAGCAATACAATCAAAACAAAAATATGTACATTTGAACGTCAGCATCTTCAATAGATCAATTTCTATATTGCACCAAGATCACTGGATGCAGGTATAGTGCAGGAATATACACAATGATTAGTCTTTAGATATAGTCACACACTGAGGTGTTTGTTCTGCCTCTTGAAGGGCTTACAGTCACACTGAGGAGGTGTTTGTTCTGCCTCTTGAAGGGCTTACAGTCACACTGAGGAGGTGTTTGTTCAGCCTCTTGAAGGGCTTACAGTCACACTGAGGAGGTGTTTGTTCAGCCTCTTGAAGGGCTTACAGTCACACTGAGGAGGTGTTTGTTCAGCCTCTTGACGGGCTTACAGTCACACTGAGGAGGTGTTTGTTCTGCCTCTTGAAGGGCTTACAGTCACACTGAGGAGGTGTTTGTTCTGCCTCTTGAAGGGCTTACAGTCACACTGAGGAGGTGTTTGTTCTGCCTCTTGACGGGCTTACAGTCACACTGAGGAGGTGTTTGTTCAGCCTCTTGACGGGCTTACAGTCACACTGAGGAGGTGTTTGTTCTGCCTCTTGAAGGGCTTACAGTCACACTGAGGAGGTGTTTGTTGGCCTCTTGAAGGGCTTACAGTCACACTGAGGAGGTGTTTGTTCTGCCTCTTGAAGGGCTTACAGTCACACTGAGGAGGTGTTTGTTCAGCCTCTTGAAGGGCTTACAGTCACAATGAGGAGGTGTTTGTTCAGCCTCTTGAAGGGCTTACAGTCACACTGAGGAGGTGTTTGTTGGGCTCTTGAAGGGCTTACAGTCACACTGAGGAGGTGTTTGTTCTGCCTCTTGAAGGGCTTACAGTCACACTGAGGAGGTGTTTGTTCTGCCTCTTGAAGGGCTTACAGTCACACTGAGGAGGTGTTTGTTCGGCCTCTTGAAGGGCTTACAGTCACACTGAGGAGGTGTTTGTTGGGCTCTTGAAGGGCTTACAGTCACACTGAGGAGGTGTTTGTTCGGCCTCTTGAAGGGCTTACAGTCACACTGAGGAGGTGTTTGTTCAGCCTCTTGAAGGGCTTACAGTCACACTGAGGAGGTGTTTGTTCTGCCTCTTGAAGGGCTTACAGTCACACTGAGGAGGTGTTTGTTCTGCCTCTTGAAGGGCTTACAGTCACACTGAGGAGGTGTTTGTTCTGCCTCTTGACGGGCTTACAGTCACACTGAGGAGGTGTTTGTTGGGCTCTTGAAGGGCTTACAGTCACACTGAGGAGGTGTTTGTTCTGCCTCTTGAAGGGCTTACAGTCACACTGAGGAGGTGTTTGTTCTGCCTCTTGAAGGGCTTACAGTCACACTGAGGAGGTGTTTGTTGGGCTCTTGAAGGGCTTACAGTCACACTGAGGAGGTGTTTGTTCTGCCTCTTGAAGGGCTTCCAGTCACACTGAGGAGGTGTTTGTTCTGCCTCTTGAAGGGCTTACAGTCACACTGAGGAGGTGTTTGTTCTGCCTCTTGAAGGGCTTCCAGTCACACTGAGGAGGTGTTTGTTCTGCCTCTTGAAGGGCTTACAGTCACACTGAGGAGGTGTTTGTTCTGCCTCTTGAAGGGCTTACAGTCACACTGAGGAGGTGTTTGTTCTGCCTCTTGAAGGGCTTACAGTCACACTGAGGAGGTGTTTGTTGGGCCTCTTGAAGGGCTTCCAGTCACACTGAGGAGGTGTTTGTTCTGCCTCTTGAAGGGCTTACAGTCACACTGAGGAGGTGTTTGTTCTGCCTCTTGAAGGGCTTCCAGTCACACTGAGGAGGTGTTTGTTCAGCCTCTTGAAGGGCTTACAGTCACACTGAGGAGGTGTTTGTTCTGCCTCTTGAAGGGCTTACAGTCACACTGAGGAGGTGTTTGTTGGCCTCTTGAAGGGCTTACAGTCACACTGAGGAGGTGTTTGTTCTGCCTCTTGAAGGGCTTACAGTCACACTGAGGAGGTGTTTGTTGGCCTCTTGAAGGGCTTACAGTCACACACTGAGGAGGTGTTTGTTCTGCCTCTTGAAGGGCTTACAGTCACACTGAGGAGGTGTTTGTTCTGCCTCTTGAAGGGCTTACAGTCACACTGAGGAGGTGTTTGTTGGCCTCTTGAAGGGCTTACAGTCACACTGAGGAGGTGTTTGTTGGCCTCTTGAAGGGCTTACAGTCACACTGAGGAGGTGTTTGTTGGCCTCTTGAAGGGCTTACAGTCACACTGAGGAGGTGTTTGTTCTGCCTCTTGAAGGGCTTACAGTCACACTGAGGAGGTGTTTGTTGGCCTCTTGAAGGGCTTACAGTCACACTGAGGAGGTGTTTGTTCTGCCTCTTGAAGGGCTTCCAGTCACACTGAGGAGGTGTTTGTTCTGCCTCTTGAAGGGCTTCCAGTCACACTGAGGAGGTGTTTGTTCTGCCTCTTGAAGGGCTTACAGTCACACTGAGGAGGTGTTTGTTCTGCCTCTTGAAGGGCTTCCAGTCACACTGAGGAGGTGTTTGTTCTGCCTCTTGAAGGGCTTACAGTCACACTGAGGAGGTGTTTGTTCTGCCTCTTGAAGGGCTTACAGTCACACTGAGGAGGTGTTTGTTCTGCCTCTTGAAGGGCTTACAGTCACACTGAGGAGGTGTTTGTTGGGCTTCTTGAAGGGCTTACAGTCACACTGAGGAGGTGTTTGTTCTGCCTCTTGAAGGGCTTACAGTCACACTGAGGAGGTGTTTGTTCTGCCTCTTGAAGGGCTTACAGTCACACTGAGGAGGTGTTTGTTCTGCCTCTTGAAGGGCTTACAGTCACACTGAGGAGGTGTTTGTTCTGCCTCTTGAAGGGCTTACAGTCACACTGAGGAGGTGTTTGTTCAGCCTCTTGAAGGGCTTACAGTCACACTGAGGAGGTGTTTGTTCTGCCTCTTGAAGGGCTTACAGTCACACTGAGGAGGTGTTTGTTCTGCCTCTTGAAGGGCTTACAGTCACACTGAGGAGGTGTTTGTTGGGCCTCTTGTTAAAGGCATGAACACTACTTGATGTAATGTCTCCCAACAACCGCAGGGGGAAGGCTGTTGTTATAGCAGAGTGGAGAATGCTCCAGTCAAGGCATTTGGTGTTTGACTTGAGGACTTCTAATCCAGGGCGTGACAAATCATGACAACAAACAAAACATTTTGGGGTGAACAAATAATTAGAAAGAAGAAAAAGTTACATTATTGAAACCTGTGTTTTTTTTACTGGAGATATCAACAAATAAGAATAAGATCATATATCTGGATACTCAGTCAATGAATAATATATCTTGTATTATCAAATATGTTATTTGTTGTACTCACCTGTCTTTAAGGATTTCTGTGAAAGTTCAGAGGTTTTGTAGAGAGAGTGCAGTGAGCTGTCTGCCACCCATCTTCTGTCAGTGATGTGCTTTCGGTTTAGGGAAGGAAACCCTTCCCAAAATTGTTACAGTTAACCCTTCACATCCACTCTGCTTCTCCACTCCTCTCTCCTCACCTCTCCCTAAACGCCTTCCACTCCTCTCTCCTTCATCCCCTTCCTTTCCTCCTCTCCTCTTATTGGGGTCGATCACAGCTGCCTATACTTTTTTAGTTGAGACCCAAGAGAGACATTTTGTGTCTCCCTGGCTCAGAAATACATGAACACCTTGAGGGCCCAGACCTATTTAATCCATTAATAAAATGTGCCCATCATTTATAGCGCCCGGACCACTTTTACCGGGGGACCGGAAGTTGTTGTGAATGTCTGTGTAGCAGCTAACAATAGCCACACCACTCTAGAGTCGATCGACCACAACGGGAGGTAAGAATAAATCTATCGCGACTAGCGACTGGACCGCGGAACGCCGTCTAACACAGGATCTTTTTTCATAATGAGACGGGATGATTTAGATCGCGAGTTATGAACGTTTTAAGATTTTCGTTTTCGTCAGCTAAACAGGCAGGGAACATTTTCGATGACGTGTCACTGTTGTGCAACACAGAGGATTGGGCAACAAGCGCTCCTAGGTTGTGGAGCGATGCGACCGGTTTTGATATCATTAATCTCCGTCCTATTTATCAATCTCCGTCTCGGGCAACTGAACTTGAACTTGACGTGATCTCCGTCTGGGGCCCTTAAACTGTATTAATCACTTTAGCCCTATTTCAGAAATAGTCTAAATAGATCTATAAGCTTACAGCAGGTTGCTATGCAAATTGTTGTGAGCTTGTAGACCGGCTATATTCGCGACGTTTGAAATGGGTTTTAAATGAAAATAAATTGAAAAATATGCATATTAAAGCTGAACCATAACAAGACAGACTGTCACCAAAACATTAGCTATCAGGCCCAGTGGAGACATCTATAGCTCTATAAGATACTAAACATCACAATGTATTAAATAAGAAGTTTAAGTACTATAGTACAAACTATAGTATAGTATAAGTGATGGTGAAGGAGGAAGGGAAGTGTGTGCTCTAAACTCATGTCTTACTATAGGGCTGTAAACAGGTGTAAGAGGCCAGCATGAAAGATCCATAAACAGCCAGAAGAGCCTTGCACACTGAAAACTGACGCTCTTTGGATGCAACACATGGTTACATGGTGAAAATAAAGTGACACAAATGAGTGCCGCCCACACCCTGATTTGGCATGTTCTAGGCATGTTGACTCGGTTCCACAGATAAACATTGTGAAAATAGCCGAACTACAAGCTCACAATGCCTCGTGATGCAAGGCGTTGTGAGCTTGTCGATCGGCTATTTCCACAATGTTTGCCTCTTTCTTATATTATTTGACTATCACTACTTGGCCGATGTTTGACCAGTTTTTGAGTGGTGCCTCCGTGTGTCTGTAATCTGTATTTATATATGCATAATTTGTTGAACACTTTTGATGCAGTAATGGTCTTTTTTCATTTAATTTCCTTTTTTAGGTGTTATCTTAAAAGTCCCTTACATTTTCACTTTACTTACTGTCACCTGCATGGGGACCCCCCTAAAATAATATGGGGACTCCCCAGTGGGTCCCGACCCACAGTTTGAGAACCACTGCAAACAAGCTTGGTCTCATGGCCTCCTGAGAATTGCTATGAAAGTTAGTAAATACAGATTTGTACTGTGGTATCATGGCTGCGTAGGCCTACTCCATGAGTAGCAATGTGTCACTGTACAGATGCTCCTTCGCCTGGAAGGGAGCCATCTTAGGTGGTTCGGGTATCTGGTTAGGATGCCTCTCGGGCGTCTCCCTAGGGAGGTCCTTGACGCACGTCCCACTGGGAGGAGACCCCGGGGCAGACCAAGGCGCAGTTGGAGGAAACACATCGAGTCACTGGCCTTGGAACGTCTCGGAATCCCCCAGGAGGAAGTCACTAATGTTGCTCTGGAGAGGGAAGTCTGGAGCACTCTGGTGGATCTGACTACGGATAAGCGGTTGAAGATGGATGGATGGCTGGATGGACATGTGCAGATAAAATACTAGTGTAATCATATTGTGTGTGTGTGTGTGTGCGTGTGTGCGTGCGTGCGTGTGGACATTTTAGTTAATAAAAATAAACAGCCTAAAAATAACAGCCTCATTCATGTTGGATGTAGTCATGTATGGTTATACTTATCGTTATCATACTTTGTTCAATAACTATTTTGTACATTCTCAGTGTTTTAAATGCATAAGTTCACACTGAACATTTTACTGGGCATTCTATGAAAAGAATAAACCACGAGAGTCATTCTTTTTTTTTTTTACTATAATATGAGTAAATTTCAATTGGTGCACACACAGATATTTGTACATAATTACAATGGCTGATTTATTTTTAAGAATCGCATATGCTATCTCTAATTGATAACACACATCCACATGTAACATCAGAATCGTTATATATTTTAATTAGCAATTCTATAGTAATTGCATTAATGAACAAGACTCTGACAATGACACAAATTCCTGATTCTGATTCAGAATTCATTCACATTAATGAAAATATTGGGTTTAACTTAAACTTGAATGCAATCAAATAAAACATAAACCAATTCCTTGTACGAAGAAAGGAATATAGATAAGATTTCAACGACTCACAGGCAATACATTTTAAACGAAATACTTTATGATACTCAAATACTCAATTTATCATATTAATCTCTGTCTGTACTTCAGACAATCATGTAAAATCATGTCTGTATATGCAGTAGAATATGAACTGTATGATTTGAGCAGACAGTTGACTGGAAATAAAACTGTAAATCAACAGTCCATCATCTAGCCTATTTTCTAAATGAAAACTGACCTGTTCATGTTCAGCTGATTTTTAATCAGTGTGACTGACAGGAGAGATGATCAGAGGAGCAGAGTTTCTACCACCATTATTAAGATAAGGACTGAAGTATAGATATAGTCTCTCAGTGAAGGAGCAGCCAGTGAAAGAGTAGAGCTGAACTCTGGACTCCACATCATAAAAGGAGACCAGACCCTCCTCATAATACACAAACACTCCCACTTTCTGGAGCTCCTCTCTTACAGGGAGGAGGACAGAAGGGCCAGCACAAGCCCTGTACTCATTTCCATTCCTCAACACTATAGTCCAGTAACCATCTTTGGGTGTCAATGTGATTGGTCCCTTCCTGTCGATGGACTCTCTGGCCACTCCTACATCCCAGGCAGTCTTCCCTCCAACCTGAACCTCATAGTAAAACCTTCCTGAGGAGAAGCTTTGTTTTCCTAAGACAGAGGAACAACGGGAGAATCTCTCTTTGTTGTCTGGGAGATTCTTCTTCACGTCTCCATGACTCACTTGTTTTCCATCCTCAGACAGGATGAGTTCGCAGTGTGCTGTATCAGGGTCCAGAGTCACATCCACTGCATATTGCTGGAGCCTCCTCAGCTCAGCATCATGCAGCTCCTTCTCAATCTCTTCACTGAGTGTCTTCTCCAGCTGAGCCAAAGATGTCTTCACAGTCCCCAGGTGTGGAGACTGATGGATATTGACCTTCGTCCAGTCCTTGGTGGGTTTCCATCCAGTGTTGATGGATGTGAAGTTCTGGAGGAGGTGGAGGTGGTCTTCAGTATGTGAGAGCTGCTTCAGCTCAGAGCTTCCCTTCTTTAACTCAGTGATTTCCTGTTGCAGATCTTTGATGAAGCCTTCAGCCTGTTTCTCTGTTGTTTTCTGCTTCTCTTCAATCCCACCAATGAGCTCATCCTGGCTTCTCTCAATACAGCTGATCAGAGCAGTGAAGACCTGCACACTGTCTGCTATCTCTCTGTCTGCATCTTTCTTACTGAGCTCTACTGAGTGTTGGACCTCCTGGATCTTCACTTGTCTCTCTTGGATCATCTGCTGAACCTCAGACTCTGCCTCTCCTAGCTCAGCCTTCTTTCCTTCATATGCCTCTTTCAGAGATACAATCTGATGTGACTTGTGCTCTAACTGAGTACAGAACTGACAGACACACGTGTGGTCGGTCTTACAGAACATCTCCAAAGGTCTGTCATGTTTCTTACACATGTAGTCCTCCAGGTTCTTCACGGGGTCGATTAGTGTGTGTCGTTTTAATCCTAAGACTCTGTGATGAGGCTCCAGGTGAGTCTCACAGTAGGAGGTCAGACACATCAGGCAGGACTTCACGGCCTTGAGCTTGTCAGTACAGACGTCACAGGAGACGTCATCTGGTTCAGCAGGTTCTGACTTTGTGGCTGAAGTTTTCTTCAGCTGCTTTGACTTCCTGAACTGATCGGCCAACTCGGAGAGGACTTTATTAACAGAGAACGCTGGTCTCTTGTAGAAGGTTTCTTTGCATAGCGGACACTGACACACATCCTTAGTGTCCCAGTAACGTGTGATGCAGGTGTTGCAGTAGTTGTGTCCACATGGAGTGCTGATTGGATCAGTGAACACTTCCAGACAGATAGAACACAGGAACTGCTCTTCAGACAGGAGGCTGCTGTCGGCACACGCCATTTCTACACGCTGGAAATACAAAGTGAAAGAAATGTAGTTCTTCAATTATATTATTGTTTTGGAACAGAGCAATGTTGACGGTCAGGGACGTATTTAGTTCATGCATAGGCAAGATGTGCTATCATAGGTATGTGCCTATGATATTATACTCTTACTCCACTAAAGTTATTTGAAAACGTTAGTTACTTTGCAGATGTATTATTACGAAACACACATTCATCACTTCAGTTCTGTTCTATATGTACTATATATATATTGGCCATTTGAAAATAGCGGATCTACCAGCTGCTATTTTCCAAAAGATTTGTATACATTTTAATACTTTAAATGGGACATTTAGAGTATTTCTGCATGGCAGTATTGATTGATACTTTTACTTAAGTAAAACATGTGGGGACTTTTTCCAAAACTGGCAGGGGGGGCGGGGGGGGGGGGGGGGGGGGGATGCAAAACTGTTTGTTTGTGTAAAGACAATACAAGCCTACTGGGAATTCAATCTTTCATTTTATGAAACATGGGGGGTTACGAGGGGGGGGGGGGGCGGGGGGCATGACTTTAACACGGCCCTGTTGACAGCTACAATATTGAAACCTGTGTTGTTGTTGTTTTACTGAAGATATCAAAGAACAACAATAAGATCGTGTCTGGATACATTCTCTGTCAATGAATGATATATCTTGTATTATCTAATATATTATTTGTTGTACTCACGTGTCTTTAAGTATTCCTGTAAAAGTTCTGTGGAACGGAGGTTTTGTAGAGAGAGTGCAGTGAGCTGTCTGGAACCCTTCTCTGTCGGCGTTCTACTTTCGGTTTGAGAAACTGAGAAACGTCCTTGTTGCAGTTAACCCTTCACATCCACTCTGCTCTGCTCTCCACTCCTCTCTCCCTCATCCCTTTCCTTTCCTCCTTTCCTCCTCTCATCCTCTTGTTCTCTCTTGTCTAGTTAGTTAGTTAGTTAGTTAGTTTCATTTATTTGTCCACGTGTGTAAATCTGTCTTCGGTCTCAACAGTAAAAAACAAACAGTTACAACCAGTGCTTAATTTCAGCCGGAGCTTGGCGGAGCTCAGCTCCGGCAAGCGTCACTTGAGCTCCGGCACCTGTCACGTGAGCTCAATTGAGCTCCGGCACGTGTCAACCTGAGCTCCCCTACCTGTAGAGGCAGCTCCGGCACCTGTAGAGGGCGCTCCGCTAACTCAAAATGCACCTACACAGTGTATTTTTTTCATGGGAGGTCAGGTCACTTTTCCCGTGACCCGTCCGTAATGGGGGAAATGCGCAACAAACAAAAATAAACGGAATCGTATTGTTGTTGTGAACGTGAAGTCAGCGCAGAAATGAGCAACCGGCAGCTACTCCGCCCAGCCCCTCGCCCCCGCCACCACCCGCAGCGGCTGTTGTGGATGATAGCGAAGAGGACATGGGGAGAAGTGGGGACAGTGACTCGCCGTCAGAAACACCAATAACAACCCCACCACCACCACCACCTGCAGCCGCGGCTTGAGTCAAGCGGGGACAGTGACTCCGCATCGCCGCTAGAAGATGATGATGATGATGTGGAACCAGTGGAAAAGAGACCCGGGACAGACATTATCTGGACCGCAGAGCAATTTAATATCCACAAAACAAAGCACCCATGGATAATTCGAAAAGGAAACAACTTTGGCTGCACAGCGTGCGGTCAGGTAGGGAAAAAAGGTGCAGGAGCCTGTGTGAAATCAAGTCACCACCGTGGACAAGAGAGAGAGAGAGATCGTCAGCTGTTTCCAGGACCAGCGCATATGTTCTAATTTTCTTATGACATTCATACATTGAAAATTATGATTGTTCTACATTGATGGGTGCAATGTGCATATAATAAATAAATGCACTGTCTGTTTGGAAACAGAAGCTCCTTGTTGTTTGGCTTATATTCTGAGGCTTTGGATAATGTCGGGGAAAATATAGTCTCGTCAATTAAACTGTGAAGCTTGCTGGTGCAGTCACTGCACTGTCTGCAGCTCCTACATTTTGTGTGGTAAAAAAAGTGTTTGTGGGTAAAAAAAAAAACGGCCCGGCGGCCACGCGCACATGCACGCACATGCACGCGCGCGCCAGCGCGCGTGCATGTGCGGGAGGTGAGCTCCGGCACTGGTTGACTTAGAAATTAAGCACTGGTTACAACAACAGCAACAACACTTAACACAATGATTTTCTACCAATAGTTTGGTGTCAATCACAGCTGCCTATAGACCAGGGTTTCCCCAAACTGTTTCATCTTGAAACCCAACACAGCAATGTGGTGACCCCCGGTGGTGACCCCCGGTACAGAAATAAGTATTAATCACTTTAGCCCTATTTCAGAAATAGTCAAAATAGTAAGTAAGTAAGTACATTTTATTTATAAAGCACCTTTCGAAACAAAGTTACAAAGTGCTGAACAGTGACACAATATAATACAATCAGGTTAAAACAAACATAGTAGTAAAATAATGCAAGAAAAATAGCCAATCTATAAGGGTCGCTATGCAACTTGTTGTAAGCTTGTAGATCGGCTATTTTCACTACTTTTAAAACGTGTTTTAAATGTATGCAACATTTCCTTTATATGAATATGACCCCCCCCCCCCCCCCCCATTATATAAAACATGAACCAAGTCCTTGTACGAAGAAAGGAATAGATAAGATTTCAACGTCTCACAGACACATTTTAAATGAAATATACTTTGATAAGCAAATACTCAATTTATTTAGTACTTTGGCTGTACTTCAGACAATCATGTAAAATCAAGCTGTTTATACAGTAGAATATGAACTGTTACATGGCTTGATTTGACACTAACCTTTTTATTTTAAGCTGAGATTTTTAATCAGTGTGACTGACAGGAGAGATGATCAGAGGAGCAGAGTTTTTACCACCATCAATTAATCCAGGACTGAAGTATGGATAGAGTCTCTCAGTGAAGGAGCAGCCAGTGAAAGAGTAGAGCTGAACTCTGGCCTCCACATCATAAAAGGAGACCAGACCCTCCTCATAATACACAAACACTCCCACTTCCTGGAGCTTCTCTCTTTCATTGCTTTGTTTTTAGAATATAAGGTTTTCTTCATTTCCTGAAAATGTTATATTTTTCATTTCCTGAAAAATGAACATTTTTGGAGTTAGGTGGTTTCTTCCCGACAGCAGAGATATGGTTCATTCATATATACAGCATTATGCTTCTGATAAAACAATACAAACTGTATAATACATATATAATATATACTACTAGTCCTCACCCGTTCTGAATATATGAACAGCAAATGATGTTCAGTGTGGTGCCCAGCGTGTGTGTTCACGTTAACATGCCCCGTCCGAGTTTTTTTCCCCGTGTGGGTCTGTTACGCGGAAAAGTGTGTCCCAGTATTAATCTGTGTCCGTCCCAACATGCATTTCACTGGTGACCCGGAATAGGACAGACACACCGACAGACAGCGATCGGTGAATTTAGTAATGATATGTATTCAACAATGTGTATTTGTATATACAGTACTATATATCATTGCTGTCGGGCAGAAACCGCTCTTGTTTTTTTTCTTTTCTTTGGGGTAAATTAACGCCCTATAGAGCGTCGCAGTCCCGCCCCCGACCAGGGACCAGGAAATGAAACCCAATGCATTATTCTCATAGACATTTCTTAAAGTATTTATTTAAAGACGGTTACGCCGCGGACAAAGCCAACTCGAGTCGTGACAACTCATGACAACACAAACAATATTTTGGACCAAACAAATAATTACAAAGAAGAAAAACAACAAAAAAAGTGTTGTAACCTGCCGTTTTTTTCTTCTTTCTAATTATTTGTTCGGCCCAAAAAATTGTGTTTGTTGTCATGATTTGTCACGACTCGAGTTGGCTTTGTCCGCGGCGTAAACGTCTTTAAATAAATACTTTCTGAAATGTCTATGAGGAAAATGAACGGAGAATCATTTCCTGGTCCATGGTAGGGGGCGGGACTGCGACGCTCTATAACAGATCACACACAAAAGCATCGGCGCGTTTCGAGCTTGTAGATCTGCTACTTTTGATGTTTTTAACACATTGAGACCTTACGGGATTTCAGGCCCCGCCTCTAACACTCTCTGTCCCTGGTTTTACTCGTATGCACCTGTACACAAGATCCTGTACACAAGATCCTGTACAGGATCTGTACACAAGATCCTGTACACAAGATCCTGTACACAAGAGATCCTGTACACAAGATCCTGTACACAAGTTCCTGTACACAACATCCTGTACACAAGATGTAGCAATACAGTTCAACCTTGAATTGTCTCTGTGTGCAGATCATGGATCTGATGTAGGAAGAGCAGGAGTAAAATGGTAAATGGTGCATTTATATAGCGCCTTTATCCAAGGCGCTTTACATAGAGTGTGCATTACATTCACCCATTCACACACACATTCATACACCGATGGCGGCGGAAACCATACAAGGTACCAACCAGCACATCAGGAGCAATTAGGGGTTCAGTGTCAGTGTCAAGGACACTTCGACACTAACTCTGGGGGAGCCTGGAAACTCTACCCCTGAGCCACCGCCGCCCCAAGTAAGTAGTAAGTAGTAAGTAGCCTTGCCGAGCCATGAGGCAGGAGCCTATCTCCTGTTTCTGTAGCATGCTTGATGTACAAGTACACCCCCTGGACATGACGCTAGTATGTCGCAGGGACTTACCCCCAATCCAACCCTGAGTGTCAAGCAGGGAGGCACTGGGTCCCCCCCGTCTTTGGTATGACCCGGCCGGGGATTGAACCCCGAACTCCCAGTCTCAGGGCGGACACTCTAACCACAAGGCCACTGAGCTGGTATAGGAGGAGCAGGAAGAGATCGCTATACTCATTAGGAGGAGATCCTACTACGTTCAGGGAGTATTGAGATAGAGGAATCTATCTCCCCATCGCCGTCCCCAGACAGCAGGAGGAAGTGGAGGAGAAGGAGAAAGGCCTCCTGCTGCGACGTGGGGAGAACGGAGGACAGAAAAACGAGGAGGATGACTTACAGTGATATAACAGAAATGATCAAAATGTTATCATTAAAATGTTCCGTCAAGTCAGCTTTAATAAATTGAAATAAGCAAATAACAGAAGATGACCAATGTTTTATTATTCATTTTACAATGTGTCAATAATAATTGACTGTGTTTTTATTATAGTTGTTACCTTAGTTGTTACAAAATACAATATAAAAATCACACCCGTGTGAACTGAGTGGTGTAAGGTCTTATATAGACTGATCAGCTGTGGTCTGACGTAATGTCTGACGTAATGAAATCACACCCGTGTGAACTGGGTGACCATAGCAACCATGCTCATTTTTTGGTACGAACTGACAGACAGACAAACTAACAAAGCCAGTCGTAGGAGTGGTTTACACATCTCAAAAATAAATATAATCTTAATACAGTGTTGTAGAGACAGTGGTTCTCAAAGTGGGGTCCCCGGGAGGATCCCCCTAACCAAATGGACCCTTTATGGGTCTGTAACTACGAGAGTGTATTCACATGAAACCAAATGGACCCGTTAAGAGTTCAATTAACAGTCATTTGAAAATATAAATGGTGGTCCCAGTCAGAGATAGAAATGTAATTAAATGGGGGGGTCTGTAGACTAATGCATGTCAAACTGGGGGGGCGGGAGTCCTTCAAATTAACGTGGTTGAGAATCACCGCTAGAGCTGTAAACATGGCCTATATGTTTTCAAATGGGGGTCCACGGGCTAATAATAAGTGTCAATTTGGGGGTCCTATTTGGGGGTCCTATTTGGGGGTCCTATTAGTAGAGCCACCACCTCCCACTGTGTGGGCTCTGTTTGGGTCTGCCTTCACTTCAGCACACCCTCCAGACATGAGTGGAACTCAGGATGTGACACCATTCTTTCACAGGGAAGTACAGTTCTGTGTGTATTGTTCTTCTACGAGGCTGGGTGGACCTGAACCTGAACCAGGCTGCAGAAACACATCACACACAGGGGTGGAGCGTTCTTCTAAAAGGCTGGGTGGACCTGAACCTGAACCAGGCTGCAGAAACACATCACACACAGGGGTGGAGCGTTCTTCTAAAAGGCTGGGTGGACCTGAACCAGGACCAGGCTGCAGAAACACATTACACACAGGGGTGGAGCGTTCTTCTAAAAGGCTGGGTGGACCTGAACCAGGACCAGGCTGCAGAAACACATCACACACAGGGGTGGAGCGTTCTTCTAAAAGGCTGGGTGGACCTGAACCAGGACCAGGCTGCAGAAACACATCACACACAGGGGTGGAGCGTTCTTCTACGATGCTGGGTGGACCTGAACCAGGACCAGGCTGCAGAAACACATTACACACAGGGGTGGAGCGTTCTTCTAAAAGGCTGGGTGGACCTGAACCTGAACCAGGCTGCAGAAACACATTACACACAGGGGTGGAGCGTTCTTCTACGATGCTGGGTGGACCTGAACCAGGACCAGGCAGCAGAAACACATTACACACAGGGGTGGAGCGTTCTTCTAAAAGGCTGGGTGGACCTGAACCAGGACCAGGCTGCAGAAACACATCACACACAGGGGTGGAGCGTTCTTCTAAAAGGCTGGGTGGACCTGAACCAGGACCAGGCCACAGAAACACATTACACACAGGGGTGGAGCGTTCTTCTAAAAGGCTGGGTGGACCTGAACCAGGCTGCAGAAACACATTACACACAGGGGTGGAGCGTTCTTCTAAAAGGCTGGGTGGACCTGAACCAGGCTGCAGAAATACATTACACACAGGGGTGGAGCGTTCTTCTATGAGGCTGGGTGGACCTGAACCAGGACCAGGCTGCAGAAACACATTACACACAGGGGTGGAGCGTTCTTCTAAAAGGCTGGGTGGACCTGAACCAGGACCAGGCTGCAGAAACACATCACACACAGGGGTGGGACGTTCTTCTACGAGGCTGGGTGGACCTGAACCTGAACCAGGCTGCAGAAACACATTACACACAGGGGTGGAACGTTCTTCTACGAGGCTGGGTGGACCTGAACCTGAACCAGGCTGCAGAAACACATTACACACAGGGGTGGAACGTTCTTCTACGAGGCTGGGTGGACCTGAACCTGAACCAGGCTGCAGAAACACATCACACACAGGGGTGGAACGTTCTTCTACGAGGCTGGGTGGACCTGAACCAGGACCAGGCTGCAGAAACACATTACACACAGGGGTGGAACGTTCTTCTAAAAGGCTGGGTGGACCTGAACCTGAACCAGGCTGCAGAAACACATCACACACAGGGGTGGAGCGTTCTTCTAAAAGGCTGGGTGGACCTGAACCAGGACCAGGCTGCAGAAACACATTACACACAGGGGTGGAGCGTTCTTCTAAAAGGCTGGGTGGACCTGAACCTGAACCAGGCTGCAGAAACACATCACACACAGGGGTGGAGCGTTCTTCTACGAGGCTGGGTGGACCTGAACCTGGACCAGGCTGCAGAAACACTTCACACACAGGGGTGGAGCGTTCTTCTAAAAGGCTGGGTGGACCTGAACCAGGACCAGGCCGCAGAAACACATCACACACAGGGGTGGAGCGTTCTTCTAAAAGGCTGGGTGGACCTGAACCTGAACCAGGCTGCAGAAACACATCACACACAGGGGTGGAGCGTTCTTCTAAAAGGCTGGGTGGACCTGAACCAGGACCAGGCCGCAGAAACACATCACACACAGGGGTGGAGCGTTCTTCTAAAAGGCTGGGTGGACCTGAACCTGAACCAGGCTGCAGAAACACATCACACACAGGGGTGGAGCGTTCTTCTAAAAGGCTGGGTGGACCTGAACCAGGACCAGGCTGCAGAAACACATTACACACAGGGGTGGAGCGTTCTTCTAAAAGGCTGGGTGGACCTGAACCAGGCTGCAGAAATACATTACACACAGGGGTGGAGCGTTCTTCTATGAGGCTGGGTGGACCTGAACCAGGACCAGGCTGCAGAAACACATTACACACAGGGGTGGAGCGTTCTTCTAAAAGGCTGGGTGGACCTGAACCAGGACCAGGCTGCAGAAACACATCACACACAGGGGTGGGACGTTCTTCTACGAGGCTGGGTGGACCTGAACCTGAACCAGGCTGCAGAAACACATTACACACAGGGGTGGAACGTTCTTCTACGAGGCTGGGTGGACCTGAACCTGAACCAGGCTGCAGAAACACATTACACACAGGGGTGGAACGTTCTTCTACGAGGCTGGGTGGACCTGAACCTGAACCAGGCTGCAGAAACACATCACACACAGGGGTGGAACGTTCTTCTACGAGGCTGGGTGGACCTGAACCAGGACCAGGCTGCAGAAACACATTACACACAGGGGTGGAACGTTCTTCTAAAAGGCTGGGTGGACCTGAACCTGAACCAGGCTGCAGAAACACATCACACACAGGGGTGGAGCGTTCTTCTAAAAGGCTGGGTGGACCTGAACCAGGACCAGGCTGCAGAAACACATTACACACAGGGGTGGAGCGTTCTTCTAAAAGGCTGGGTGGACCTGAACCTGAACCAGGCTGCAGAAACACATCACACACAGGGGTGGAGCGTTCTTCTACGAGGCTGGGTGGACCTGAACCTGGACCAGGCTGCAGAAACACTTCACACACAGGGGTGGAGCGTTCTTCTAAAAGGCTGGGTGGACCTGAACCAGGACCAGGCCGCAGAAACACATCACACACAGGGGTGGAGCGTTCTTCTAAAAGGCTGGGTGGACCTGAACCTGAACCAGGCTGCAGAAACACATCACACACAGGGGTGGAGCGTTCTTCTAAAAGGCTGGGTGGACCTGAACCAGGACCAGGCCGCAGAAACACATCACACACAGGGGTGGAGCGTTCTTCTAAAAGGCTGGGTGGACCTGAACCTGAACCAGGCTGCAGAAACACATCACACACAGGGGTGGAGCGTTCTTCTAAAAGGCTGGGTGGACCTGAACCAGGACCAGGCTGCAGAAACACATTACACACAGGGGTGGAGCGTTCTTCTAAAAGGCTGGGTGGACCTGAACCAGGACCAGGCTGCAGAAACACATCACACACAGGGGTGGAGCGTTCTTCTAAAAGGCTGGGTGGACCTGAACCAGGACCAGGCTGCAGAAACACATCACACACAGGGGTGGAGCGTTCTTCTACGATGCTGGGTGGACCTGAACCAGGACCAGGCTGCAGAAACACATTACACACAGGGGTGGAGCGTTCTTCTAAAAGGCTGGGTGGACCTGAACCTGAACCAGGCTGCAGAAACACATTACACACAGGGGTGGAGCGTTCTTCTACGATGCTGGGTGGACCTGAACCAGGACCAGGCAGCAGAAACACATTACACACAGGGGTGGAGCGTTCTTCTAAAAGGCTGGGTGGACCTGAACCAGGACCAGGCTGCAGAAACACATTACACACAGGGGTGGAGCGTTCTTCTAAAAGGCTGGGTGGACCTGAACCTGAACCAGGCTGCAGAAACACATCACACACATGGGTGGAGCGTTCTTCTAAAAGGCTGGGTGGACCTGAACCAGGACCAGGCAGCAGAAACACATTACACACAGGGGTGGAGCGTTCTTCTAAAAGGCTGGGTGGACCTGAACCAGGACCAGGCTGCAGAAACACATTACACACAGGGGTGGAGCGTTCTTCTAAAAGGCTGGGTGGACCTGAACCTGAACCAGGCTGCAGAAACACATCACACACATGGGTGGAGCGTTCTTCTAAAAGGCTGGGTGGACCTGAACCAGGACCAGGCCACAGAAACACATTACACACAGGGGTGGAGCGTTCTTCTAAAAGGCTGGGTGGACCTGAACCAGGCTGCAGAAACACATTACACACAGGGGTGGAGCGTTCTTCTAAAAGGCTGGGTGGACCTGAACCAGGCTGCAGAAATACATTACACACAGGGGTGGAGCGTTCTTCTATGAGGCTGGGTGGACCTGAACCAGGACCAGGCTGCAGAAACACATTACACACAGGGGTGGAGCGTTCTTCTAAAAGGCTGGGTGGACCTGAACCAGGACCAGGCTGCAGAAACACATCACACACAGGGGTGGGACGTTCTTCTACGAGGCTGGGTGGACCTGAACCTGAACCAGGCTGCAGAAACACATTACACACAGGGGTGGAACGTTCTTCTACGAGGCTGGGTGGACCTGAACCTGAACCAGGCTGCAGAAACACTTCACACACAGGGGTGGAGCGTTCTTCTAAAAGGCTGGGTGGACCTGAACCAGGACCAGGCCGCAGAAACACATCACACACAGGGGTGGAGCGTTCTTCTAAAAGGCTGGGTGGACCTGAACCTGAACCAGGCTGCAGAAACACATCACACACAGGGGTGGAGCGTTCTTCTAAAAGGCTGGGTGGACCTGAACCAGGACCAGGCCGCAGAAACACATCACACACAGGGGTGGAGCGTTCTTCTAAAAGGCTGGGTGGACCTGAACCTGAACCAGGCTGCAGAAACACATCACACACAGGGGTGGAGCGTTCTTCTAAAAGGCTGGGTGGACCTGAACCAGGACCAGGCTGCAGAAACACATTACACACAGGGGTGGAGCGTTCTTCTAAAAGGCTGGGTGGACCTGAACCAGGACCAGGCTGCAGAAACACATCACACACAGGGGTGGAGCGTTCTTCTAAAAGGCTGGGTGGACCTGAACCAGGACCAGGCTGCAGAAACACATCACACACAGGGGTGGAGCGTTCTTCTACGATGCTGGGTGGACCTGAACCAGGACCAGGCTGCAGAAACACATTACACACAGGGGTGGAGCGTTCTTCTAAAAGGCTGGGTGGACCTGAACCTGAACCAGGCTGCAGAAACACATTACACACAGGGGTGGAGCGTTCTTCTACGATGCTGGGTGGACCTGAACCAGGACCAGGCAGCAGAAACACATTACACACAGGGGTGGAGCGTTCTTCTAAAAGGCTGGGTGGACCTGAACCAGGACCAGGCTGCAGAAACACATTACACACAGGGGTGGAGCGTTCTTCTAAAAGGCTGGGTGGACCTGAACCTGAACCAGGCTGCAGAAACACATCACACACAGGGGTGGAGCGTTCTTCTAAAAGGCTGGGTGGACCTGAACCAGGACCAGGCCACAGAAACACATTACACACAGGGGTGGAGCGTTCTTCTAAAAGGCTGGGTGGACCTGAACCAGGCTGCAGAAACACATTACACACAGGGGTGGAGCGTTCTTCTAAAAGGCTGGGTGGACCTGAACCAGGCTGCAGAAATACATTACACACAGGGGTGGAGCGTTCTTCTATGAGGCTGGGTGGACCTGAACCAGGACCAGGCTGCAGAAACACATTACACACAGGGGTGGAGCGTTCTTCTAAAAGGCTGGGTGGACCTGAACCAGGACCAGGCTGCAGAAACACATCACACACAGGGGTGGGACGTTCTTCTACGAGGCTGGGTGGACCTGAACCTGAACCAGGCTGCAGAAACACATTACACACAGGGGTGGAACGTTCTTCTACGAGGCTGGGTGGACCTGAACCTGAACCAGGCTGCAGAAACACATTACACACAGGGGTGGAACGTTCTTCTACGAGGCTGGGTGGACCTGAACCTGAACCAGGCTGCAGAAACACATCACACACAGGGGTGGAACGTTCTTCTACGAGGCTGGGTGGACCTGAACCAGGACCAGGCTGCAGAAACACATTACACACAGGGGTGGAACGTTCTTCTAAAAGGCTGGGTGGACCTGAACCTGAACCAGGCTGCAGAAACACATCACACACAGGGGTGGAGCGTTCTTCTAAAAGGCTGGGTGGACCTGAACCAGGACCAGGCTGCAGAAACACATTACACACAGGGGTGGAGCGTTCTTCTAAAAGGCTGGGTGGACCTGAACCTGAACCAGGCTGCAGAAACACATCACACACAGGGGTGGAGCGTTCTTCTACGAGGCTGGGTGGACCTGAACCTGGACCAGGCTGCAGAAACACTTCACACACAGGGGTGGAGCGTTCTTCTAAAAGGCTGGGTGGACCTGAACCAGGACCAGGCCGCAGAAACACATCACACACAGGGGTGGAGCGTTCTTCTAAAAGGCTGGGTGGACCTGAACCTGAACCAGGCTGCAGAAACACATCACACACAGGGGTGGAGCGTTCTTCTAAAAGGCTGGGTGGACCTGAACCAGGACCAGGCCGCAGAAACACATCACACACAGGGGTGGAGCGTTCTTCTAAAAGGCTGGGTGGACCTGAACCTGAACCAGGCTGCAGAAACACATCACACACAGGGGTGGAGCGTTCTTCTAAAAGGCTGGGTGGACCTGAACCAGGACCAGGCTGCAGAAACACATTACACACAGGGGTGGAGCGTTCTTCTAAAAGGCTGGGTGGACCTGAACCAGGCTGCAGAAATACATTACACACAGGGGTGGAGCGTTCTTCTATGAGGCTGGGTGGACCTGAACCAGGACCAGGCTGCAGAAACACATTACACACAGGGGTGGAGCGTTCTTCTAAAAGGCTGGGTGGACCTGAACCAGGACCAGGCTGCAGAAACACATCACACACAGGGGTGGGACGTTCTTCTACGAGGCTGGGTGGACCTGAACCTGAACCAGGCTGCAGAAACACATTACACACAGGGGTGGAACGTTCTTCTACGAGGCTGGGTGGACCTGAACCTGAACCAGGCTGCAGAAACACATTACACACAGGGGTGGAACGTTCTTCTACGAGGCTGGGTGGACCTGAACCTGAACCAGGCTGCAGAAACACATCACACACAGGGGTGGAACGTTCTTCTACGAGGCTGGGTGGACCTGAACCAGGACCAGGCTGCAGAAACACATTACACACAGGGGTGGAACGTTCTTCTAAAAGGCTGGGTGGACCTGAACCTGAACCAGGCTGCAGAAACACATCACACACAGGGGTGGAGCGTTCTTCTAAAAGGCTGGGTGGACCTGAACCAGGACCAGGCTGCAGAAACACATTACACACAGGGGTGGAGCGTTCTTCTAAAAGGCTGGGTGGACCTGAACCTGAACCAGGCTGCAGAAACACATCACACACAGGGGTGGAGCGTTCTTCTACGAGGCTGGGTGGACCTGAACCTGGACCAGGCTGCAGAAACACTTCACACACAGGGGTGGAGCGTTCTTCTAAAAGGCTGGGTGGACCTGAACCAGGACCAGGCCGCAGAAACACATCACACACAGGGGTGGAGCGTTCTTCTAAAAGGCTGGGTGGACCTGAACCTGAACCAGGCTGCAGAAACACATCACACACAGGGGTGGAGCGTTCTTCTAAAAGGCTGGGTGGACCTGAACCAGGACCAGGCCGCAGAAACACATCACACACAGGGGTGGAGCGTTCTTCTAAAAGGCTGGGTGGACCTGAACCTGAACCAGGCTGCAGAAACACATCACACACAGGGGTGGAGCGTTCTTCTAAAAGGCTGGGTGGACCTGAACCAGGACCAGGCTGCAGAAACACATTACACACAGGGGTGGAGCGTTCTTCTAAAAGGCTGGGTGGACCTGAACCAGGACCAGGCTGCAGAAACACATCACACACAGGGGTGGAGCGTTCTTCTAAAAGGCTGGGTGGACCTGAACCAGGACCAGGCTGCAGAAACACATCACACACAGGGGTGGAGCGTTCTTCTACGATGCTGGGTGGACCTGAACCAGGACCAGGCTGCAGAAACACATTACACACAGGGGTGGAGCGTTCTTCTAAAAGGCTGGGTGGACCTGAACCTGAACCAGGCTGCAGAAACACATTACACACAGGGGTGGAGCGTTCTTCTACGATGCTGGGTGGACCTGAACCAGGACCAGGCAGCAGAAACACATTACACACAGGGGTGGAGCGTTCTTCTAAAAGGCTGGGTGGACCTGAACCAGGACCAGGCTGCAGAAACACATTACACACAGGGGTGGAGCGTTCTTCTAAAAGGCTGGGTGGACCTGAACCTGAACCAGGCTGCAGAAACACATCACACACATGGGTGGAGCGTTCTTCTAAAAGGCTGGGTGGACCTGAACCAGGACCAGGCAGCAGAAACACATTACACACAGGGGTGGAGCGTTCTTCTAAAAGGCTGGGTGGACCTGAACCAGGACCAGGCTGCAGAAACACATTACACACAGGGGTGGAGCGTTCTTCTAAAAGGCTGGGTGGACCTGAACCTGAACCAGGCTGCAGAAACACATCACACACATGGGTGGAGCGTTCTTCTAAAAGGCTGGGTGGACCTGAACCAGGACCAGGCCACAGAAACACATTACACACAGGGGTGGAGCGTTCTTCTAAAAGGCTGGGTGGACCTGAACCAGGCTGCAGAAACACATTACACACAGGGGTGGAGCGTTCTTCTAAAAGGCTGGGTGGACCTGAACCAGGCTGCAGAAATACATTACACACAGGGGTGGAGCGTTCTTCTATGAGGCTGGGTGGACCTGAACCAGGACCAGGCTGCAGAAACACATTACACACAGGGGTGGAGCGTTCTTCTAAAAGGCTGGGTGGACCTGAACCAGGACCAGGCTGCAGAAACACATCACACACAGGGGTGGGACGTTCTTCTACGAGGCTGGGTGGACCTGAACCTGAACCAGGCTGCAGAAACACATTACACACAGGGGTGGAACGTTCTTCTACGAGGCTGGGTGGACCTGAACCTGAACCAGGCTGCAGAAACACTTCACACACAGGGGTGGAGCGTTCTTCTAAAAGGCTGGGTGGACCTGAACCAGGACCAGGCCGCAGAAACACATCACACACAGGGGTGGAGCGTTCTTCTAAAAGGCTGGGTGGACCTGAACCTGAACCAGGCTGCAGAAACACATCACACACAGGGGTGGAGCGTTCTTCTAAAAGGCTGGGTGGACCTGAACCAGGACCAGGCCGCAGAAACACATCACACACAGGGGTGGAGCGTTCTTCTAAAAGGCTGGGTGGACCTGAACCTGAACCAGGCTGCAGAAACACATCACACACAGGGGTGGAGCGTTCTTCTAAAAGGCTGGGTGGACCTGAACCAGGACCAGGCTGCAGAAACACATTACACACAGGGGTGGAGCGTTCTTCTAAAAGGCTGGGTGGACCTGAACCAGGACCAGGCTGCAGAAACACATCACACACAGGGGTGGAGCGTTCTTCTAAAAGGCTGGGTGGACCTGAACCAGGACCAGGCTGCAGAAACACATCACACACAGGGGTGGAGCGTTCTTCTACGATGCTGGGTGGACCTGAACCAGGACCAGGCTGCAGAAACACATTACACACAGGGGTGGAGCGTTCTTCTAAAAGGCTGGGTGGACCTGAACCTGAACCAGGCTGCAGAAACACATTACACACAGGGGTGGAGCGTTCTTCTACGATGCTGGGTGGACCTGAACCAGGACCAGGCAGCAGAAACACATTACACACAGGGGTGGAGCGTTCTTCTAAAAGGCTGGGTGGACCTGAACCAGGACCAGGCTGCAGAAACACATTACACACAGGGGTGGAGCGTTCTTCTAAAAGGCTGGGTGGACCTGAACCTGAACCAGGCTGCAGAAACACATCACACACAGGGGTGGAGCGTTCTTCTAAAAGGCTGGGTGGACCTGAACCAGGACCAGGCCACAGAAACACATTACACACAGGGGTGGAGCGTTCTTCTAAAAGGCTGGGTGGACCTGAACCAGGCTGCAGAAACACATTACACACAGGGGTGGAGCGTTCTTCTAAAAGGCTGGGTGGACCTGAACCAGGCTGCAGAAATACATTACACACAGGGGTGGAGCGTTCTTCTATGAGGCTGGGTGGACCTGAACCAGGACCAGGCTGCAGAAACACATTACACACAGGGGTGGAGCGTTCTTCTAAAAGGCTGGGTGGACCTGAACCAGGACCAGGCTGCAGAAACACATCACACACAGGGGTGGGACGTTCTTCTACGAGGCTGGGTGGACCTGAACCTGAACCAGGCTGCAGAAACACATTACACACAGGGGTGGAACGTTCTTCTACGAGGCTGGGTGGACCTGAACCTGAACCAGGCTGCAGAAACACATTACACACAGGGGTGGAACGTTCTTCTACGAGGCTGGGTGGACCTGAACCTGAACCAGGCTGCAGAAACACATCACACACAGGGGTGGAACGTTCTTCTACGAGGCTGGGTGGACCTGAACCAGGACCAGGCTGCAGAAACACATTACACACAGGGGTGGAACGTTCTTCTAAAAGGCTGGGTGGACCTGAACCTGAACCAGGCTGCAGAAACACATCACACACAGGGGTGGAGCGTTCTTCTAAAAGGCTGGGTGGACCTGAACCAGGACCAGGCTGCAGAAACACATTACACACAGGGGTGGAGCGTTCTTCTAAAAGGCTGGGTGGACCTGAACCTGAACCAGGCTGCAGAAACACATCACACACAGGGGTGGAGCGTTCTTCTACGAGGCTGGGTGGACCTGAACCTGGACCAGGCTGCAGAAACACTTCACACACAGGGGTGGAGCGTTCTTCTAAAAGGCTGGGTGGACCTGAACCAGGACCAGGCCGCAGAAACACATCACACACAGGGGTGGAGCGTTCTTCTAAAAGGCTGGGTGGACCTGAACCTGAACCAGGCTGCAGAAACACATCACACACAGGGGTGGAGCGTTCTTCTAAAAGGCTGGGTGGACCTGAACCAGGACCAGGCCGCAGAAACACATCACACACAGGGGTGGAGCGTTCTTCTAAAAGGCTGGGTGGACCTGAACCTGAACCAGGCTGCAGAAACACATCACACACAGGGGTGGAGCGTTCTTCTAAAAGGCTGGGTGGACCTGAACCAGGACCAGGCTGCAGAAACACATTACACACAGGGGTGGAGCGTTCTTCTAAAAGGCTGGGTGGACCTGAACCAGGACCAGGCTGCAGAAACACATCACACACAGGGGTGGAGCGTTCTTCTAAAAGGCTGGGTGGACCTGAACCAGGACCAGGCTGCAGAAACACATCACACACAGGGGTGGAGCGTTCTTCTACGATGCTGGGTGGACCTGAACCAGGACCAGGCTGCAGAAACACATTACACACAGGGGTGGAGCGTTCTTCTAAAAGGCTGGGTGGACCTGAACCTGAACCAGGCTGCAGAAACACATTACACACAGGGGTGGAGCGTTCTTCTACGATGCTGGGTGGACCTGAACCAGGACCAGGCAGCAGAAACACATTACACACAGGGGTGGAGCGTTCTTCTAAAAGGCTGGGTGGACCTGAACCAGGACCAGGCTGCAGAAACACATCACACACAGGGGTGGAGCGTTCTTCTAAAAGGCTGGGTGGACCTGAACCAGGACCAGGCCACAGAAACACATTACACACAGGGGTGGAGCGTTCTTCTAAAAGGCTGGGTGGACCTGAACCAGGCTGCAGAAACACATTACACACAGGGGTGGAGCGTTCTTCTAAAAGGCTGGGTGGACCTGAACCAGGCTGCAGAAATACATTACACACAGGGGTGGAGCGTTCTTCTATGAGGCTGGGTGGACCTGAACCAGGACCAGGCTGCAGAAACACATTACACACAGGGGTGGAGCGTTCTTCTAAAAGGCTGGGTGGACCTGAACCAGGACCAGGCTGCAGAAACACATCACACACAGGGGTGGGACGTTCTTCTACGAGGCTGGGTGGACCTGAACCTGAACCAGGCTGCAGAAACACATTACACACAGGGGTGGAACGTTCTTCTACGAGGCTGGGTGGACCTGAACCTGAACCAGGCTGCAGAAACACATTACACACAGGGGTGGAACGTTCTTCTACGAGGCTGGGTGGACCTGAACCTGAACCAGGCTGCAGAAACACATCACACACAGGGGTGGAACGTTCTTCTACGAGGCTGGGTGGACCTGAACCAGGACCAGGCTGCAGAAACACATTACACACAGGGGTGGAACGTTCTTCTAAAAGGCTGGGTGGACCTGAACCTGAACCAGGCTGCAGAAACACATCACACACAGGGGTGGAGCGTTCTTCTAAAAGGCTGGGTGGACCTGAACCAGGACCAGGCTGCAGAAACACATTACACACAGGGGTGGAGCGTTCTTCTAAAAGGCTGGGTGGACCTGAACCTGAACCAGGCTGCAGAAACACATCACACACAGGGGTGGAGCGTTCTTCTACGAGGCTGGGTGGACCTGAACCTGGACCAGGCTGCAGAAACACTTCACACACAGGGGTGGAGCGTTCTTCTAAAAGGCTGGGTGGACCTGAACCAGGACCAGGCCGCAGAAACACATCACACACAGGGGTGGAGCGTTCTTCTAAAAGGCTGGGTGGACCTGAACCTGAACCAGGCTGCAGAAACACATCACACACAGGGGTGGAGCGTTCTTCTAAAAGGCTGGGTGGACCTGAACCAGGACCAGGCCGCAGAAACACATCACACACAGGGGTGGAGCGTTCTTCTAAAAGGCTGGGTGGACCTGAACCTGAACCAGGCTGCAGAAACACATCACACACAGGGGTGGAGCGTTCTTCTAAAAGGCTGGGTGGACCTGAACCAGGACCAGGCTGCAGAAACACATTACACACAGGGGTGGAGCGTTCTTCTAAAAGGCTGGGTGGACCTGAACCAGGCTGCAGAAATACATTACACACAGGGGTGGAGCGTTCTTCTATGAGGCTGGGTGGACCTGAACCAGGACCAGGCTGCAGAAACACATTACACACAGGGGTGGAGCGTTCTTCTAAAAGGCTGGGTGGACCTGAACCAGGACCAGGCTGCAGAAACACATCACACACAGGGGTGGGACGTTCTTCTACGAGGCTGGGTGGACCTGAACCTGAACCAGGCTGCAGAAACACATTACACACAGGGGTGGAACGTTCTTCTACGAGGCTGGGTGGACCTGAACCTGAACCAGGCTGCAGAAACACATTACACACAGGGGTGGAACGTTCTTCTACGAGGCTGGGTGGACCTGAACCTGAACCAGGCTGCAGAAACACATCACACACAGGGGTGGAACGTTCTTCTACGAGGCTGGGTGGACCTGAACCAGGACCAGGCTGCAGAAACACATTACACACAGGGGTGGAACGTTCTTCTAAAAGGCTGGGTGGACCTGAACCTGAACCAGGCTGCAGAAACACATCACACACAGGGGTGGAGCGTTCTTCTAAAAGGCTGGGTGGACCTGAACCAGGACCAGGCTGCAGAAACACATTACACACAGGGGTGGAGCGTTCTTCTAAAAGGCTGGGTGGACCTGAACCTGAACCAGGCTGCAGAAACACATCACACACAGGGGTGGAGCGTTCTTCTACGAGGCTGGGTGGACCTGAACCTGGACCAAGCTGCAGAAACACTTCACACACAGGGGTGGAGCGTTCTTCTAAAAGGCTGGGTGGACCTGAACCAGGACCAGGCCGCAGAAACACATCACACACAGGGGTGGAGCGTTCTTCTAAAAGGCTGGGTGGACCTGAACCTGAACCAGGCTGCAGAAACACATCACACACAGGGGTGGAGCGTTCTTCTAAAAGGCTGGGTGGACCTGAACCAGGACCAGGCCGCAGAAACACATCACACACAGGGGTGGAGCGTTCTTCTAAAAGGCTGGGTGGACCTGAACCTGAACCAGGCTGCAGAAACACATCACACACAGGGGTGGAGCGTTCTTCTAAAAGGCTGGGTGGACCTGAACCAGGACCAGGCTGCAGAAACACATTACACACAGGGGTGGAGCGTTCTTCTAAAAGGCTGGGTGGACCTGAACCAGGACCAGGCTGCAGAAACACATCACACACAGGGGTGGAGCGTTCTTCTAAAAGGCTGGGTGGACCTGAACCAGGACCAGGCTGCAGAAACACATCACACACAGGGGTGGAGCGTTCTTCTACGATGCTGGGTGGACCTGAACCAGGACCAGGCTGCAGAAACACATTACACACAGGGGTGGAGCGTTCTTCTAAAAGGCTGGGTGGACCTGAACCTGAACCAGGCTGCAGAAACACATTACACACAGGGGTGGAGCGTTCTTCTACGATGCTGGGTGGACCTGAACCAGGACCAGGCAGCAGAAACACATTACACACAGGGGTGGAGCGTTCTTCTAAAAGGCTGGGTGGACCTGAACCAGGACCAGGCTGCAGAAACACATTACACACAGGGGTGGAGCGTTCTTCTAAAAGGCTGGGTGGACCTGAACCTGAACCAGGCTGCAGAAACACATCACACACATGGGTGGAGCGTTCTTCTAAAAGGCTGGGTGGACCTGAACCAGGACCAGGCAGCAGAAACACATTACACACAGGGGTGGAGCGTTCTTCTAAAAGGCTGGGTGGACCTGAACCAGGACCAGGCTGCAGAAACACATTACACACAGGGGTGGAGCGTTCTTCTAAAAGGCTGGGTGGACCTGAACCTGAACCAGGCTGCAGAAACACATCACACACATGGGTGGAGCGTTCTTCTAAAAGGCTGGGTGGACCTGAACCAGGACCAGGCCACAGAAACACATTACACACAGGGGTGGAGCGTTCTTCTAAAAGGCTGGGTGGACCTGAACCAGGCTGCAGAAACACATTACACACAGGGGTGGAGCGTTCTTCTAAAAGGCTGGGTGGACCTGAACCAGGCTGCAGAAATACATTACACACAGGGGTGGAGCGTTCTTCTATGAGGCTGGGTGGACCTGAACCAGGACCAGGCTGCAGAAACACATTACACACAGGGGTGGAGCGTTCTTCTAAAAGGCTGGGTGGACCTGAACCAGGACCAGGCTGCAGAAACACATCACACACAGGGGTGGGACGTTCTTCTACGAGGCTGGGTGGACCTGAACCTGAACCAGGCTGCAGAAACACATTACACACAGGGGTGGAACGTTCTTCTACGAGGCTGGGTGGACCTGAACCTGAACCAGGCTGCAGAAACACATTACACACAGGGGTGGAACGTTCTTCTACGAGGCTGGGTGGACCTGAACCTGAACCAGGCTGCAGAAACACTTCACACACAGGGGTGGAGCGTTCTTCTAAAAGGCTGGGTGGACCTGAACCAGGACCAGGCCGCAGAAACACATCACACACAGGGGTGGAGCGTTCTTCTAAAAGGCTGGGTGGACCTGAACCTGAACCAGGCTGCAGAAACACATCACACACAGGGGTGGAGCGTTCTTCTAAAAGGCTGGGTGGACCTGAACCAGGACCAGGCCGCAGAAACACATCACACACAGGGGTGGAGCGTTCTTCTAAAAGGCTGGGTGGACCTGAACCTGAACCAGGCTGCAGAAACACATCACACACAGGGGTGGAGCGTTCTTCTAAAAGGCTGGGTGGACCTGAACCAGGACCAGGCTGCAGAAACACATTACACACAGGGGTGGAGCGTTCTTCTAAAAGGCTGGGTGGACCTGAACCAGGACCAGGCTGCAGAAACACATCACACACAGGGGTGGAGCGTTCTTCTAAAAGGCTGGGTGGACCTGAACCAGGACCAGGCTGCAGAAACACATCACACACAGGGGTGGAGCGTTCTTCTACGATGCTGGGTGGACCTGAACCAGGACCAGGCTGCAGAAACACATTACACACAGGGGTGGAGCGTTCTTCTAAAAGGCTGGGTGGACCTGAACCTGAACCAGGCTGCAGAAACAAATTACACACAGGGGTGGAGCGTTCTTCTACGATGCTGGGTGGACCTGAACCAGGACCAGGCAGCAGAAACACATTACACACAGGGGTGGAGCGTTCTTCTAAAAGGCTGGGTGGACCTGAACCAGGACCAGGCTGCAGAAACACATTACACACAGGGGTGGAGCGTTCTTCTAAAAGGCTGGGTGGACCTGAACCTGAACCAGGCTGCAGAAACACATCACACACAGGGGTGGAGCGTTCTTCTAAAAGGCTGGGTGGACCTGAACCAGGACCAGGCCACAGAAACACATTACACACAGGGGTGGAGCGTTCTTCTAAAAGGCTGGGTGGACCTGAACCAGGCTGCAGAAACACATTACACACAGGGGTGGAGCGTTCTTCTAAAAGGCTGGGTGGACCTGAACCAGGCTGCAGAAATACATTACACACAGGGGTGGAGCGTTCTTCTATGAGGCTGGGTGGACCTGAACCAGGACCACGCTGCAGAAACACATTACACACAGGGGTGGAGCGTTCTTCTAAAAGGCTGGGTGGACCTGAACCAGGACCAGGCTGCAGAAACACATCACACACAGGGGTGGGACGTTCTTCTACGAGGCTGGGTGGACCTGAACCTGAACCAGGCTGCAGAAACACATCACACACAGGGGTGGGACGTTCTTCTACGAGGCTGGGTGGACCTGAACCTGAACCAGGCTGCAGAAACACATTACACACAGGGGTGGAGCGTTCTTCTACGATGCTGGGTGGACCTGAACCAGGACCAGGCAGCAGAAACACATTACACACAGGGGTGGAGCGTTCTTCTAAAAGGCTGGGTGGACCTGAACCAGGACCAGGCTGCAGAAACACATTACACACAGGGGTGGAGCGTTCTTCTAAAAGGCTGGGTGGACCTGAACCTGAACCAGGCTGCAGAAACACATCACACACATGGGTGGAGCGTTCTTCTAAAAGGCTGGGTGGACCTGAACCAGGACCAGGCAGCAGAAACACATTACACACAGGGGTGGAGCGTTCTTCTAAAAGGCTGGGTGGACCTGAACCAGGACCAGGCTGCAGAAACACATTACACACAGGGGTGGAGCGTTCTTCTAAAAGGCTGGGTGGACCTGAACCTGAACCAGGCTGCAGAAACACATCACACACATGGGTGGAGCGTTCTTCTAAAAGGCTGGGTGGACCTGAACCAGGACCAGGCCACAGAAACACATTACACACAGGGGTGGAGCGTTCTTCTAAAAGGCTGGGTGGACCTGAACCAGGCTGCAGAAACACATTACACACAGGGGTGGAGCGTTCTTCTAAAAGGCTGGGTGGACCTGAACCAGGCTGCAGAAATACATTACACACAGGGGTGGAGCGTTCTTCTATGAGGCTGGGTGGACCTGAACCAGGACCAGGCTGCAGAAACACATTACACACAGGGGTGGAGCGTTCTTCTAAAAGGCTGGGTGGACCTGAACCAGGACCAGGCTGCAGAAACACATCACACACAGGGGTGGGACGTTCTTCTACGAGGCTGGGTGGACCTGAACCTGAACCAGGCTGCAGAAACACATTACACACAGGGGTGGAACGTTCTTCTACGAGGCTGGGTGGACCTGAACCTGAACCAGGCTGCAGAAACACTTCACACACAGGGGTGGAGCGTTCTTCTAAAAGGCTGGGTGGACCTGAACCAGGACCAGGCCGCAGAAACACATCACACACAGGGGTGGAGCGTTCTTCTAAAAGGCTGGGTGGACCTGAACCTGAACCAGGCTGCAGAAACACATCACACACAGGGGTGGAGCGTTCTTCTAAAAGGCTGGGTGGACCTGAACCAGGACCAGGCCGCAGAAACACATCACACACAGGGGTGGAGCGTTCTTCTAAAAGGCTGGGTGGACCTGAACCTGAACCAGGCTGCAGAAACACATCACACACAGGGGTGGAGCGTTCTTCTAAAAGGCTGGGTGGACCTGAACCAGGACCAGGCTGCAGAAACACATTACACACAGGGGTGGAGCGTTCTTCTAAAAGGCTGGGTGGACCTGAACCAGGACCAGGCTGCAGAAACACATCACACACAGGGGTGGAGCGTTCTTCTAAAAGGCTGGGTGGACCTGAACCAGGACCAGGCTGCAGAAACACATTACACACAGGGGTGGAGCGTTCTTCTAAAAGGCTGGGTGGACCTGAACCTGAACCAGGCTGCAGAAACACATTACACACAGGGGTGGAGCGTTCTTCTACGATGCTGGGTGGACCTGAACCAGGACCAGGCAGCAGAAACACATTACACACAGGGGTGGAGCGTTCTTCTAAAAGGCTGGGTGGACCTGAACCAGGACCAGGCTGCAGAAACACATTACACACAGGGGTGGAGCGTTCTTCTAAAAGGCTGGGTGGACCTGAACCTGAACCAGGCTGCAGAAACACATCACACACAGGGGTGGAGCGTTCTTCTAAAAGGCTGGGTGGACCTGAACCAGGACCAGGCCACAGAAACACATTACACACAGGGGTGGAGCGTTCTTCTAAAAGGCTGGGTGGACCTGAACCAGGCTGCAGAAACACATTACACACAGGGGTGGAGCGTTCTTCTAAAAGGCTGGGTGGACCTGAACCAGGCTGCAGAAATACATTACACACAGGGGTGGAGCGTTCTTCTATGAGGCTGGGTGGACCTGAACCAGGACCAGGCTGCAGAAACACATTACACACATGGGTGGAGCGTTCTTCTAAAAGGCTGGGTGGACCTGAACCAGGACCAGGCTGCAGAAACACATCACACACAGGGGTGGGACGTTCTTCTACGAGGCTGGGTGGACCTGAACCTGAACCAGGCTGCAGAAACACATTACACACAGGGGTGGAACGTTCTTCTACGAGGCTGGGTGGACCTGAACCTGAACCAGGCTGCAGAAACACATTACACACAGGGGTGGAACGTTCTTCTACGAGGCTGGGTGGACCTGAACCTGAACCAGGCTGCAGAAACACATCACACACAGGGGTGGAACGTTCTTCTACGAGGCTGGGTGGACCTGAACCAGGACCAGGCTGCAGAAACACATTACACACAGGGGTGGAACGTTCTTCTAAAAGGCTGGGTGGACCTGAACCTGAACCAGGCTGCAGAAACACATCACACACAGGGGTGGAGCGTTCTTCTAAAAGGCTGGGTGGACCTGAACCAGGACCAGGCTGCAGAAACACATTACACACAGGGGTGGAGCGTTCTTCTAAAAGGCTGGGTGGACCTGAACCTGAACCAGGCTGCAGAAACACATCACACACAGGGGTGGAGCGTTCTTCTACGAGGCTGGGTGGACCTGAACCTGGACCAGGCTGCAGAAACACTTCACACACAGGGGTGGAGCGTTCTTCTAAAAGGCTGGGTGGACCTGAACCAGGACCAGGCCGCAGAAACACATCACACACAGGGGTGGAGCGTTCTTCTAAAAGGCTGGGTGGACCTGAACCTGAACCAGGCTGCAGAAACACATCACACACAGGGGTGGAGCGTTCTTCTAAAAGGCTGGGTGGACCTGAACCAGGACCAGGCCGCAGAAACACATCACACACAGGGGTGGAGCGTTCTTCTAAAAGGCTGGGTGGACCTGAACCTGAACCAGGCTGCAGAAACACATCACACACAGGGGTGGAGCGTTCTTCTAAAAGGCTGGGTGGACCTGAACCAGGACCAGGCTGCAGAAACACATTACACACAGGGGTGGAGCGTTCTTCTAAAAGGCTGGGTGGACCTGAACCAGGACCAGGCTGCAGAAACACATCACACACAGGGGTGGAGCGTTCTTCTAAAAGGCTGGGTGGACCTGAACCAGGACCAGGCTGCAGAAACACATCACACACAGGGGTGGAGCGTTCTTCTACGATGCTGGGTGGACCTGAACCAGGACCAGGCTGCAGAAACACATTACACACAGGGGTGGAGCGTTCTTCTAAAAGGCTGGGTGGACCTGAACCTGAACCAGGCTGCAGAAACACATTACACACAGGGGTGGAGCGTTCTTCTACGATGCTGGGTGGACCTGAACCAGGACCAGGCAGCAGAAACACATTACACACAGGGGTGGAGCGTTCTTCTAAAAGGCTGGGTGGACCTGAACCAGGACCAGGCTGCAGAAACACATCACACACAGGGGTGGAGCGTTCTTCTAAAAGGCTGGGTGGACCTGAACCAGGACCAGGCCACAGAAACACATTACACACAGGGGTGGAGCGTTCTTCTAAAAGGCTGGGTGGACCTGAACCAGGCTGCAGAAACACATTACACACAGGGGTGGAGCGTTCTTCTAAAAGGCTGGGTGGACCTGAACCAGGCTGCAGAAATACATTACACACAGGGGTGGAGCGTTCTTCTATGAGGCTGGGTGGACCTGAACCAGGACCAGGCTGCAGAAACACATTACACACAGGGGTGGAGCGTTCTTCTAAAAGGCTGGGTGGACCTGAACCAGGACCAGGCTGCAGAAACACATCACACACAGGGGTGGGACGTTCTTCTACGAGGCTGGGTGGACCTGAACCTGAACCAGGCTGCAGAAACACATTACACACAGGGGTGGAACGTTCTTCTACGAGGCTGGGTGGACCTGAACCTGAACCAGGCTGCAGAAACACATTAGACACAGGGGTGGAACGTTCTTCTACGAGGCTGGGTGGACCTGAACCTGAACCAGGCTGCAGAAACACATCACACACAGGGGTGGAACGTTCTTCTACGAGGCTGGGTGGACCTGAACCAGGACCAG
Source organism: Electrona antarctica (assembly GCF_951216825.1). Classification (NCBI taxonomy): domain Eukaryota; kingdom Metazoa; phylum Chordata; class Actinopteri; order Myctophiformes; family Myctophidae; genus Electrona; species Electrona antarctica. Next base: position 1,225,146 of record NC_136791.1, on the reverse strand, counting down.
GCTGCAGAAACACATTACACACAGGGGTGGAACGTTCTTCTAAAAGGCTGGGTGGACCTGAACCTGAACCAGGCTGCAGAAACACATCACACACAGGGGTGGAGCGTTCTTCTAAAAGGCTGGGTGGACCTGAACCAGGACCAGGCTGCAGAAACACATTACACACAGGGGTGGAGCGTTCTTCTAAAAGGCTGGGTGGACCTGAACCTGAACCAGGCTGCAGAAACACATCACACACAGGGGTGGAGCGTTCTTCTACGAGGCTGGGTGGACCTGAACCTGGACCAGGCTGCAGAAACACTTCACACACAGGGGTGGAGCGTTCTTCTAAAAGGCTGGGTGGACCTGAACCAGGACCAGGCCGCAGAAACACATCACACACAGGGGTGGAGCGTTCTTCTAAAAGGCTGGGTGGACCTGAACCTGAACCAGGCTGCAGAAACACATCACACACAGGGGTGGAGCGTTCTTCTAAAAGGCTGGGTGGACCTGAACCAGGACCAGGCCGCAGAAACACATCACACACAGGGGTGGAGCGTTCTTCTAAAAGGCTGGGTGGACCTGAACCAGGCTGCAGAAACACATCACACACAGGGGTGGAGCGTTCTTCTAAAAGGCTGGGTGGACCTGAACCAGGACCAGGCTGCAGAGACACATTACACACAGGGGTGGAGCGTTCTTCTAAAAGGCTGGGTGGACCTGAACCAGGCTGCAGAAATACATTACACACAGGGGTGGAGCGTTCTTCTATGAGGCTGGGTGGACCTGAACCAGGACCAGGCTGCAGAAACACATTACACACAGGGGTGGAGCGTTCTTCTAAAAGGCTGGGTGGACCTGAACCAGGACCAGGCTGCAGAAACACATCACACACAGGGGTGGGACGTTCTTCTACGAGGCTGGGTGGACCTGAACCTGAACCAGGCTGCAGAAACACATTACACACAGGGGTGGAACGTTCTTCTACGAGGCTGGGTGGACCTGAACCTGAACCAGGCTGCAGAAACACATTACACACAGGGGTGGAACGTTCTTCTACGAGGCTGGGTGGACCTGAACCTGAACCAGGCTGCAGAAACACATCACACACAGGGGTGGAACGTTCTTCTACGAGGCTGGGTGGACCTGAACCAGGACCAGGCTGCAGAAACACATTACACACAGGGGTGGAACGTTCTTCTAAAAGGCTGGGTGGACCTGAACCTGAACCAGGCTGCAGAAACACATCACACACAGGGGTGGAGCGTTCTTCTAAAAGGCTGGGTGGACCTGAACCAGGACCAGGCTGCAGAAACACATTACACACAGGGGTGGAGCGTTCTTCTAAAAGGCTGGGTGGACCTGAACCTGAACCAGGCTGCAGAAACACATCACACACAGGGGTGGAGCGTTCTTCTACGAGGCTGGGTGGACCTGAACCTGGACCAGGCTGCAGAAACACTTCACACACAGGGGTGGAGCGTTCTTCTAAAAGGCTGGGTGGACCTGAACCAGGACCAGGCCGCAGAAACACATCACACACAGGGGTGGAGCGTTCTTCTAAAAGGCTGGGTGGACCTGAACCTGAACCAGGCTGCAGAAACACATCACACACAGGGGTGGAGCGTTCTTCTAAAAGGCTGGGTGGACCTGAACCAGGACCAGGCCGCAGAAACACATCACACACAGGGGTGGAGCGTTCTTCTAAAAGGCTGGGTGGACCTGAACCTGAACCAGGCTGCAGAAACACATCACACACAGGGGTGGAGCGTTCTTCTAAAAGGCTGGGTGGACCTGAACCAGGACCAGGCTGCAGAAACACATTACACACAGGGGTGGAGCGTTCTTCTAAAAGGCTGGGTGGACCTGAACCAGGACCAGGCTGCAGAAACACATCACACACAGGGGTGGAGCGTTCTTCTAAAAGGCTGGGTGGACCTGAACCAGGACCAGGCTGCAGAAACACATCACACACAGGGGTGGAGCGTTCTTCTACGATGCTGGGTGGACCTGAACCAGGACCAGGCTGCAGAAACACATTACACACAGGGGTGGAGCGTTCTTCTAAAAGGCTGGGTGGACCTGAACCTGAACCAGGCTGCAGAAACACATTACACACAGGGGTGGAGCGTTCTTCTACGATGCTGGGTGGACCTGAACCAGGACCAGGCAGCAGAAACACATTACACACAGGGGTGGAGCGTTCTTCTAAAAGGCTGGGTGGACCTGAACCAGGACCAGGCTGCAGAAACACATTACACACAGGGGTGGAGCGTTCTTCTAAAAGGCTGGGTGGACCTGAACCTGAACCAGGCTGCAGAAACACATCACACACATGGGTGGAGCGTTCTTCTAAAAGGCTGGGTGGACCTGAACCAGGACCAGGCAGCAGAAACACATTACACACAGGGGTGGAGCGTTCTTCTAAAAGGCTGGGTGGACCTGAACCAGGACCAGGCTGCAGAAACACATTACACACAGGGGTGGAGCGTTCTTCTAAAAGGCTGGGTGGACCTGAACCTGAACCAGGCTGCAGAAACACATCACACACATGGGTGGAGCGTTCTTCTAAAAGGCTGGGTGGACCTGAACCAGGACCAGGCCACAGAAACACATTACACACAGGGGTGGAGCGTTCTTCTAAAAGGCTGGGTGGACCTGAACCAGGCTGCAGAAACACATTACACACAGGGGTGGAGCGTTCTTCTAAAAGGCTGGGTGGACCTGAACCAGGCTGCAGAAATACATTACACACAGGGGTGGAGCGTTCTTCTATGAGGCTGGGTGGACCTGAACCAGGACCAGGCTGCAGAAACACATTACACACAGGGGTGGAGCGTTCTTCTAAAAGGCTGGGTGGACCTGAACCAGGACCAGGCTGCAGAAACACATCACACACAGGGGTGGGACGTTCTTCTACGAGGCTGGGTGGACCTGAACCTGAACCAGGCTGCAGAAACACATTACACACAGGGGTGGAACGTTCTTCTACGAGGCTGGGTGGACCTGAACCTGAACCAGGCTGCAGAAACACTTCACACACAGGGGTGGAGCGTTCTTCTAAAAGGCTGGGTGGACCTGAACCAGGACCAGGCCGCAGAAACACATCACACACAGGGGTGGAGCGTTCTTCTAAAAGGCTGGGTGGACCTGAACCTGAACCAGGCTGCAGAAACACATCACACACAGGGGTGGAACGTTCTTCTACGAGGCTGGGTGGACCTGAACCAGGACCAGGCTGCAGAAACACATTACACACAGGGGTGGAACGTTCTTCTAAAAGGCTGGGTGGACCTGAACCTGAACCAGGCTGCAGAAACACATCACACACAGGGGTGGAGCGTTCTTCTAAAAGGCTGGGTGGACCTGAACCAGGACCAGGCTGCAGAAACACATTACACACAGGGGTGGAGCGTTCTTCTAAAAGGCTGGGTGGACCTGAACCTGAACCAGGCTGCAGAAACACATCACACACAGGGGTGGAGCGTTCTTCTACGAGGCTGGGTGGACCTGAACCTGGACCAGGCTGCAGAAACACTTCACACACAGGGGTGGAGCGTTCTTCTAAAAGGCTGGGTGGACCTGAACCAGGACCAGGCCGCAGAAACACATCACACACAGGGGTGGAGCGTTCTTCTAAAAGGCTGGGTGGACCTGAACCTGAACCAGGCTGCAGAAACACATCACACACAGGGGTGGAGCGTTCTTCTAAAAGGCTGGGTGGACCTGAACCAGGACCAGGCCGCAGAAACACATCACACACAGGGGTGGAGCGTTCTTCTAAAAGGCTGGGTGGACCTGAACCTGAACCAGGCTGCAGAAACACATCACACACAGGGGTGGAGCGTTCTTCTAAAAGGCTGGGTGGACCTGAACCAGGACCAGGCTGCAGAAACACATTACACACAGGGGTGGAGCGTTCTTCTAAAAGGCTGGGTGGACCTGAACCAGGACCAGGCTGCAGAAACACATCACACACAGGGGTGGAGCGTTCTTCTAAAAGGCTGGGTGGACCTGAACCAGGACCAGGCTGCAGAAACACATCACACACAGGGGTGGAGCGTTCTTCTACGATGCTGGGTGGACCTGAACCAGGACCAGGCTGCAGAAACACATTACACACAGGGGTGGAGCGTTCTTCTAAAAGGCTGGGTGGACCTGAACCTGAACCAGGCTGCAGAAACACATTACACACAGGGGTGGAGCGTTCTTCTACGATGCTGGGTGGACCTGAACCAGGACCAGGCAGCAGAAACACATTACACACAGGGGTGGAGCGTTCTTCTAAAAGGCTGGGTGGACCTGAACCAGGACCAGGCTGCAGAAACACATCACACACAGGGGTGGAGCGTTCTTCTAAAAGGCTGGGTGGACCTGAACCAGGACCAGGCCACAGAAACACATTACACACAGGGGTGGAGCGTTCTTCTAAAAGGCTGGGTGGACCTGAACCAGGCTGCAGAAACACATTACACACAGGGGTGGAGCGTTCTTCTAAAAGGCTGGGTGGACCTGAACCAGGCTGCAGAAATACATTACACACAGGGGTGGAGCGTTCTTCTATGAGGCTGGGTGGACCTGAACCAGGACCAGGCTGCAGAAACACATTACACACAGGGGTGGAGCGTTCTTCTAAAAGGCTGGGTGGACCTGAACCAGGACCAGGCTGCAGAAACACATCACACACAGGGGTGGGACGTTCTTCTACGAGGCTGGGTGGACCTGAACCTGAACCAGGCTGCAGAAACACATTACACACAGGGGTGGAACGTTCTTCTACGAGGCTGGGTGGACCTGAACCTGAACCAGGCTGCAGAAACACATTACACACAGGGGTGGAACGTTCTTCTACGAGGCTGGGTGGACCTGAACCTGAACCAGGCTGCAGAAACACATCACACACAGGGGTGGAACGTTCTTCTACGAGGCTGGGTGGACCTGAACCAGGACCAGGCTGCAGAAACACATTACACACAGGGGTGGAACGTTCTTCTAAAAGGCTGGGTGGACCTGAACCTGAACCAGGCTGCAGAAACACATCACACACAGGGGTGGAGCGTTCTTCTAAAAGGCTGGGTGGACCTGAACCAGGACCAGGCTGCAGAAACACATTACACACAGGGGTGGAGCGTTCTTCTAAAAGGCTGGGTGGACCTGAACCTGAACCAGGCTGCAGAAACACATCACACACAGGGGTGGAGCGTTCTTCTACGAGGCTGGGTGGACCTGAACCTGGACCAGGCTGCAGAAACACTTCACACACAGGGGTGGAGCGTTCTTCTAAAAGGCTGGGTGGACCTGAACCAGGACCAGGCCGCAGAAACACATCACACACAGGGGTGGAGCGTTCTTCTAAAAGGCTGGGTGGACCTGAACCTGAACCAGGCTGCAGAAACACATCACACACAGGGGTGGAGCGTTCTTCTAAAAGGCTGGGTGGACCTGAACCAGGACCAGGCCGCAGAAACACATCACACACAGGGGTGGAGCGTTCTTCTAAAAGGCTGGGTGGACCTGAACCTGAACCAGGCTGCAGAAACACATCACACACAGGGGTGGAGCGTTCTTCTAAAAGGCTGGGTGGACCTGAACCAGGACCAGGCTGCAGAAACACATTACACACAGGGGTGGAGCGTTCTTCTAAAAGGCTGGGTGGACCTGAACCAGGCTGCAGAAATACATTACACACAGGGGTGGAGCGTTCTTCTATGAGGCTGGGTGGACCTGAACCAGGACCAGGCTGCAGAAACACATTACACACAGGGGTGGAGCGTTCTTCTAAAAGGCTGGGTGGACCTGAACCAGGACCAGGCTGCAGAAACACATCACACACAGGGGTGGGACGTTCTTCTACGAGGCTGGGTGGACCTGAACCTGAACCAGGCTGCAGAAACACATTACACACAGGGGTGGAACGTTCTTCTACGAGGCTGGGTGGACCTGAACCTGAACCAGGCTGCAGAAACACATTACACACAGGGGTGGAACGTTCTTCTACGAGGCTGGGTGGACCTGAACCTGAACCAGGCTGCAGAAACACATCACACACAGGGGTGGAACGTTCTTCTACGAGGCTGGGTGGACCTGAACCAGGACCAGGCTGCAGAAACACATTACACACAGGGGTGGAACGTTCTTCTAAAAGGCTGGGTGGACCTGAACCTGAACCAGGCTGCAGAAACACATCACACACAGGGGTGGAGCGTTCTTCTAAAAGGCTGGGTGGACCTGAACCAGGACCAGGCTGCAGAAACACATTACACACAGGGGTGGAGCGTTCTTCTAAAAGGCTGGGTGGACCTGAACCTGAACCAGGCTGCAGAAACACATCACACACAGGGGTGGAGCGTTCTTCTACGAGGCTGGGTGGACCTGAACCTGGACCAGGCTGCAGAAACACTTCACACACAGGGGTGGAGCGTTCTTCTAAAAGGCTGGGTGGACCTGAACCAGGACCAGGCCGCAGAAACACATCACACACAGGGGTGGAGCGTTCTTCTAAAAGGCTGGGTGGACCTGAACCTGAACCAGGCTGCAGAAACACATCACACACAGGGGTGGAGCGTTCTTCTAAAAGGCTGGGTGGACCTGAACCAGGACCAGGCCGCAGAAACACATCACACACAGGGGTGGAGCGTTCTTCTAAAAGGCTGGGTGGACCTGAACCTGAACCAGGCTGCAGAAACACATCACACACAGGGGTGGAGCGTTCTTCTAAAAGGCTGGGTGGACCTGAACCAGGACCAGGCTGCAGAAACACATTACACACAGGGGTGGAGCGTTCTTCTAAAAGGCTGGGTGGACCTGAACCAGGACCAGGCTGCAGAAACACATCACACACAGGGGTGGAGCGTTCTTCTAAAAGGCTGGGTGGACCTGAACCAGGACCAGGCTGCAGAAACACATCACACACAGGGGTGGAGCGTTCTTCTACGATGCTGGGTGGACCTGAACCAGGACCAGGCTGCAGAAACACATTACACACAGGGGTGGAGCGTTCTTCTAAAAGGCTGGGTGGACCTGAACCTGAACCAGGCTGCAGAAACACATTACACACAGGGGTGGAGCGTTCTTCTACGATGCTGGGTGGACCTGAACCAGGACCAGGCAGCAGAAACACATTACACACAGGGGTGGAGCGTTCTTCTAAAAGGCTGGGTGGACCTGAACCAGGACCAGGCTGCAGAAACACATTACACACAGGGGTGGAGCGTTCTTCTAAAAGGCTGGGTGGACCTGAACCTGAACCAGGCTGCAGAAACACATCACACACATGGGTGGAGCGTTCTTCTAAAAGGCTGGGTGGACCTGAACCAGGACCAGGCAGCAGAAACACATTACACACAGGGGTGGAGCGTTCTTCTAAAAGGCTGGGTGGACCTGAACCAGGACCAGGCTGCAGAAACACATTACACACAGGGGTGGAGCGTTCTTCTAAAAGGCTGGGTGGACCTGAACCTGAACCAGGCTGCAGAAACACATCACACACATGGGTGGAGTGTTCTTCTAAAAGGCTGGGTGGACCTGAACCAGGACCAGGCCACAGAAACACATTACACACAGGGGTGGAGCGTTCTTCTAAAAGGCTGGGTGGACCTGAACCAGGCTGCAGAAACACATTACACACAGGGGTGGAGCGTTCTTCTAAAAGGCTGGGTGGACCTGAACCAGGCTGCAGAAATACATTACACACAGGGGTGGAGCGTTCTTCTATGAGGCTGGGTGGACCTGAACCAGGACCAGGCTGCAGAAACACATTACACACAGGGGTGGAGCGTTCTTCTAAAAGGCTGGGTGGACCTGAACCAGGACCAGGCTGCAGAAACACATCACACACAGGGGTGGGACGTTCTTCTACGAGGCTGGGTGGACCTGAACCTGAACCAGGCTGCAGAAACACATTACACACAGGGGTGGAACGTTCTTCTACGAGGCTGGGTGGACCTGAACCTGAACCAGGCTGCAGAAACACTTCACACACAGGGGTGGAGCGTTCTTCTAAAAGGCTGGGTGGACCTGAACCAGGACCAGGCCGCAGAAACACATCACACACAGGGGTGGAGCGTTCTTCTAAAAGGCTGGGTGGACCTGAACCTGAACCAGGCTGCAGAAACACATCACACACAGGGGTGGAGCGTTCTTCTAAAAGGCTGGGTGGACCTGAACCAGGACCAGGCCGCAGAAACACATCACACACAGGGGTGGAGCGTTCTTCTAAAAGGCTGGGTGGACCTGAACCTGAACCAGGCTGCAGAAACACATCACACACAGGGGTGGAGCGTTCTTCTAAAAGGCTGGGTGGACCTGAACCAGGACCAGGCTGCAGAAACACATTACACACAGGGGTGGAGCGTTCTTCTAAAAGGCTGGGTGGACCTGAACCAGGACCAGGCTGCAGAAACACATCACACACAGGGGTGGAGCGTTCTTCTAAAAGGCTGGGTGGACCTGAACCAGGACCAGGCTGCAGAAACACATCACACACAGGGGTGGAGCGTTCTTCTACGATGCTGGGTGGACCTGAACCAGGACCAGGCTGCAGAAACACATTACACACAGGGGTGGAGCGTTCTTCTAAAAGGCTGGGTGGACCTGAACCTGAACCAGGCTGCAGAAACAAATTACACACAGGGGTGGAGCGTTCTTCTACGATGCTGGGTGGACCTGAACCAGGACCAGGCAGCAGAAACACATTACACACAGGGGTGGAGCGTTCTTCTAAAAGGCTGGGTGGACCTGAACCAGGACCAGGCTGCAGAAACACATTACACACAGGGGTGGAGCGTTCTTCTAAAAGGCTGGGTGGACCTGAACCTGAACCAGGCTGCAGAAACACATCACACACAGGGGTGGAGCGTTCTTCTAAAAGGCTGGGTGGACCTGAACCAGGACCAGGCCACAGAAACACATTACACACAGGGGTGGAGCGTTCTTCTAAAAGGCTGGGTGGACCTGAACCAGGCTGCAGAAACACATTACACACAGGGGTGGAGCGTTCTTCTAAAAGGCTGGGTGGACCTGAACCAGGCTGCAGAAATACATTACACACAGGGGTGGAGCGTTCTTCTATGAGGCTGGGTGGACCTGAACCAGGACCAGGCTGCAGAAACACATTACACACAGGGGTGGAGCGTTCTTCTAAAAGGCTGGGTGGACCTGAACCAGGACCAGGCTGCAGAAACACATCACACACAGGGGTGGGACGTTCTTCTACGAGGCTGGGTGGACCTGAACCTGAACCAGGCTGCAGAAACACATTACACACAGGGGTGGAACGTTCTTCTACGAGGCTGGGTGGACCTGAACCTGAACCAGGCTGCAGAAACACATTACACACAGGGGTGGAACGTTCTTCTACGAGGCTGGGTGGACCTGAACCTGAACCAGGCTGCAGAAACACATCACACACAGGGGTGGAACGTTCTTCTACGAGGCTGGGTGGACCTGAACCAGGACCAGGCTGCAGAAACACATTACACACAGGGGTGGAACGTTCTTCTAAAAGGCTGGGTGGACCTGAACCTGAACCAGGCTGCAGAAACACATCACACACAGGGGTGGAGCGTTCTTCTAAAAGGCTGGGTGGACCTGAACCAGGACCAGGCTGCAGAAACACATTACACACAGGGGTGGAGCGTTCTTCTAAAAGGCTGGGTGGACCTGAACCTGAACCAGGCTGCAGAAACACATCACACACAGGGGTGGAGCGTTCTTCTACGAGGCTGGGTGGACCTGAACCTGGACCAGGCTGCAGAAACACTTCACACACAGGGGTGGAGCGTTCTTCTAAAAGGCTGGGTGGACCTGAACCAGGACCAGGCCGCAGAAACACATCACACACAGGGGTGGAGCGTTCTTCTAAAAGGCTGGGTGGACCTGAACCTGAACCAGGCTGCAGAAACACATCACACACAGGGGTGGAGCGTTCTTCTAAAAGGCTGGGTGGACCTGAACCAGGACCAGGCCGCAGAAACACATCACACACAGGGGTGGAGCGTTCTTCTAAAAGGCTGGGTGGACCTGAACCTGAACCAGGCTGCAGAAACACATCACACACAGGGGTGGAGCGTTCTTCTAAAAGGCTGGGTGGACCTGAACCAGGACCAGGCTGCAGAAACACATTACACACAGGGGTGGAGCGTTCTTCTAAAAGGCTGGGTGGACCTGAACCAGGACCAGGCTGCAGAAACACATCACACACAGGGGTGGAGCGTTCTTCTAAAAGGCTGGGTGGACCTGAACCAGGACCAGGCTGCAGAAACACATCACACACAGGGGTGGAGCGTTCTTCTACGATGCTGGGTGGACCTGAACCAGGACCAGGCTGCAGAAACACATTACACACAGGGGTGGAGCGTTCTTCTAAAAGGCTGGGTGGACCTGAACCTGAACCAGGCTGCAGAAACACATTACACACAGGGGTGGAGCGTTCTTCTACGATGCTGGGTGGACCTGAACCAGGACCAGGCAGCAGAAACACATTACACACAGGGGTGGAGCGTTCTTCTAAAAGGCTGGGTGGACCTGAACCAGGACCAGGCTGCAGAAACACATTACACACAGGGGTGGAGCGTTCTTCTAAAAAGCTGGGTGGACCTGAACCTGAACCAGGCTGCAGAAACACATCACACACAGGGGTGGAGCGTTCTTCTAAAAGGCTGGGTGGACCTGAACCAGGACCAGGCCACAGAAACACATTACACACAGGGGTGGAGCGTTCTTCTAAAAGGCTGGGTGGACCTGAACCAGGCTGCAGAAACACATTACACACAGGGGTGGAGCGTTCTTCTAAAAGGCTGGGTGGACCTGAACCAGGCTGCAGAAATACATTACACACAGGGGTGGAGCGTTCTTCTATGAGGCTGGGTGGACCTGAACCAGGACCAGGCTGCAGAAACACATTACACACAGGGGTGGAGCGTTCTTCTAAAAGGCTGGGTGGACCTGAACCAGGACCAGGCTGCAGAAACACATCACACACAGGGGTGGGACGTTCTTCTACGAGGCTGGGTGGACCTGAACCTGAACCAGGCTGCAGAAACACATTACACACAGGGGTGGAACGTTCTTCTACGAGGCTGGGTGGACCTGAACCTGAACCAGGCTGCAGAAACACATTACACACAGGGGTGGAACGTTCTTCTACGAGGCTGGGTGGACCTGAACCTGAACCAGGCTGCAGAAACACATCACACACAGGGGTGGAACGTTCTTCTACGAGGCTGGGTGGACCTGAACCAGGACCAGGCTGCAGAAACACATTACACACAGGGGTGGAACGTTCTTCTAAAAGGCTGGGTGGACCTGAACCTGAACCAGGCTGCAGAAACACATCACACACAGGGGTGGAGCGTTCTTCTAAAAGGCTGGGTGGACCTGAACCAGGACCAGGCTGCAGAAACACATTACACACAGGGGTGGAGCGTTCTTCTAAAAGGCTGGGTGGACCTGAACCTGAACCAGGCTGCAGAAACACATCACACACAGGGGTGGAGCGTTCTTCTACGAGGCTGGGTGGACCTGAACCTGGACCAGGCTGCAGAAACACTTCACACACAGGGGTGGAGCGTTCTTCTAAAAGGCTGGGTGGACCTGAACCAGGACCAGGCTGCAGAAACACATTACACACAGGGGTGGAACGTTCTTCTACGAGGCTGGGTGGACCTGAACCAGGACCAGGCTGCAGAAACACATTACACACAGGGGTGGAGCGTTCTTCTAAAAGGCTGGGTGGACCTGAACCTGGACCAGGCTGCAGAAACACATCACACACAGGGGTGGAGCGTTCTTCTAAAAGGCTGGGTGGACCTGAACCAGGACCAGGCAGCAGCAACACATTACACACAGGGGTGGAGCGTTCTTCTAAAAGGCTGGGTGGACCTGGACCTGAACCAGGCTGCAGAAACACATTACACACAGGGGTGGAGCGTTCTTCTACGAGGCTGGGTGGACCTGGACCTGAACCAGGCTGCAGAAACACATCACACACAGGGGTGGAGCGTTCTTCTACGGGGCTGGGTGGACCTGAACCAGGACCAGGCTGCAGAAACACATCACACACAGGGGTGGAGCGTTCTTCTACGAGGCTGGGTGGACCTGAACCAGGACCAGGCTGCAGAAACACATCACACACCACCAGATCTAATAACGAGACAGCTGCACCGATCCTGCTTTTAATGCCATGCCAATGAACCCCCACATTGCTCTGTATTCATGGCCACGGACCCCCCCCCACCTGAAAGGATGGGGTGCATACTTAGTTTAGACTAGTCATTGGTTAGACATGGGTTAAGGTTAGGTTAGGTTTAGGTGTGCTGCCGGGGTGCATACTTAGTTTAGACTAGCCATTGGTTAGACATGGGTTAAGGTTAGGTTTAGGGTGCATACTTAGTTTAGACTAGTCATTGGTTAGACATGGGTTAAGGTTAGGTTTAGGGTGCATACTTAGTTTAGACTAGTCACTGGTTAGACATGGGTTAAGGTTAGGTTTAGGGTGCATACTTAGTTTAGACTAGTCATTGGTTAGACATGGGTTAAGGTTAGGTTTAGGGGGGTGCATACTTAGTTTAGACTAGTCATTGGTTAGACATGGGTTAAGGTTAGGTTTAGGTGTGCTGCCCCGTGGGAGGTTAGGTTTAGGGTGAGGGTTTGAGATAGGTTGTAGTTGTAGGACTGATGGCTGGTCTAACCAATGACTAGTCTAAATTATGCCAGGGACCCCCGAAAGATTACTTAAAATTATTCCACATATTTCAGAATTGTTCATTCATTCATTCAAGTTTTATTTATTCTCGAAATTACACTGAGTAATTAAACTCATTTCCAGTGTCATCGAGTAATACAATATAATATAGAGAAACATCACAATACATCAGAAGACCAGGAAAAGAAAAACAAAAGGTATAGTTGTGAATTACATACAGTAGGGTTACAAATAAAAAGCTAAGACAAATTTCAAAACGATCTAAAAACAGTTACACATTGTGGGGGTCTGTATGCTCACCAAGGTTTTAAAACGTCTCAAGGTACCAGTGTGGTCAATGTTAATGTCGTTTGTAGGTCGTTGCATGTTGTTTTAGGGGCACAGAAGCTAAAGGCAGATCTACCAAGTTCAGAGTTAACTTTTGGTCCCTTGAATTGGGGGAAATTACTTGACCGGGTGTGGTAGCTAGGGTTCAGAGTCCTTGACCGGGTGTGGTAGCTAGGGTTCAGAGTCCTTGACCGGGTGTGGTAGCTAGGGTTCAGAGTCCTTGACCGGGTGTGGTAGCTAGGGTTCAGAGTCCCATTTCAGGAAAGATGAGATGTATTTAGGACAATCTCCAAGTATGGCTTTATACATATAGATTTATAGATATTAAAATATCTGATGCATTGTGGGCTTATACTGGGTTATTTTTGAACAGTGGTGGAACTAATTGTGATCAGGAGGTGTACGTACATCCAGGAAAGATCAACGGGTGCTCGAACAGAAGAGATAAACCGAAAAGAAGGAGGAATGCTCCCACAAATATACATTTATTACCAAAGCGGAGAAATACGTTTCGGCCTCTGTGGCCTTCGTCAGGTCAGGTATACTGAATAGCTTGAGAGAATAGTACTGCCGTAGCAGACAACCTGCAGCACTCCAGGTTCAGAGAATAGTACTGCCGTAGCAGACAACCCGCAGCACTCCAGGTTAGAGAATAGTACTGCCGTAGCAGACAACCTGCAGCACTCCAGGTTAGAGAATAGTACTGCCGTAGCAGACAACCTGCAGCACTCCAGGTTCAGAGAATAGTACTGCCGTAGCAGACAACCTGCAGCACTCCAGGTTAGAGAATAGTACTGCCGTAGCAGACAACCCGCAGCACTCCAGGTTCAGAGAATAGTACTGCCGTAGCAGACAACCTGCAGCACTCCAGGTTCAGAGAATAGTACTGCCGTAGCAGACAACCCGCAGCACTCCAGGTTAGAGAATAGTACTGCCGTAGCAGACAACCCGCAGCACTCCAGGTTAGAGAATAGTACTGCCGTAGCAGACAACCTGCAGCACTCCAGGTTCAGAGAATAGTACTGCCGTAGCAGACAACCTGCAGCACTCCAGGTTAGAGAATAGTACTGCCGTAGCAGACAACCCGCAGCACTCCAGGTTCAGAGAATAGTACTGCCGTAGCAGACAACCTGCAGCACTCCAGGTTAGAGAATAGTACTGCCGTAGCAGACAACCCGCAGCACTCCAGGTTCAGAGAATAGTACTGCCGTAGCAGACAACCCGCAGCACTCCAGGTTAGAGAATAGTACTGCCGTAGCAGACAACCTGCAGCACTCCAGGTTCATGAGAGAATAGTACTGCCGTAGCAGACAACCCACAGCACTCCAGGTTAGAGAATAGTACTGCCGTAGCAGACAACCCGCAGCACTCCAGGTTCAGAGAATAGTACTGCCGTAGCAGACAACCCGCAGCACTCCAGGTTAGAGAATAGTACTGCCGTAGCAGACGACCCGCAGCACTCCAGGTTCAGAGAATAGTACTGCCGTAGCAGACAACCCGCAGCACTCCAGGTTCATGAGAGAATAGTACTGCCGTAGCAGACAACCCGCAGCACTCCAGGTCAGAGAATAGTACTGCCGTAGCAGACAACCCACAGCACTCCAGGTTCATGAGAGAATAGTACTGCCGTAGCAGACAACCCGCAGCACTCCAGGTTAGAGAATAGTACTGCCGTAGCAGACAACCTGCAGCACTCCAGGTTAGAGAATAGTACTGCCGTAGCAGACAACCCGCAGCACTCCAGGTTAGAGAATAGTACTGCCGTAGCAGACAACCTGCAGCACTCCAGGTTAGAGAATAGTACTGCCGTAGCAGACAACCCGCAGCACTCCAGGTTCATGAGAGAATAGTACTGCCGTAGCAGACAACCCGCAGCACTCCAGGTTCAGAGAATAGTACTGCCGTAGCAGACATTGTATTTACCTCTGAGACTGAAAACGAACGCGTTTCGGCCTGTATGGCCTTCCTCAGCGTTTGTCATACATACTGAATAGCATGTGCAGAAGACAGGTTATATATATATAGATAGATAGATTCTTTATGTATGTGTCATGCACCCAAGGTGCCCAGCCCACATGGACTTATAGGACAGTGTACAAAAAACACTTTATTTTTTTTCACACAAACAAAACATTCTGCCTTTTTCCCACACTTTGCATAAAACATCTGCTAAAGCAAAAATACCTTTCCTAAAACAAAATTCCAGTTTTTCGATTGTTGTCATTTTACAAAATAATACATGTCTTAATTCTTCATATAATGGGCAGTAAAACAAAAAATGAATTTCATTTTCAATTTCTTTCAAATCACACACTAAACACACTCTGTCCTCCTCAGGAGTACCAATGAATCTATATAAATACCTGTCTTATGCACTGCTGTTCAGTATACCTGACGAAGGCCATACAGAGGCTGGAACGTTGTGTGTTTTTTCCGCATTGGTAATAAATATATATATTTTTGGGATCATTCAAAACCGTGTGCAGACTTCCTGCTTCTTTTTAAACTAATTGTGATGCCATGTAGGCCTATTAACTCATTCTGCTAGGGACCCCCTGGGAGTGGGACCCCCTCAAGAACCCGGACCCCACTTTGAGAACCACATGTTTCTAACCCATTTTGGGCGGGAACCCCTTTTGGTGTTTTAAACATTATATTATACTTTAGCTATTGAAAAATAGCAGATCTACAAGCTCATAGCGCGGCACCAAGTGCCTCGCTATGAACTTGTAGGTCTGCTATTTTTGAAAAATCGTGAAAATGTGCCTCAAATCTTTGAATATATATTCTTTCAGAGTTTCAGTTTTTAACTCATATCTTTACTATGGGGGCTCCCTGGAACAACATATCCTTGACATGACATAAAGAACCACTGATATAGAAACATGAGGTTTTTCAGAAAAAAATACATTTTAAAAGGACATTTTTTAAATGTCGACGTCAGGATCAGCATAAAGCTTGAGTGTCACATCCAGGGCCAAATTAGCCATTGGGCCAATGGGGCCGTGGCCCAGGGGCCCTTGGCTCTCAGGGGCCCCTGTGGGGTTAATCCGTCCCTGGTCACATCATGGGGTTACAGGTGTGTGACATATTTTTCTAGGTCTAGCAGAGATAGCAACAAATAGAGAGATAGCAACACACCATGTGCAACACAGATTCGGCACAAACAAGGGACTAAATAATTTTTACGCCCTACCAACAGTCATTAAGACATGCGAATCCCTTGACTCCTTCAAAACCACTCTCAAAGGGCACCTACGGACGGCTGCAATTCGAAACTGGCCCCCAGAAAATCTGAATCCCCCCCACCCCCTCATTTATGATGAATTCCTGTTCTGTTCTTTGTCTATATAGAAGTGTCTATTTGTACGTCTCTAAATGTTTTGATGAATTGAACAAGGTGGACCCTCTTGTAAACAAGTGTAATGTGTAATGCTTTATGGTGTCGTACACTCACAGTTAACAGTCTTTGTATCGAGTTGTGCTTGAAATGTACTGTAATTCTGCAAACTGTTAATAAATATTTCAATCAATCAAAAAATAGTTGTTCAAAGAACTTTACTGAGCCACTTAATGTTGTATCTAGTAATAATGGAGCAATTATTATAGTCTAATTAACCCAATATAGTGGAACAGTATAGTGTAACATGATAGTATAGAATATAGATCCATGCAAATATAAAATGAAATATACAAATAATAAATATTTTTGTTTTAGAACCAATGCCAATTAAAGCTGCTAATAAGCAATAATATGTCAACATTTTAATGACCTTTTTTTTTTAAATTCAGACAGCCAGCAATGGGTAGAACGCTCCCAAAAATAAGCTTTTTTTAAAGGAAGAAAATACACTGTTCCAATGTAATTACATACATTTTTATGTTTCTTACTTTTGCTTGATGTTTTGTGTGTAAAGCACATTGAATCGCCTTGTTGTTGAAACCATGGCTACTAGCCTCCCTTCCTGTGCACAGTTTATAGTGTCACCTTTCATTTGATAGTGTACACCTATATAACTCTATGGCGTACACACAGTACAATTCTATTATCCCATTTTGGACGGGAACCCCTTTTGGTGTTTTAAGCATTAGGTTATGCTCTAGCTATTGAAAAACAGCAGATCTACAAGCTCATAGCGCGGCACCGAGCTTGTAGGTCTGCTATTTTTTGAAAAATCGTGGCACAAATTTGGAATATATATATTCTTTCCGAGCGAACGTTTTTAACTGAAATGTTTGCTTGCTGGAACAACATATTTTCAGATGGGGGGCCAAATATATATATATTTTTTTTTTGGGGTCCTTGACATGAAATATTTTTTAAAACCACTGATAAAGAAACATATAGGTTTTTCAGCAAACTGTCATGATTTAAAAAGTAGGAGTAGGTAAGGTAATGTTAACGAAGTCCACACCCACAACACCAGAGGGAGTGCAACGAACCATGTACAACCCAGATTCGGCACAAACAAGGGACTAAATTCTTTTCGCTCCTATGCCACCAAAATGTGGAACGCCCTACCAACTGTCATTAAGACATGCAAATCCCTTGACTCCTTCAAAACCGCTCTCAAAGGGCACCTACGGATGGCTGCAATTCGAAACTGGCCCCCGTAAAATCTGAATCCCCCCCCCGCCCCCCCCCCTTTTCCCCTCACTGTATATATTTCTTTTCCCTTTTTACCTCCTTTATGATGAATTCCTGTTCTGTCTATAGAAGTGTCTATTTGTACGTCTCTAAATGTTTTGATGATTTGAACATGGTGGACCCTATTGGAAACAAGTGTAATGCTTAATTGGGTCGTCCACTCACAGTTAACAGCCTTTGTATTGAGTTTGTGCTTGAAATGTACTGTAATTCTGCAAACTGTTAATAAATTCTTCAATCAATCAATCAATCAAGGTGTTGTATATTTATGTATAGGTACTTTGAGGTGTATTATGGATGTTGTATTAGCTGGTCCAAAATGTGAAGTGTAATTTTATTACTGCCTCTTGGCCAGTTCCCACTTGTAAAAGAGACGCAGTCTCAATGTGTTTTTACTGGTTAAATAAAGGTTAAATAAAATAAAATAAAATTTAGAAGACATTTGTAGAATCTGGTGTCAGTCTTAAATGGGTTATAGGACATGGTCTCTTTTATTGTGTCACCATCATGTCACTGTCACCAAGCTGCCATCAGCTGCTGCCTGACAGCCAGCCCAGTTCTGACGATACCGGGGCGGAAGCAGTAATCAGCTGACAGTCAGAGGAGGAGGCGGCGACGTGATCATCATCATCATCATCCTCAAGCCCCAGTGAGGAAGAGGAAAGGGAGAGAGAGAGAGAGAGAGAGCCATCTTCACCCCGACAGCAGCCCGGTGGTGGTACACTCTGTCTGTCTGTCTGTCTGTCAGGAGGAGAGACCAGAGAGGAGGAGGAGGAGGAGGTGTGGGGGACCGTACGTGGGGGAGATTTTGGGGAGGACCCTGGCTTGATGATGAAGACATAGGAGACCCTAAAAATATATATCTTTTTTTTAAAGGACCGCCGGTGTCAGACTCAGAGAGGAAGGGGAGAAGAAGAGAGGGGGGTCTTCTTCTTCTTCTTCACACACAGAGGAAAACCCAGCGGGGGGGCTTTGCTTTGAGGAGGAGGAAGAGGAGGAAGAGGAGGAGGAAAAAGGACTACTTTGAAACGTATACAAAGAAAAGGGAAAAAAATCAAGAAAATGTGAAGTGGGGATTTTTAATACAAAGCAGGACAAGGAACATTATATCTTTTTCGGAGGAACTTATATTATTGGGACCACCATCACCACCACATCAGGAGACTTCTGCAGGCTGCTTTGTTTCTCTGATAGAATAGAGACTACAAAAAGAAGCCAGAAGGAGAGAGAATGTAGCCTGGGCTCCTCCAACCAAGAAGTTACTTCAATGTAAACAAACAGCTATACTATTAGCACCACAGCTAACTGGGGCTAGAAGCTAGCCTGATAGCACCTCAGGGGCTCCACACAGACAAGAAGAGGTGGCAGGAGACAGGAGGAGGTGAAGATAAGAAGAAGAACCACCGGACAGGAGGAGCACTCTTCTTCCCCCAGGCTGCTGTGCCGCGGCCCCGGGCGCCCTGTCCCACCGTCCCCGGCAGCTGTCAACTCGACCCGGGGGAATGTTTTGATTCTGGTCGGTGTCACCGCCGCCGCCGGGTCTGTTAGCTTCAGTTAGCATTCTGTGTCCTTCCCTTCTCCCTCACCAGCCCAGCCAGCAGCTTAGCAGGGGTTAGCATGTTAGCATGCTAATTAGCTTCTCCCTCACCGGCCCAGCAGCTTAACGGAGCTAGCATGTTAGCATGCTAATTAGCTTCTCCCTGGCAAGCCCCATCAGCTTAACGGTGCTAGCATGTTAGCATGCTAATTAGCTTCTCCCTGGCAAACTCCAGCAGCTTAACGGTGTTAGCATGTTAGCATGCAAATTAGCTTCTCCCTCACCAAGCCCAGCAGTTTAGCGGTGCTAGCATGTTAGCATGCTAACGCTTCGGGTTTTTTGCTTCTCCTTCGCCAGCCAGCCAGCCAGCAGCTTAACGACGCTAGCACGTTAGCATGCTAACGCTAAGCCTAAGCCAGTGAAAGCTAGTGTAGCATTCAGAGAAGGAAGGATCCGAGTGACTTGAGAGCAGCCGAACAAACAAAGGGAGATATTAATTAAAAAGAGACGCTTGTCTTGTTGAAATGTGAACTTCATGGAGACTCTGCGTCGGAGAACGAGGATAAATAGTTGACTCTGACAGATCGAGGTCATTTGGTAATAAACACGTTTTTATATATATGAAGAAATGAATGTCCAACTGTGTAGAGAGAGAGAGAGAGAGAGCGGTGTTTGACCAGCTGATTATGAGCAAACAAGAAAGGGAAAAACAATCATTTTATATATAATATATTAGCGTATATACACCAGATTATAACGGAATGATTATGTCTATTTAACCCAGCAGTGAGTTAGGGTGTAATGTGTTGTCAGGTTGACAGGCGCTAGCTGTGGATTGTAAAGTTTTCCTCGTTTTTTGGCATTCATTTAGAATCAACTCGTCGACATTATTTTGTTTACACTCGACCTGTCCCTAAACTAACTTTAGTTAATGGTGGTGGGGGTCGTTTTATTTTCTGGCACCCAGAGTCTAAACTATAGACCCCAGCAACAGCACACAGTCAGTAAACTTAGTTCAACGTGAAAACCAAAAAGAAGCGAAATGCTCTCGTAAATGTGATCCTGTAGTTCAGTGAGTCGGTCAGGGCCAGCCAGGCAGTAATGGATTCAGTTTCAGATAACTATATCGCCCTAAATGGCAATAAGGCTCTTGGTTTGCGAAAGATAAGAAGCAGCTAGCGGTTCCAACCCATTCCACCATGAAACTTTAAAAGTTTAGCTTCTTTAATTAAAACACAAGAACTATAGAATAGATACCAGGGTGCCAGACTGTCATTTTTTAAGTGTATGTTTCAGCCAGGAACCTGAATAAACTACAACAACAACAAAACGTTACAGAAAGTTAACATAGTTTTCCCTTTGTTTTGCTAAACAGGATACGATGTGTTTATTCTGTAGCTAAAGTGGAGTTTAAAAGTATCTAGGAGTTTGTTTTGGTTATTTTTTTGTGTGTGTGGCTGCCCCTCCCCCAATTAGAAGTTAGAACACTTGTGTATTCTTGATCTTTTTTCTTCATACAGTCTTTCTTATTCCATTTAGGACTGGGACCAGATTCTACTAAATGTCTTCTAAATCCTGACAGTTTTCTGTTCTCAAGCCCCTATGTTTCTGTGTCAGTGGTTCTCAAGCCCCTATGTTTCTGTGTCAGTGGTTCTAACCCCCTATGTTTCTGTGTCAGTGGTTCTCAAACCCCTATGTTTCTGTGTCAGTGGTTCTCAAACCCCTATGTTTCTGTGTCAGTGGTTCTCAAACCCCTATGTTTCTTTGTCAGTGGTTCTAACCCCCTATGTTTCCGTGTCAGTGGTTCTCAAACCCCTATGTTTCTGTGTCAGTGGTTCTCACAGGGTTAAACCCCTATGTTTCTGTGTCAGTGGTTCTCACAGGGTTAAACCCCTATGTTTCTGTGTCAGTGGTTCTCACAGGGTTAAACCCCTATGTTTCTGTGTCAGTGGTTCTCACAGGGTTAAAACCCCTATGTTTCTGTGTCAGTGGTTCTCAAACTATTTCATGTCAAGGTCGGACCCCAGAGATTATATGTAATCGGCTGGCCGACCCCTGTCTGAAAATATGCTGTTTCCTCCCCGAAGCAAAGATATGAGTTAAAATCTTTCCCTGTGAAAGAAGCATATATTCAAAGATTTGCGCCACATTTTCACGATTTAAAAAAAAATAGCAGATCTACAAGCTCGTAGCGCGGCACCGAGTGCCGCGCTACGAGCTTGTAGATCTGCTATTTTTCAATTGCTTAAGTATAACACAATGCTTTAAAACACCAAAAGGGGTTCCCGTCCTGAATCGGGGTTAAATAATACTTTAAGGAAAAAGAAAGAAGAAAGTGTTGTTGTTGTTGTGTGAGGCCTCCTTGTTGATCATCGACCCCCTCTTTCTTTTTTGCAGACCCCACCGTTTCATTAAAAGGGGGGAGGGGGAGAAAGACAGCCAACATGGAGCTGATGTTCGCAGAGTGGGAGGACGGCGAGAGGTTCTCCTTCGAGGACTCGGACCGCTTCGAGGAGGACTCGCTGTGCAGCTTCATCTCCGAGGCCGAGAGCCTCTGTCAGAACTGGAGGGGATGGAGGAAGCAGTCCGCAGGGCCCAACTCCCCTACGGTCAAAATCAAAGGTAACGTAACCGCACGCACGCACGCACGCATGCACACACACACACACACACACACACACACACAGAGCCTCTGTCAGAACTGGCGGGGCTGGAGGAAGTGGTCTGCCGGGCCCAACTCCCATACTGTCAAAATCAAAGGTATGGCTGGCTGTCGCACACACACACACTCCTTTCGTACACTTTAGGAGTTATAGATCTGTAAGGGTCCATTTGGTTCCATTCATACATGTAGTACACTAGGAGTTACAGATCTGTAAGGGTCCATTTGGTTCCATTTGTACATGTAGTACACTAGGAGTTACACATCTGTAAGGGTCCATTTGGTTCCATTCATACATGTAGTACACTAGGAGTTACACATCTGTAAGGGTCCATTTGGTTCCATTCATACATGTACTACACTAGGAGTTACAGATCTGTAAGGGTCCATTTGGTTCCATTTGTACATGTAGTACACTAATAATAATACAACTTTATTTGTATAGCACCTTTCATGACAGCTCAAAGTGCTTTACAGTTGCGCAGAATGACAATAGGCTCCCCCTGGAGAGATCTACCCTGGCACCATTAGCTGCTGTTTTTGAGGGGTTGTGCTAGCAGCAGCACCATTCATAATATCGGCTCTAATGTTACACATTTAGTTATCAAAAAAGCATGCAAACTCATTACACTTAGCTTTAGAAGCCGGGAACGACTGCTTGTAGGACTGGGAGGGGGGGGGGGGGGGGGTTAAAAGTCGTTCAATGGTAGAGAATAAGGCATTGTTCTTGTTCTCATCTGTAAGGGTCTCTACTGTACTACTCATTTCCCTCTATAGCAGTCGGTATATCAGCCACACTGTGTTAAGGGTCTCTACTGTACTACTCATTTCCCTCTATAGCAGTCGGTATATCAGCCACACTGTGTTAAGGGTCTCTGTACTACTCATTCCCCTCTATAGCAGTCGGTATATCAGCCACACTGTGTTAAGGGTCTCTGTACTACTCATTTCCCTCTATAGCAGTCGGTATATCAGCCACACTGTGTTAAGTGTCTCTGTACTACTCATTCCCCTCTATAGCAGTCGGTATATCAGCCACACTGTGTTAAGGGTCTCTGTACTACTCATTTCCCTCTATAGCAGTCGGTATATCAGCCACACTGTGTTAAGGGTCTCTGTACTACTCATTCCCCTCTATAGCAGTCGGTATATCAGCCACACTGTGTTAAGGGTCTCTACTGTACTACTCATTCCCCTCTATAGCAGTCGGTATATCAGCCACACTGTGTTAAGGGTCTCTGTACTACTCATTCCCCTCTATAGCAGTCGGTATATCAGGCCACACTGTGTTAAGGGTCTCTGTACTACTCATTTCCCTCTATAGCAGTCGGTATATCAGCCACACTGTGTTAAGGGTCTCTGTACTACTCATTTCCCTCTATAGCAGTCGGTATATCAGCCACACTGTGTTAAGGGTCTCTGTACTACTCATTCCCCTCTATAGCAGTCGGTATATCAGCCACACTGTGTTAAGGGTCTCTGTACTACTCATTCCCCTCTATAGCAGTCGGTATATCAGCCACACTGTGTTAAGGGTCTCTGTACTACTCATTCCCCTCTATAGCAGTCGGTATATCAGCCACACTGTGTTAAGGGTCTCTGTACTACTCATTCCCCTCTATAGCAGTCGGTATATCAGCCACACTGTGTTAAGGGTCTCTGTACTACTCATTCCCCTCTATAGCAGTCGGTATATCAGCCACACTGTGTTAAGGGTCTCTGTACTACTCATTCCCCTCTATAGCAGTCGGTATATCAGCCACACTGTGTTAACTTTGGCTTCAGAAACACATTGTCCTGTCGTTGTATTATTGTGATGTTGTGTTTTGGTAGACGCAGACAGACAGACGGTGATGTTTTTGGGTGACCCAAACAAACCGCTGAAAACCGCCAAATATCCAGTGAATGCTGGTATTTTTATTATTTTGTTGTCCATTTGGTTCTTTTTGTACACGGTCCCTCTGAGTCAGGCCGAAATAACATTTGATGATGCTCTTTCCTGTGTGTGTGTGTGTGTGTGATACAACGCCCAACACACAGCTCTGTACAGAGAACAGAGGTTGATGTGATATTCTCTCTAAGGTCGTCCTCAGACGAGCCCTCCATCTGCGCTTCTGTTAACCGATTTTGGGCGGGAACCCCTTTTGGTGTTTTAAAGCATTATGTTATGCTTTAGCTATTGAAAAATAGCAGATCTACAAGCTCATAGCGCGGCCCTGAGTGCCGCACTACGAGCTTGTAGGTCTGCTATTTAGTCTTGAAAGTGTGGTGCAAATCTTTGAATATATATTCTTTCAGAGCAAACGTTTTGAGTCAAATCTGTGCTTCTGAGGGGTCCCTGGAACAACATATTTTCAGATGGGGGTCGGCGGCCAAATACAGATAATTCTGGGGGTCCTTGACATGAAATAGTTTGAGAACCACTGATATAGAAACACAGGTTTTTCAGAATTTAGAAGACATTCGTAGAATCGCTCTCAGGTCTAAATGGGTTGAAATAAGTGTCATGGAATTATTATCTTAAATGTCCTGTACTGTATGTCTTGGTGCAGTTTATGAGTTTTGGAAATGGAATAATAAAACTGTAGCTCGGTCTCACATTTAAGAGATATATTATGATCATTGCTAGTTGCTACAGTGTTTGTTCAGCAACAGGGGTCTGTCCAGCTTAGATCTTTTAAATCTTATCCAATCAGGAGAGGGATCTCATGCAGGATATACTGTATAATTAACCCATTCTGACCTGAGTTCAGATTCTATAAATGTCTTCTACATCCTGACAGTTTTCTGAAAAAGCTATGTTTCTATGTCAGTCGTCCTTCGATTTTTCAAAAATAGCAGACCTACAAGCTCGTAGCGCGCCACTCGGTGGCGCGCTACGAGCTTGTAGATCTGCTATTTTTCAACAGCTAAAGCATAACATAATGCTAACACCAAAAGGGGTTCCCGCCCAAAATGGGTTCAAGTGAAATTGGAAGTGATCTAACAAAAATCACAACGTGCCACGATGACGCGTTGTGAACTTGTAGATCAAACATTAACCCATTCTGTGCGGAAACCCCTTTTGGTTTGTTTTAAGCATTATGTTGGTACTTTAGCTATTGGAAAATACCGGTAGCTATTTTTGAAAAATTGTCAAAATGTGGTGAAAATCTTTGAATATATATTCTTTCAGAGCGAACGTTTTTAACTCAAATCTTTGCTACTGGAGGGTCCCTGGAACGGGTCGGTGGCCAATTTCATATATTTTTGGGGGTCCTTGACATGAAAAAGGTTGAGCATGACTGACAGAAACATGGGATTTAGAAGACATTTGTAGAATCGTCCTCAGCAGGTCTAAATGGGTTAACATTACATTAATTGTAATCGAGATGCTGATTTTAAATGATATATTCAATTCAATTCAATTCAATTTTATTAAAGTGTCAAATCACAACAATTTGTCTCAAGACACTTTACAACCAACAAAGATCCACCCAGAGCAAGCAACATTACGACAATGGTAACGAAAAACTCCCCTTTAGGAAGAAACGTCAGGCAGAACCCGACTCTAGGGTGGGCGGCCATCTGCCTCGACCGTGTCGGGGGAGAGGGGGGGGTAGAGGGGAATAGGAAGAAAGAATAGAAGAGAGATAGACAGGGTGGGCTCCATGGAGGGGCCTGGTCCACATCTGGTCCAGGTCGTGCACTGTGACGCCGGGTCCACGGTCACACTTCTGGTGGGCTCCATGAAGTGGCCTGGTCCACGGTCACACTCGGCAGTCAGTTAGGGGTTGCTCAGCCCTACTGGTAAGAGTGGTCCATCTTTGGCAGGTTTCTGGTTTGGTTCTGATTGAAGTGTTTAGTTTGGCTGGTAGAAGGTGTGAAAGCTGACTGGCATCCACCGATGGCTATTCTGGCAGAGAGTCCAGTCATGGTTTTCCCATTTTCTCTCTTTTTTTTAATTATGCGATGTATTATGGCAAAACTCTCCAAATGAACCCTCCTGTCTCTGTCTTCTAACTCTCCAAATGAACCCTCCTGTCTCTGTCTTCTAACTCTCCAAATGAACCCTCCTGTCTGTGTCTTCTAACTCTCCAAATGAACCCTCCTGTCTGTGTCTTCTAACTCTCCAAATGAACCCTCCTGTCTGTGTCTTCTAACTCTCCAAATGAACCCTCCCGTCTGTGTCTTCTCTCCAAATGAACCCTCCTGTCTCTGTCTTCTAACTCTCCAAATGAACCCTCCTGTCTGTGTCTTCTAACTCTCCAAATGAACCCTCCTGTCTGTGTCTTCTCTCCAAATGAACCCTCCTGTCTCTGTCTTCTAACTCTCCAAATGAACCCTCCCGTCTGTGTCTTCTCTCCAAATGAACCCTCCTGTCTCTGTCTTCTAACTCTCCAAATGAACCCTCCTGTCTGTGTCTTCTAACTCTCCAAATGAACCCTCCTGTCTCTGTCTTCTCTCCAAATGAACCCTCCTGTCTCTGTCTTCTAACTCTCCAAATGAACCCTCCTGTCTGTGTCTTCTAACTCTCCAAATGAACCCTCCTGTCTGTGTCTTCTAACTCTCCAAATGAACCCTCCCGTCTGTCTTCTAACTCTCCAAATGAACCCTCCCGTCTGTCTTCTAACTCTCCAAATGAACCCTCCCGTCTCTGTCTTCTAACTCTCCAAATGAACCCTCCCGTCTGTCTTCTAACTCTCCAAATGAACCCTCCCGTCTGTGTCTTCTAACTCTCCAAATGAACCCTCCTGTCTGTGTCTTCTAACTCTCCAAATGAACCCTCCCGTCTGTGTCTTCTAACTCTCCAAATGAACCCTCCCGTCTCTGTCTTCTAACTCTCCAAATGAACCCTCCCGTCTCTGTCTTCTAACTCTCCAAATGAACCCTCCCCTCTCTGTCTTCTAACTCTCCAAATGAACCCTCCTGTCTCTGTCTTCTAACTCTCCAAATGGACCCTCCTGTCTCTGTCTTCTAACTCTCCAAATGAACCCTCCTGTCTCTGTCTTCTAACTCTCCAAATGAACCCTCCCGTCTCTGTCTTCTAACTCTCCAAATGAACCCTCCCGTCTCTGTCTTCTAACTCTCCAAATGAACCCTCCCCTCTCTGTCTTCTAACTCTCCAAATGAACCCTCCTGTCTCTGTCTTCTAACTCTCCAAATGAACCCTCCTGTCTCTGTCTTCTAACTCTCCAAATGAACCCTCCTGTCTGTGTCTTCTAACTCTCCAAATGAACCCTCCCGTCTCTGTCTTCTCTCCAAATGAACCCTCCTGTCTCTGTCTTCTAACTCTCCAAATGAACCCTCCTGTCTGTGTCTTCTAACTCTCCAAATGAACCCTCCCGTCTCTGTCTTCTAACTCTCCAAATGAACCCTCCTGTCTCTGTCTTCTAACTCTCCAAATGAACCCTCCTGTCTCTGTCTTCTAACTCTCCAAATGAACCCTCCCGTCTGTGTCTTCTAACTCTCCAAATGAACCCTCCTGTCTGTGTCTTCTAACTCTCCAAATGAACCCTCCCGTCTCTGTCTTCTAACTCTCCAAATGAACCCTCCCGTCTCTGTCTTCTAACTCTCCAAATGAACCCTCCTGTCTGTGTCTTCTAACTCTCCAAATGAACCCTCCTGTCTCTGTCTTCTAACTCTCCAAATGAACCCTCCCGTCTCTGTCTTCTAACTCTCCAAATGAACCCTCCTGTCTCTGTCTTCTAACTCTCCAAATGAACCCTCCCGTCTGTGTCTTCTCTCCAAATGAACCCTCCCGTCTGTCTTCTAACTCTCCAAATGAACCCTCCCGTCTGTCTTCTAACTCTCCAAATGAACCCTCCTGTCTGTGTCTTCTAACTCTCCAAATGAACCCTCCCGTCTCTGTCTTCTAACTCTCCAAATGAACCCTCCTGTCTCTGTCTTCTAACTCTCCAAATGAACCCTCCCCTCTCTGTCTTCTAACTCTCCAAATGAACCCTCCTGTCTCTGTCTTCTAACTCTCCAAATGGACCCTCCTGTCTCTGTCTTCTAACTCTCCAAATGAACCCTCCTGTCTCTGTCTTCTAACTCTCCAAATGAACCCTCCCGTCTGTGTCTTCTAACTCTCCAAATGAACCCTCCTGTCTCTGTCTTCTAACTCTCCAAATGAACCCTCCTGTCTCTGTCTTCTAACTCTCCAAATGAACCCTCCTGTCTGTGTCTTCTAACTCTCCAAATGAACCCTCCCGTCTCTGTCTTCTCTCCAAATGAACCCTCCTGTCTCTGTCTTCTAACTCTCCAAATGAACCCTCCTGTCTGTGTCTTCTAACTCTCCAAATGAACCCTCCCGTCTCTGTCTTCTAACTCTCCAAATGAACCCTCCTGTCTGTGTCTTCTAACTCTCCAAATGAACCCTCCTGTCTCTGTCTTCTAACTCTCCAAATGAACCCTCCCGTCTGTGTCTTCTAACTCTCCAAATGAACCCTCCTGTCTCTGTCTTCTAACTCTCCAAATGAACCCTCCTGTCTGTGTCTTCTAACTCTCCAAATGAACCCTCCTGTCTCTGTCTTCTAACTCTCCAAATGAACCCTCCTGTCTGTGTCTTCTAACTCTCCAAATGAACCCTCCCGTCTGTCTTCTAACTCTCCAAATGAACCCTCCCGTCTGTCTTCTAACTCTCCAAATGAACCCTCCCGTCTCTGTCTTCTAACTCTCCAAATGAACCCTCCCGTCTGTGTCTTCTAACTCTCCAAATGAACCCTCCTGTCTCTGTCTTCTAACTCTCCAAATGAACCCTCCCGTCTCTGTCTTCTAACTCTCCAAATGAACCCTCCTGTCTGTGTCTTCTAACTCTCCAAATGAACCCTCCTGTCTGTGTCTTCTAACTCTCCAAATGAACCCTCCCGTCTGTCTTCTAACTCTCCAAATGAACCCTCCCGTCTGTCTTCTAACTCTCCAAATGAACCCTCCTGTCTCTGTCTTCTAACTCTCCAAATGAACCCTCCCGTCTCTGTCTTCTAACTCTCCAAATGAACCCTCCCGTCTCTGTCTTCTAACTCTCCAAATGAACCCTCCTGTCTCTGTCTTCTAACTCTCCAAATGAACCCTCCCGTCTGTCTTCTAACTCTCCAAATGAACCCTCCTGTCTCTGTCTTCTAACTCTCCAAATGAACCCTCCTGTCTGTGTCTTCTAACTCTCCAAATGAACCCTCCCGTCTGTCTTCTAACTCTCCAAATGAACCCTCCCGTCTGTCTTCTAACTCTCCAAATGAACCCTCCTGTCTCTGTCTTCTAACTCTCCAAATGAACCCTCCCGTCTCTGTCTTCTAACTCTCCAAATGAACCCTCCCGTCTCTGTCTTCTAACTCTCCAAATGAACCCTCCCGTCTCTGTCTTCTAACTCTCCAAATGAACCCTCCCGTCTGTCTTCTAACTCTCCAAATGAACCCTCCCGTCTGTGTCTTCTAACTCTCCAAATGAACCCTCCTGTCTCTGTCTTCTAACTCTCCAAATGAACCCTCCTGTCTGTGTCTTCTAACTCTCCAAATGAACCCTCCCGTCTCTGTCTTCTAACTCTCCAAATGAACCCTCCCGTCTCTGTCTTCTAACTCTCCAAATGAACCCTCCTGTCTCTGTCTTCTAACTCTCCAAATGAACCCTTCCGTCTGTGTCTTCTAACTCTCCAAATGAACCCTCCCGTCTGTCTTCTAACTCTCCAAATGAACCCTCCCGTCTGTCTTCTAACTCTCCAAATGAACCCTCCCGTCTGTGTCTTCTAACTCTCCAAATGAACCCTCCCGTCTGTGTCTTCTAACTCTCCAAATGAACCCTCCTGTCTCTGTCTTCTAACTCTCCAAATGAACCCTTCCGTCTGTGTCTTCTAACTCTCCAAATGAACCCTTCCGTCTCTGTCTTCTAACTCTCCAAATGAACCCTCCCGTCTCTGTCTTCTAACTCTCCAAATGAACCCTCCCGTCTGTGTCTTCTAACTCTCCAAATGAACCCTTCCGTCTGTGTCTTCTAACTCTCCAAATGAACCCTCCCGTCTGTCTTCTAACTCTCCAAATGAACCCTCCCGTCTGTCTTCTAACTCTCCAAATGAACCCTCCCGTCTGTGTCTTCTAACTCTCCAAATGAACCCTCCCGTCTGTGTCTTCTAACTCTCCAAATGAACCCTCCTGTCTCTGTCTTCTAACTCTCCAAATGAACCCTTCCGTCTGTGTCTTCTAACTCTCCAAATGAACCCTCCCGTCTGTCTTCTAACTCTCCAAATGAACCCTCCCGTCTGTCTTCTAACTCTCCAAATGAACCCTCCCGTCTCTGTCTTCTAACTCTCCAAATGAACCCTCCTGTCTCTGTCTTCTAACTCTCCAAATGAACCCTCCCGTCTGTGTCTTCTAACTCTCCAAATGAACCCTCCTGTCTCTGTCTTCTAACTCTCCAAATGAACCCTCCTGTCTCTGTCTTCTAACTCTCCAAATGAACCCTCCCGTCTGTCTTCTAACTCTCCAAATGAACCCTCCTGTCTCTGTCTTCTAACTCTCCAAATGAACCCTCCTGTCTCTGTCTTCTAACTCTCCAAATGAACCCTCCTGTCTCTGTCTTCTAACTCTCCAAATGAACCCTCCTGTCTCTGTCTTCTAACTCTCCAAATGAACCCTCCTGTCTCTGTCTTCTAACTCTCCAAATGAACCCTCCTGTCTCTGTCTTCTAACTCTCCAAATGAACCCTCCCGTCTGTCTTCTAACTCTCCAAATGAACCCTCCTGTCTCTGTCTTCTAACTCTCCAAATGAACCCTCCTGTCTCTGTCTTCTAACTCTCCAAATGAACCCTCCCGTCTCTGTCTTCTAACTCTCCAAATGAACCCTTCCGTCTCTGTCTTCTAACTCTCCAAATGAACCCTCCTGTCTCTGTCTTCTAACTCTCCAAATGAACCCTCCCGTCTGTGTCTTCTAACTCTCCAAATGAACCCTCCCGTCTCTGTCTTCTCTCCAAATGAACCCTCCTGTCTGTGTCTTCTAACTCTCCAAATGAACCCTCCTGTCTCTGTCTTCTAACTCTCCAAATGAACCCTCCTGTCTCTGTCTTCTAACTCTCCAAATGAACCCTCCCGTCTCTGTCTTCTAACTCTCCAAATGAACCCTCCCGTCTGTGTCTTCTCTCCCTCTGTCAATAATATTCATGATATTCACCAAAGTTCATCAGGAATAAATCATTTATCTATCTCTACTTGTGTTGTGTGATCCTCAGAAGGAGTTTCGTTGATTTCGTGCACGCCTTTTATTGGCATGTGAAATTCTGTGAATCAATGTCAGTTTTATACACTATACTCTATATAATATGACTAGTGAAAGGTGCTGTATAATAAGTCATTTAACCCATTTTGGACGGGAACCCATTTTGGTGTTTTAACTAAGCATTATTTAGCTATTGGAAAATAGCAGATCTACAAGCTCATAGCGTGCCACCGAGTGGCGCGCTACGAGCTTGTAGGTCTGCTATTTTTGAAAAATCGTAAAAATGCGGCACAAATCTTTGAATATATATTCTTTCAGAGCGAACGTTTTTTTTATTTTGACGTCAGGCCTAAATACGTTAAGACAATTATGGTGACATTGATTTGAAGTCATATCTACCTATCGGCCTTGTGTTTAAACCTTATAGCAACCAGACAGACGGCGCTGTGCGATGTGTGTGTGGAGACTGGAGAGTGCTGGTGAATGACATTGATTACCTGATTGTATCGTTTGATTAATACGATTCCCATTGATTTCCGGGGCTGTCATTCATTAGTCAACGTTTTGAGAGTTTGGTGGTACAGCAGTGTGAGGCTGTGAGCTCTGCAGGGCATGATGGCAGTTTCACCCTGACTTTTAGAACGGAGAACAGGTGGGATGAGTTTGATCTTGAGTGGTGGTTGTTTTTTTGTACCCTGAAGAAGGCAGGTTGTCTGAAACGTTGGTCTCAGTAAAACCTTTGGGATTGGCAGCTACGAATGTGCGGCTATACATTTTTTTTCATTTAGTATTTTTCTCATTGGCTGGCACCTGTGCTGTGCACCTTTTTGATAGCCGTGATCAGGCTTTTTACACGAGAGAAACCCAACGTGGTTTAACAAGACACCAAAGGCTTATAGAACCATTTCAGGAGCAGCCTTACGCCAGGAAAAAGGTCTTTGGTGTGTATTGAGTTAAGGTGGCCTTACACTAGCCGATAATCGGGCATTTGAAA
The DNA here is from genome assembly GCF_951216825.1 of Electrona antarctica. NCBI lineage: Eukaryota > Metazoa > Chordata > Actinopteri > Myctophiformes > Myctophidae > Electrona > Electrona antarctica. The sequence goes on along the minus strand of NC_136791.1, from coordinate 1,193,113 downwards.
TCTGACAGCACCACACACTACAGGATAATCGGAGCGGGGCCGAGCAAATATCAAACATTCTTGATGTTGATCGGGCCGATCGCGCGCGGGGGGTGCCCGATTGAGTCGGGCACCCCCCGAGCGTCAAAAATGCCCGATTATCGGCTAGTGTAAGGCCACCTTTACTTGGTGAAATTCATCAGTCATTTTTTTACCAGGCCAAATTCATAGTCTCCGACGTTTCACATTTTCTTTCAGATTGGAAGAAAAAAACAATAGAGCACCGAAGTCCTGACGTCACTGCCCTCTACTACCAGTAGAGGGCAGTGAGCGCCATGGTTCATGTATGTTTTTATAAGCATTGTACTCTCCATAGGGGGATTTTAGATCGCCTCATATAAGAACTGTGTTTGAAAAATAAACCGATCACCCGGGCCTTTTCACTCATATGGATATGAAGCATCGACTGAAGGTGGAAATGTACAAATATACCCAAAGAGTAACAAAATAAGCGTTAGAAACGAGCCAAACAACCCAGAGACTACATTTCCGGGTAGGCTGCTTCTGCCCGCAGCCCGTCGCACAACAGAAACTGAACGTTAATTACATTTATTTTTATTTTTATTTTATTGATATATAATGTATCGTGGTTAGTACGAGTCGAGTCACCACCAGCTGAGCTTACGCCAACGAGGAATCTCAGGAACGCAATATGTTGACAGCTGGGCGTGACGTATATGCTCAGCGACATTGCATTCATATGTAGTTTCAAGGCTTTTGCGGTCACATTAATTCCATTTTCTCTAGAAACTGGCTGTATCAAATATGAATGGACATCATTAACGACGCACAGCCACTCCCCTGACAGAAACGCCGAGGTGGTCGGTTTATTTTTCAAACACAGTTCTTATATGAAGCGACCTAAAATCGCCGTTTGGGGATCTCAATGCAAATAAACAAATACATGAACCTGGAGATTGACACCCTCTACTGAAAGTGACGTCAGACTTCGGAGCTCTATACTAGAGTTCAATTAATTGTGGCCTAATTGGAACCTACTGGTATGACATCATGTTCTTCTCTCTATGACCCTCATAATCCCTACTATGTAGACCTGGTATGACATCATGTTCTTCTCTCTATGACCCTCATAATCCCTACTATGTAGACCTGGTATGACATCATGTCATTCTCTCTATGAACCTCATAATCCCTACTATGTAGACCTGGTATGACATCATGTTCTTAACTCTATGACCCTCATAATCCCTACTATGTAGACCTGGTATGACATCATGTCCTTCTCTCTATGAACCTCATAATCCCTACTATGTAGACCTGGTATGACATCATGTTCTTCTCTCTATGACCCTCATAATCCCTACTATGTAGACCTGGTATGACATCATGTTCTTCTCTCTATGAACCTCATAATCCCTACTATGTAGACCTGGTATGACATCATGTTCTTCTCTCTATGACCCTCATAATCCCTACTATGTAGACCTGGTATGACATCATGTCCTTCTCTCTATGAACCTCATAATCCCTACTATGTAGACCTGGTATGACATCATGTCCTTCTCTCTATGAACCTCATAATCCCTACTATGTAGACCTGGTATGACATCATGTCCTTCTCTCTATGACCCTCATAATCCCTACTATGTAGACCTGGTATGACATCATGTCCTTCTCTCTATGAACCTCATAATCCCTACTATGTAGACCTGGTATGACATCATGTTCTTAACTCTATGACCCTCATAATCCCTACTATGTAGACCTGGTATGACATCATGTCCTTCTCTCTATGACCCTCATAATCCCTACTATGTAGACCTGGTATGACATCATGTCCTTCTCTCTATGAACCTCATAATCCCTACTATGTAGACCTGGTATGACATCATGTTCTTCTCTCTATGACCCTCATAATCCCTACTATGTAGACCTGGTATGACATCATGTCCTTCTCTCTATGACCCTCATAATCCCTACTACGGGGCGACTGTGGCTCAAGTGGTAGAGCAGGTCGTCCAATGATCCATGGGTCGGCGGTTCGAATCCCGGCTCCTCCTGTCTACATGTCGAAGTGTCCTTGGGCAAGACACTGAACCCCAAATTGCTCCCGATGTGCTGGTTGGTGCCTTGCATGGCTTCCGCTGCAATCGGTGTATGAATGTGTGTGAATGGGTGAATGTAATGCACAATCTATGTAAAGGTGTGTGAATGTGTGTGTGAATAGGTGAATGTAATGGGTGAATGTAATGGTTGAATGGGTGAATGTAATGGTTGAATGGGTGAATGTAATGCACAATCTATGTAAAGCGCCTTTGATAAAGGCGCTATATAAATGCACCATTTACCATTTTACTATGTAGTCCTGTAGACCTACGACCCTCTGCTGAAAGTGTTGTTTTTGTCGACTAAAAACCCACCTCTTCAGACTCCACCATGGCCCGTAGCACTTGCCCTAGCCTAGCCCCTTAGATAGCACATTATGTAGACTTAGATAGTATTTTAAACAGACTTATAGCTTGTTACGTAGACAGCTCTAGAATTGCACTTTATGTAGTCACAGCACTTTATAGTACACATGTATAATATATTATATAGTATAGTATGTATAGTTTACATAGATACTCCACTGTTACGTTCTTAGTCTACGCATGATTCATGATAACTACTTTTTATATATGTGATGTATGCCATGCTTTTGTTATTGCTTAATGTAAATCGCTCTGGATTAAGAGCGTCTGCTAAATGCCTAAATTGTAAATTGTAAATTGTCTAAAACTAAGACGAAAAATGTTCGTCGACTACCTTTATTCACTGACGAAAACTAAATGGTAACTGAATGAAAACTAAGCTACGATGACTAAAACTAAGACTAAATATACTGACCATTTCTTCGAACAAATAAAAACGAAAACAAGCTTGTAGATAGGCTATTTTCAGCAAGTGTAAAATCAGTCATTACGACGGCATCAAGGCCCGCCAAAATACATTTAGTCGACTAAATCAACTGTAGATTTTAGTGGACTAAAATCCTATGACATAACACTAAACCATTCCAGGTAACTAAAATGTGACTAAAACTAAATAAACTATTGAAGAGACTATGACTAAAACTAAAATATGAGCAGCTTTGCTAACAGTAGCTGTAGTACAGTCTGAGGTAGAGCTGCTCCGATCCATCGGCCACAGATTAAAACCGGACGATTTCCTCCAAATGACTCCATCGGGTGTTCGGCAATTTACCCGACCTGGACGAACCCACCTTTTATACCATTTTAACCCATTCTGACCTGAGATCAAGATTCTAAAAATGTCTTCTACATCCTGACCGTTTTCTGAAAAAGATATGTTTCTATGTCCGTCGTTCTTCGATTTTTCAAAAATAGCAGATCTACAAGCTCGTAGCGCGCCACTCGGTGGCGCGCTATGAGCTTGTAGATCTGCTATTTTTCAATAGCTAAAGCATAACATAATGCTAACACCAAAAGGGGTTGCCGCCCAGAATGGGTTAAGTGGTATACAATTCAATCGGATATATATCGCTTTGCATTTTTGTGACAGGCCTGAACATTCTCCCATTCCTTCCTACCACACACACAGACATAGTTTTGACGTGGGTTTTTGACACAATTTAGGAAATATACGATCGGTATCAGCTGATCGTGAGGAATCTTTTTTTATTTATGTTCACCGATTACTTTCGTTTTTACGAAAATCTTATGTTCGAAAATCCACGCATGTCGGATCTGCGTCACTTAACACATTGAGAGCCCACGCTTAACTGCCCAAAATCACTTTCACCTAGAAAATCCATTCACATTTTTTATAATTCAGCTGACTGTGGAGACACATGCTGGAACTTTTTACTTTGAAATGTTTTATAGTTTCTGAGTTATTTAATTTAAACGCCAAATGCATTCTCAATGGCGAAAACACAAACTTTGGCACCACGTGTTAAAAAAATAAAAATAAGTGTTTTGATTTTTCTGATTTTTTTTTAATAAAAAAAAATTAAAAAAATAAAACTTATTTTATTTTATTTTTTCAAAGACGTCCACAGACGTGTGTGTGTGCGTGTGCGTGTGCGTGCGTGCGTGCGTGCGTGCGTGCGTGCGTGCGTGTGCCCGCCCACACTGTAAGCATGTAGGCCTGTGGCAGTAGTAGAGAACCTTGTGGGGGGGCTGAGCTGACAGGAGGTATTAAAGCTACTGCTGAGCAAAGAGACATGGAGTAACTTAGGATCCATCATGTGCCAGACGGGGAGCTTAGCCACTTGTTGAACCTTAGCTTCCCTGTACTGTGCTGCTGCACTGGGGCAAGCATTGGACGAAGACAAGACATACAGCTTCCCTGGACTGTGCTGCTGTACTGGGGCAAGCATTGGACGAAGACATACAGCTTCCCTGTACTGGGGCAAGCATTGGACGAAGACATACAGCTTCCCTGTACTGGGGCAAGCATTGGACGAAGACGTACAGCTTCCCTGTACTGTGTTGCTGTACTGGGGCAAGCATTGGACGAAGACGTACAGCTTCCCTGTACTGTGTTGCTGTACTGGGGCAAGCATTGGACGAAGACATACAGCTTCCCTGTACTGTGTTGCTGTACTGGGGCAAGCATTGGACGAAGACAAGACGTACAGCTTCCCTGTACTGTGTTGCTGTACTGGGGCAAGCATTGGACGAAGACAAGACATACAGCTTCCCTGTGCTGCTGTACTGGGGCAAGCATTGGACGAAGACAAGACGTACAGCTTCCCTGTACTGTGTTGCTGTACTGGGGCAAGCATTGGACGAAGACATACAGCTTCCCTGTACTGTGTTGCTGTACTGGGGCAAGCATTGGACGAAGACAAGACGTACAGCTTCCCTGTACTGTGCTGCTGTACTGGGGCAAGCATTGGACGAAGACAAGACGTACAGCTTCCCTGTACTGTGTTGCTGTACTGGGGCAAGCATTGGACGAAGACAAGACGTACAGCTTCCCTGTACTGTGTTGCTGTACTGGGGCAAGCATTGGACGAAGACAAGACGTACAGCTTCCCTGGACTGTGTTGCTGTACTGGGGCAAGCATTGGACGAAGACAAGACATACAGCTTCCCTGTGCTGCTGTACTGGGGCAAGCATTGGACGAAGACAAGACGTACAGCTTCCCTGTACTGTGTTGCTGTACTGGGGCAAGCATTGGACGAAGACAAGACGTACAGCTTCCCTGTGCTGTGCTGCTGTACTGGGGCAAGCATTGGACGAAGACATACAGCTTCCCTGTGCTGCTGTACTGGGGCAAGCTTTGGACGAAGACATACAGCTTCCCTCCCTGTGCTGCTGTACTGGGGCAAGCATTGGACGAAGACATACAGCTTCCCTCCCTGTGCTGCTGTACTGGGGCAAGCATTGGACGAAGACATACAGCAGATTGTTTTTGGCATCAAGATCTGTTGTAGAGTTGGGGAAAAAGGAGCGTGTGTGCGTGTGTGTGTGTGTGTGTGTGTGTGTGTGTGTGTGTGTGTGTGTGTGTGTGTGTGTGTGTGTGTGTGTGTGTGTGTGTGTGTGTGTGTGTGTGTGTGTGTGTGTGTGTGTGTGTGTGTGTGTGTGTGTGTGTGCGTGTGCGCACTACAGAACTGCCTCATCGCAATTAACCCATTTAGGCCAAAAAAACCGTTTGCTTTGAAAGAATATATATTCAAAGATTTGTGCCGCATTTTTACGATTTTTCAAAAATAGCAGACCTACAAGCTCGGTGGCGCGCCACTCGGTGGCGCGCTATGAGCTTGTAGATCTGCTATTTTTCAATAGCTAAAGTATAACATAATGCTTAGTTAAAACACCGAAAGGGGTTAAATTGAACCTTTGCGTAAAATAAAAAATCACACCCGTGTGAACTGAGTGGTGTAAGGTCTGTCTGACGTAATGAAATCATGTCTGACGTAATGAAATCACACCCGGGTGTGATTTCATTACCTGGCTTTGTTTGTGCAGAAAAAATGAGCATGGTTGCTATGTTCACCCTGTTCACCCGGGTGTGATTTCATTACGTCATTACAACAGGGTGAACATAGCAACCATGCTCATTTTTTCTGCACAAAAAAGCCAGTTGTAGGAGTGGTTTACACCACTCAAAAATCATGTGGGGACCCCCCAGGTTGAGAACCATGGTTCTTTGCTGCTGCTGTCAGTCTATCTCTTAAGACAAAGACCAGGTTTGTGTGGCGCGGCCTTGTCTTATTCTGCCCGTGCCTTTCTTTCTTCCGTTGGTGGCTTTACGACACAAAGGCCACAGAGACACCACAGAACACACACCGCTAGAGCACGCAGCATGTGAGAGGGAGGGAAGGAAGGAAGCGAGAGAGGCCCCTAAGGGAGGAAACGGCGAAGGGAACAAGGGAGTGAGTGAGTGAGCTAATGTAGGCTGCCTGTCGCGTCGAGTCGAGTGGAAACCGCGTACTGTATGGGCCGATTCATACTCTATTTTACCCTGTAGTGTAGATTCATACTCCTATTTTACCCTGTAGTGTTCTGCCTTAGGGCCGATTCATACTCTATTTTACCCTGTAGTGTTCTGCCTTAGGGCCGATTCATACTCTATTTTACCCTGTAGTGTTCTGCCTTAGGGCCGATTCATACTCCTATTTTACCCTGTAGTGTTCTGCCTTAGGGCCGATTCATACTCTATTTTACCCTGTAGTGTTCTGCCTTAGGGCCGATTCATACTCTATTTTACCCTGTAGTGTTCTGCCTTAGGGCCGATTCATACTCCTATTTTACCCTGTAGTGTTCTGCCTTAGGGCCGATTCATACTCTATTTTACCCTGTAGTGTTCTGCCTTAGGGCTGATTCATACTCTATTTTACCTGTAGTGTTCTGCCTTAGGGCCGATTCATACTCCTATTTTACCCTGTAGTGTTCTGCCTTAGGGCCGATTCATACTCCTATTTTACCCTGTAGTGTTCTGCCTTAGGGCCGATTCATACTCCTATTTTACCCTGTAGTGTTCTGCCTTAGGGCCGATTCATACTCCTATTTTACCCTGTAGTGTTCTGCCTTAGGGCCGATTCATACTCCTATTTTACCCTGTAGTGTTCTGCCTTAGGGCCGATTCATACTCCTATTTTACCTGTAGTGTTCTGCCTTAGGGCCGATTCACACTCCTATTTTACCTTGTTCTGCCTTAGGGCTGATTCATACTCTATTTTACCCTGTAGTGTTCTGCCTTAGGGCCGATTCATACTCCTATTTTACCTTGTTCTGCCTTAGGGCTGATTCATACTCTATTTTACCCTGTAGTGTTCTGCCTTAGGGCCGATTCATACTCCTATTTTACCTGTAGTGTTCTGCCTTAGGGCCGATTCATACTCCTATTTTACCTGTAGTGTTCTGCCTTAGGGCCGATTCATACTCCTATTTTACCTGTAGTGTTCTGCCTTAGGGCCGATTCATACTCCTATTTTACCTGTAGTGTTCTGCCTTAGGGCCGATTCATACTCCTATTTTACCTGTAGTGTTCTGCCTTAGGGCCGATTCATACTCCTATTTTACCCTGTAGTGTTCTGCCTTAGGGCCGATTCATACTCCTATTTTACCCTGTAGTGTTCTGCCTTAGGGCCGATTCATACTCTATTTTACCTGTAGTGTTCTGCCTTAGGGCCGATTCATACTCTATTTTACCCTGTAGTGTTCTGCCTTAGGGCCGATTCACACTCCTATTTTACCTGTAGTGTTCTGCCTTAGGGCCGATTCACACTCCTATTTTACCCTGTAGTGTAGATTCATACTCCTATTTTACCCCTGTAGTGTAGATTCATACTCCTATTTTACCGCTGTAGTGCCGAAATGATTTCGGCTCGTCAGAAATTTTCAGTAGCACCGAAGAGCCGACTTTAGGAACCTCCGAACCTCAAATGACGTCACATTGTAGGCTCTACAGAGCCCAACCCACTTCTATTCGGCTCTAAAATAGGAGTATGAATCGGCCTGAAGAAAACTAACCCCAACCTGTGTTCTTCTTGGATCCACCGTAGTTATAATTTTAGACAAAAATCTTAGTCAATACTTTTCTTTGGTTCAATATTTATAAACCCCTCCCATTTAGACCTGAGGCAGTTTCTAAAAAAAAATGTCTTTCTAACAGTTTTCTGAAAAACTTATGTTTCTGTGTCAGTGGTGCTCAACCCTATGTTTCTGTGTCAGTGGTGCTCAACCTTTGTCATGTCAAGGACCCCCAGAATTAATGTAATTGGCCCTGGACCTCAATCTCAAAATATGTAGTTCCAGGGACCCCCCAGAAGCAAACATTTGAGTTAAAAATGATCGCTCTGAAAGAATATATATTCAAAGTTTTGTGCCACATTTTCAAAAATAGCAGATCTACAAGCTCATAGCACGGCACTCTGTGCAGCTATATGAGCTTGTAGATCTGCTATTTTTCAATAGCTAAAGTATAACATAAATTGAAACAACAAAATGAGTCCCCATCCTGAATGGGTTAAGACAAAATCTCTTAGTCAAAACTTTTCTTTGGTTCAATATTTTTAAACCCCACAGACACACTATGTCTTTAACCCATTTTGGGCGGGAACCCCTTTTGGTGTTAGCATTATGTTATGCTTTAGCTATTGAAAAATAGCAGATCTACAAGCTCATAGCGCGCCACCGAGTGGCGCGCTACAAGCTTGTAGGTCTGCTATTTTTGAAAAATCGAAGAACGGCTGACATAGCTTTTTCAGAAAACTGTCAGGATGTAGAAGACATTTTTAGAATCTGATCTCAGGTCAAAAAAGACAATCTCTTAGTCAATACTTTTCTTTGGTTCAATATTTTTAAACCCCACAGACACACTATGTCTTTAAGTAAATGTTCTGATGAATTGAAACTGATGTAAACAACTCTTAGTGCTGGTTCCGGTTCTGGTTTCATCCTCGTACCAGAGTTTGTATCGAGCCGTACCTTCGTTGAACTGTACCACAAACTGTGACTACAAACACTGAATACAAATTTCAATCTGTTACACACACACATAACATTACGTCCCCACCAGAGATTGTCCAGGTGTTATTTTGTGCAAAAGTGCATTATTGGCTATTTCCCCTCACTGGGGGTTGGGTTTTTGTGCTAATTCGCTTATTTCCACCGAAATAAGTAGTAAAGTGTGCCGCTTGGGATACTATTTACATTATGAAGAGATGATATATATATACAATTTTTTGTTTGCGCGATGGAAATAAGCGAATTAGCACAACACCCCAATGCCCAATGCAATTAAATTCATTGAGGGCTTATCATGGTAGGAGAAATGGCCAATAATGTGCTTTTGCACAAAATAACACCTGGACCTCTTTGGTGAGGACGTAACAACTACAAAGAAAGGTAAGAGAGCCTTCTAGAATGGAATTCTCCTTTAAGGGTCACAGCGTGTCGTGACCTACCTTCCACAGAGATATCCCCACAGGCTATTTTTGCTACTTTTTTGTAGCATTGTATGACAGTAGTAGGGCATTGATTCATTTACTGAGACATAAGCATAAAACATGTAAATATGGAGATCAGGCCTGCCACGATTATTACACAATAATAATAATAATAATAATAATAATAATAATAATAATAATCGCAACTATTTGAAATAATCTCTTTTTTTTTTGCATAATTATTGTCTGTTTCCATGCATTCCATTCCATAAAATAGTTTTTCTCCAAAAATAGCAGAAATGGCAAAACACACGTCAGTTCGCGAAATGTAAGCTTGTAGCTTGTATTGTAGCTTGTATTGTAGCTTGTATTGTAGCTTGTATTGTAGCTTGTATTGTAGCTTGTATTTCCGCTGTTTTGTTGGAAACTTAAATGTCACCGTTTGTAATTTTAAGTTATTTGTCATAATGTGCCCTGTGCAAAAAGGCAGACAGAAATACAAATTGTAACGTTACACATTTTCAACGCCAAAAAACACAATTCAATTGTTGATCTCAATGACTTGCGTGACAATGAATGAAACATAACTGTGGGATTCGTGACAGGCCTAGTGGAGTTGTGAGGTTTCTAAATGACCGCGGCGCGCTGAGGTTGTACCTTTTCTCTGCCTATACAATGGAACAGCTGTGTGTGTGTGTGTGTGTGTGTGTGTGTGACGTGTGTGTGTTGTGTGTGTCCCCCTCTGCGCCGCACCCTGATTGGTGGACGAGTAGCGGTTAGTCACCGGGCAACTGCCAGCTGACTGGCTGGCAACATGAACTCTGCAGCACCCTGTCTCTACCCACCCCCACCCACTGTCTCTCTCTCTGCCTCTCTCTCTGAGTGTCTCTCTCTCTCTCTCTCTCTCGCTGAGTCTCTCTCTCTCTCTCTCTCTCTCTCTCTCTCTCTCTCTGAGTCTCTCTCTCTCACAATTCGATTCAAAGGAGCTTTAGTATTGACATGAGAAGACATACGTTTACATTGTTCATTATTACGTTGACATTGCCGTCTCTCCCCCCCTCCCTCTTTCTCTTTTAAATCTCAGAAGACTTTCTGTCCCCTCTCTCTCTCTCCTCTCGCCCTATCTCACTCTCTCTCTCTCTCTCTCTCTCTCTCTCTCTCTCTCTCTCTCTCCTCTCTCGCCCTATCTCACTCTCTTCATTTCTTTCTGTCTGCCTCTCTCTCTCACATCCTTCATCTATCTCTCTCTCTCTCTCTCTCGTCTTTACATGTATCTCGAGAACCGTCCAATCAATGGCCTTGCTATAGACTCTAGAGCAGTGGTTCCCAAACCTTTTCATGTCAAGGACCCCCAAATTGACACTAATTAGCCCGCGGACCCCCTAGAGTATATATGAATAGAGACGGCCCGCGGACCCCCTAGAGTATATATGAATAGAGACGGCCCGCGGACCCCCTAGAGTATATATGAATAGAGACGGCCCGCGGACCCCCTAGAGTATATATGAATAGAGACGGCCCGCGGACCCCCTAGAGTATATATGAATAGAGACGGCCCGCGGACCCCCTAGAGTATATATGAATAGAGACGGCCCGCGGACCCCCTAGAGTATATATGAATAGAGACGGCCCGCGGACCCCCTAGAGTATATATGAATAGAGACGGCCCGCGGACCCCCTAGAGTATATATGAATAGAGACGGCCCGTGGACCCCCTAGAGTATATATGAATAGAGACGGCCCGCGGACCCCCTAGAGTATATATGAATAGAGACGGCCCGCGGACCCCCTAGAGTATATATGAATAGAGACGGCCCGCGGACCCCCTAGAGTATATATGAATAGAGACGGCCCGCGGACCCCCTAGAGTATATATGAATAGAGACGGCCCGCGGACCCCCTAGAGTATATATGAATAGAGACGGCCCGCGGACCCCCTAGAGTATATATGAATAGAGACGGCCCGCGGACCCCCTAGAGTATATATGAATAGAGACGGCCCGCGGACCCCCTAGAGTATATATGAATAGAGACGGCCCGTGGACCCCCTAGAGTATATATGAATAGAGACGGCCCGCGGACCCCCTAGAGTATATATGAATAGAGACGGCCCGTGGACCCCCTAGAGTATATATGAATAGAGACGGCCCGCGGACCCCCTAGAGTATATATGAATAGAGACGGCCCGTGGACCCCCTAGAGTATATATGAATAGAGACGGCCCGCGTACCCCCTAGAGTATATATGAATAGAGACGGCCCGCGGACCCCCTAGAGTATATATGAATAGAGACGGCCCGCGGACCCCCTAGAGTATATATGAATAGAGACGGCCCGCGGACCCCCTAGAGTATATATGAATAGAGACGGCCCGCGGACCCCCTAGAGTATATATGAATAGAGACGGCCCGCGGACCCCCTAGAGTATATATGAATAGAGACGGCCCGCGGACCCCCTAGAGTATATATGAATAGAGACGGCCCGCGGACCCCCTAAAGTATATATGAATAGAGACGGCCCGCGGACCCCCTAGAGTATATATGAATAGAGACGGCCCGCGGACCCCCTAGAGTATATATGAATAGAGACGGCCCGCGGACCCCCTAGAGTATATATGAATAGAGACGGCCCGCGGACCCCCTAGAGTATATATGAATAGAGACGGCCCGCGGACCCCCTAGAGTATATATGAATAGAGACGGCCCGCGGACCCCCTAGAGTATATATGAATAGAGACGGCCCGCGGACCCCCTAGAGTATATATGAATAGAGACGGCCCGCGGACCCCCTAGAGTATATATGAATAGAGACGGCCCGCGGACCCCCTAGAGTATATATGAATAGAGACGGCCCGCGGACCCCCTAGAGTATATATGAATAGAGACGGCCCGCGGACCCCCTAGAGTATATATGAATAGAGACGGCCCGCGGACCCCCTAGAGTATATATGAATAGAGACGGCCCGTGGACCCCCTAGAGTATATATGAATAGAGACGGCCCGCGGACCCCCTAAAGTATATATGAATAGAGACGGCCCGCGGACCCCCTAGAGTATATATGAATAGAGACGGCCCGCGGACCCCCTAGAGTATATATGAATAGAGACGGCCCGCGGACCCCCTAGAGTATATATGAATAGAGACGGCCCGCGGACCCCCTAGAGTATATATGAATAGAGACGGCCCGTGGACCCCCTAGAGTATATATGAATAGAGACGGCCCGCGGACCCCCTAGAGTATATATGAATAGAGACGGCCCGCGGACCCCCTAGAGTATATATGAATAGAGACGGCCCGCGGACCCCCTAGAGTATATATGAATAGAGACGGCCCGCGGACCCCCTAGAGTATATATGAATAGAGACGGCCCGCGGACCCCCTAGAGTATATATGAATAGAGACGGCCCGCGGACCCCCTAGAGTATATATGAATAGAGACGGCCCGTGGACCCCCTAGAGTATATATGAATAGAGACGGCCCGCGGACCCCCTAAAGTATATATGAATAGAGACGGCCCGCGGACCCCCTAGAGTATATATGAATAGAGACGGCCCGCGGACCCCCTAGAGTATATATGAATAGAGACGGCCCGCGTACCCCCTAGAGTATATATGAATAGAGACGGCCCGCGGACCCCCTAGAGTATATATGAATAGAGACGGCCCGCGGACCCCCTAGAGTATATATGAATAGAGACGGCCCGCGGACCCCCTAGAGTATATATGAATAGAGACGGCCCGCGGACCCCCTAGAGTATATATGAATAGAGACGGCCCGTGGACCCCCTAGAGTATATATGAATAGAGACGGCCCGCGGACCCCCTAGAGTATATATGAATAGAGACGGCCCGCGGACCCCCTAGAGTATATATGAATAGAGACGGCCCGCGGACCCCCTAGAGTATATATGAATAGAGACGGCCCGCGGACCCCCTAGAGTATATATGAATAGAGACGGCCCGCGGACCCCCTAGAGTATATATGAATAGAGACGGCCCGCGGACCCCCTAGAGTATATATGAATAGAGACGGCACCAGAGTTCTCCTCCATCCACTTGCATTAAGTTGCTCTAAAGCGCATGAGGCGATTTCACTCCTCCTTCCGGGTAGGAACAGAGTGCATTGTGGGATTGATTGGGCCAAACACATGAACGCGCTGTGCCGTTGACTATCATTGCACACGTTCAGCGTTCACGTGTCATCATGAACGTGTCATCATGAACGTGTCATCATGAACGTGTCATCATGAACGTGTCATCATGAATGTGTCATGAACGTGTCATCATGAACGTGTCATCATGAATGTGTCATCATGAATGTGTCATCATGAATGTGTCATGAACGTGTCATCATGAACGTGTCATCATGAATGTGTCATCATGAACGTGTCATCATGAATGTGTCATGAACGTGTCATCATGAACGTGTCATCATGAACGTGTCATCATGAATGTGTCATCATGAACGTGTCATCATGAATGTGTCATGAACGTGTCATCATGAACGTGTCATCATGAATGTGTCATCATGAACGTGTCATCATGAATGTGTCATCATGAACGTGTCATCATGAATGTGTCATCATGAACGTGTCATCATGAACGTGTCATCATGAATGTGTCATCATGAACGTGTCATCATGAACGTGTCATCATGAACGTGTCATCATGAATGTGTCATCATGAATGTGTCATCATGAATGTGTCATCATGAATGTGTCATCATGAATGTGTCATCATGAATGTGTCATCATGAATGTGTCATCATGAATGTGTCATCATGAACGTGTCATCATGAACGTGTCATCATGAACGTGTCATCATGAACGTTTCATCATGAACGTGTCATCATGAACGTTTCATCATGATCGTCAACGGACCAGCGCGTTCATGTGTTCATGTGGCCCAGCGCTGCAATACCAAATTCGGCCACTATGACCATTTCGCCTCCGGGTGCCGTCTCTATTAATATATACTCTAAGGCGGACCCCCATTTGAAAATATATGCCAGGGACCCCCCATAAGAGAGGATTTTCTTTTACATTTCAGCAACCCCCAGTTTGACATGCATTAGTCATTGGTGTTGAAAAATAAAGTTGTCCTTTAAATTTGCTCCTTTGACCTGTCCACTGTTGTCCTCTTTGACCTGTCCACTGTTGTCCTCTTTGACCTGTGGACTGTTGTCCTCTTTGACCTGTGGACTGTTGTCCTCTTTGACCTGTGGACTGTTGTCCTCTTTGACCTGTGGACTGTTGTCCTCTTTGACCTGTGGACTGTTGTCCTCTTTGACCTGTGGACTGTTGTCCTCTTTGACCTGTGGACTGTTGTCCTCTTTGACCTGTGGACTGTTGTCCTCTTTGACCTGTGGACTGTTGTCCTCTTTGACCTGTGGACTGTTGTCCTCTTTGACCTGTGGACTGTTGTCCTCTTTGACCTGTCGACTTTTGTCCTCTTTGACCTGTGGACTGTTGTCCTCTTTGACCTGTGGACTGTTGTCCTCTTTGACCTGTGGACTGTTGTCCTCTTTGACCTGTGGACTGTTGTCCTCTTTGACCTGTCCACTGTTGTCCTCTTTGACCTGTGGACTGTTGTCCTCTTTGACCTGTGGACTGTTGTCCTCTTTGACCTGTGGACTGTTGTCCTCTTTGACCTGTGGACTGTTGTCCTCTTTGACCTGTCCACTGTTGTCCTCTTTGACCTGTGGACTGTTGTCCTCTTTGACCTGTGGACTGTTGTCCTCTTTGACCTGTGGACTGTTGTCCTCTTTGACCTGTGGACTGTTGTCCTCTTTGACCTGTCCACTGTTGTCCTCTTTGACCTGTGGACTGTTGTCCTCTTTGACCTGTGGACTGTTGTCCTCTTTGACCTGTGGACTGTTGTCCTCTTTGACCTGTCCACTGTTGTCCTCTTTGACCTGTCCACTGTTGTCCTCTTTGACCTGTCCACTGTTGTCCTCTTTGACCTGTGGACTGTTGTCCTCTTTGACCTGTCCACTGTTGTCCTCTTTGACCTGTGGACTGTTGTCCTCTTTGACCTGTGGACTGTTGTCCTCTTTGACCTGTCCACTGTTGTCCTCTTTGACCTGTCCACTGTTGTCCTCTTTGACCTGTGGACTGTTGTCCTCTTTGACCTGTGGACTGTTGTCCTCTTTGACCTGTCCACTGTTGTCCTCTTTGACCTGTGGACTGTTGTCCTCTTTGACCTGTGGACTGTTGTCCTCTTTGACCTGTGGACTGTTGTCCTCTTTGACCTGTGGACTGTTGTCCTCTTTGACCTGTCCACTGTTGTCCTCTTTGACCTGTGGACTGTTGTCCTCTTTGACCTGTGGACTGTTGTCCTCTTTGACCTGTGGACTGTTGTCCTCTTTGACCTGTGGACTGTTGTCCTCTTTGACCTGTGGACTGTTGTCCTCTTTGACCTGTGGACTGTTGTCCTCTTTGACCTGTGGACTGTTGTCCTCTTTGACCTGTGGACTGTTGTCCTCTTTGACCTGTCCACTGTTGTCCTCTTTGACCTGTCCACTGTTGTCCTCTTTGACCTGTCCACTGTTGTCCTCTTTGACCTGTGGACTGTTGTCCTCTTTGACCTGTCCACTGTTGTCCTCTTTGACCTGTGGACTGTTGTCCTCTTTGACCTGTGGACTGTTGTCCTCTTTGACCTGTCCACTGTTGTCCTCTTTGACCTGTCCACTGTTGTCCTCTTTGACCTGTGGACTGTTGTCCTCTTTGACCTGTGGACTGTTGTCCTCTTTGACCTGTGGACTGTTGTCCTCTTTGACCTGTGGACTGTTGTCCTCTTTGACCTGTGGACTGTTGTCCTCTTTGACCTGTGGACTGTTGTCCTCTTTGACCTGTGGACTGTTGTCCTCTTTGACCTGTGGACTGTTGTCCTCTTTGACCTGTGGACTGTTGTCCTCTTTGACCTGTCGACTTTTGTCCTCTTTGACCTGTGGACTGTTGTCCTCTTTGACCTGTGGACTGTTGTCCTCTTTGACCTGTGGACTGTTGTCCTCTTTGACCTGTGGACTGTTGTCCTCTTTGACCTGTCCACTGTTGTCCTCTTTGACCTGTCCACTGTTGTCCTCTTTGACCTGTCCACTGTTGTCCTCTTTGACCTGTGGACTGTTGTCCTCTTTGACCTGTCCACTGTTGTCCTCTTTGACCTGTGGACTGTTGTCCTCTTTGACCTGTGGACTGTTGTCCTCTTTGACCTGTCCACTGTTGTCCTCTTTGACCTGTCCACTGTTGTCCTCTTTGACCTGTGGACTGTTGTCCTCTTTGACCTGTGGACTGTTGTCCTCTTTGACCTGTGGACTGTTGTCCTCTTTGACCTGTGGACTGTTGTCCTCTTTGACCTGTGGACTGTTGTCCTCTTTGACCTGTGGACTGTTGTCCTCTTTGACCTGTGGACTGTTGTCCTCTTTGACCTCTCAACCGGTGCACTGTGTCCACGGCCTCCTGCCGCACTACCGTCTTCACCCAGCGGTCGTGTTCTCTCTGTAGTTCTCTCTGAACGTCGATGGCTATGAAATTGAGTTAATGTCGTCCTCCGCGGTCATTATATGATCGCGTAATGAAACTACACGTTGAAATGTCTTTTATCCGTTTATCTGAGGCTGCGTGCTCTCTGCAGGCTCGTCCATTCACCACCCACCTTAGTCACGTTGATGTTGATGACGATGATTGTCGTAGTATGGGCTCGCTGGCGCTGCACAATTGATCGAAAAAAAGATCGCTATCATGCGATCTCATTTCTAAGTTTGAGCAAGACTGGTGCAGCACTAGTTGGCTGGCCAATTCTATTCATTTTAATTACTCTTTCTTGAGAAGTTTAACCCATTTTGCGTGGGAAGAATGTTGGGCGGGAAAAGTAGGAGATCTACAATCTCGGCACCGAGTGCTGCACTATGAGCTTGTAGATCTGCTATTTTTTAAAAATTGTGAAAATGTGGCACAAACCTCTGAATATATATTCTTTCAGAGCGAACGATTTTAACTCAAATCTTTGCTTCCGGGGTGGGGGCTCCCTGGAACAACATATTTTTAGATGGGGGTCGGCGGCCAATAACATATATTCTTGGGGGTCCTTGACATGAAAATGTTTGAGAACCACTGTCTGTCTGTCTGTCCGTCCGTCTGTCCAAGTGATATCAGTCCAACGACGCAAACCTTTTTTGCCCCCACAAGTTTCAAATTAGTTTTATTTTTTTGATACTTTCGCTACGATAAGTTTAGGGTAACCCCTCTCGTTCCACGGTGCCTGTTTTTTTGTTAGTTTTGTAAACACACCATACTGTTTATTGTTCTGGAGTGCTTTTGCTGATTTACATTTTTTTAATGTGTCAACTTGAGGCGCCCTGATGAAGGCCCCTGATGAAGGCCCCTGATGAAGGCCCCTGATGAAGGCCTCTGATGAAGGCCTCTGATGAAGGCCCCTGATGAAGGCCCCTGATGAAGGCCCCTGATGAAGGCCCCTGATGAAGGCCCCTGATGAAGGCCCCTGATGAAGGCCTCTGATGAAGGCCCCTGATGAAGGCCCCTGATGAAGGCCCCTGATGAAGGCCCCTGATGAAGGCCCCTGATGAAGGCCCCTGATGAAGGCCCCTGATGAAGGCCCCTGATGAAGGCCCCTGATGAAGGCCCCTGATGAAGGCCCCTGATGAAGGCCCCTGATGAAGGCCCCTGATGAAGGCCCCTGATGAAGGCCTCTGATGAAGGCCCCTGATGAAGGCCCCTGATGAAGGCCCCTGATGAAGGCCCCTGATGAAGGCCCCTGATGAAGGCCCCTGATGAAGGCCCCTGATGAAGGCCTCTGATGAAGGCCCCTGATGAAGGCCTCTGATGAAGGCCCCTGATGAAGGCCTCTGATGAAGGCCCCTGATGAAGGCCTCTGATGAAGGCCCCTGATGAAGGCCCCTGATGAAGGCCCCTGATGAAGGCCCCTGATGAAGGCCCCTGATGAAGGCCCCTGATGAAGGCCTCTGATGAAGGCCTCTGATGAAGGCCCCTGATGAAGGCCCCTGATGAAGGCCCCTGATGAAGGCCCCTGATGAAGGCCCCTGATGAAGGCCCCTGATGAAGGCCCCTGATGAAGGCCCCTGATGAAGGCCTCTGATGAAGGCCCCTGATGAAGGCCCCTGATGAAGGCCTCTGATGAAGGCCCCTGATGAAGGCCTCTGATGAAGGCCCCTGATGAAGGCCCCTGATGAAGGCCTCTGATGAAGGCCCCTGATGAAGGCCCCTGATGAAGGCCCCTGATGAAGGCCCCTGATGAAGGCCTCTGATGAAGGCCCCTGATGAAGGCCCCTGATGAAGGCCCCTGATGAAGGCCCCTGATGAAGGCCCCTGATGAAGGCCCCTGATGAAGGCCTCTGATGAAGGCCTCTGATGAAGGCCCCTGATGAAGGCCCCTGATGAAGGCCCCTGATGAAGGCCCCTGATGAAGGCCCCTGATGAAGGCCTCTGATGAAGGCCCCTGATGAAGGCCCCTGATGAAGGCCTCTGATGAAGGCCTCTGATGAAGGCCCCTGATGAAGGCCTCTGATGAAGGCCCCTGATGAAGGCCTCTGATGAAGGCCTCTGATGAAGGCCCCTGATGAAGGCCCCTGATGAAGGCCCCTGATGAAGGCCCCTGATGAAGGCCCCTGATGAAGGCCCCTGATGAAGGCCCCTGATGAAGGCCCCTGATGAAGGCCCATGCAGGCCCAAACGCGCCGCTCGTTTTTGAACCCTTGTTGTTTTTAATCATTATGAAATCAAGGATTTTTCTACTTCTGCTGCCTTGGACCCTCTTTTAACCCATTTTGACCTGAGATTCTAAAAATGTCTTCTACATCCTGACAGTTTTCTGAAAAAGCTATGTTTCTATGTCAGTGGTTCTTCGATTTAACAAAAATAGCAGACCTACAAGCTCGTAGTGCGCGCGCGCTACGAGCTTGTAGGTCTGCTATTTTTCAATGGCTAAAGCACGACATAATGCTAACACCTAAAGGGGTTCCCGCCCAGAACGGGTTAAGACATAATGCTAACACCTAAAGGGGTTCCCGCCCAGAACGGGTTAAGACATAATGCTAACACCTAAAGGGGTTCCCGCCCAGAACGGGTTAAGACATAATGCTAACACCTAAAGGGGTTCCGCCCAGAACGGGTTAAGACATACATAATGCTAACACCTAAAGGGGTTCCCGCCCAGAACGGGTTAAGACATAATGCTAACACCTAAAGGGGTTCCCGCCCATAACGGGTTAAGACATAATGCTAACACCTAAAGGGGTTCCGCCCAGAACGGGTTAAGACATAATGCTAACACCTAAAGGGGTTCCGCCCAGAACGGGTTAAGACATAATGCTAACACCTAAAGGGGTTCCGCCCAGAACGGGTTAAGACATAATGCTAACACCTAAAGGGGTTCCGCCCAGAACGGGTTAAGACATAATGCTAACACCTAAAGGGGTTCCGCCCAGAACGGGTTAAGACATAATGCTAACACCTAAAGGGGTTCCCGCCCAGAACGGGTTAAGACATAATGCTAACACCTAAAGGGGTTCCGCCCAGAACGGGTTAAGACATAATGCTAACACCTAAAGGGGTTCCCGCCCAGAACGGGTTAAGACATACATAATGCTAACACCTAAAGGGGTTCCCACCCAGAACGGGTTAAGACATAATGCTAACACCTAAAGGGGTTCCGCCCAGAACGGGTTAAGACATAATGCTAACACCTAAAGGGGTTCCCGCCCAGAACGGGTTAAGACATAATGCTAACACCTAAAGGGGTTCCCGCCCAGAACGGGTTAAGACATAATGCTAACACCTAAAGGGGTTCCCGCCCATAACGGGTTAAGACATAATGCTAACACCTAAAGGGGTTCCGCCCAGAACGGGTTAAGACATAATGCTAACACCTAAAGGGGTTCCCGCCCAGAACGGGTTAAGACATAATGCTAACACCTAAAGGGGTTCCCGCCCAGAACGGGTTAAGACATAATGCTAACACCTAAAGGGGTTCCGCCCAGAACGGGTTAAGACATAATGCTAACACCTAAAGGGGTTCCGCCCAGAACGGGTTAAGACATAATGCTAACACCTAAAGGGGTTCCGCCCAGAACGGGTTAAGACATAATGCTAACACCTAAAGGGGTTCCGCCCAGAACGGGTTAAGACATAATGCTAACACCTAAAGGGGTTCCCGCCCAGAACGGGTTAAGTCATACATAATGCTAACACCTAAAGGGGTTCCCGCCCAGAACGGGTTAAGACATAATGCTAACACCTAAAGGGGTTCCCGCCCAGAACGGGTTAAGACATAATGCTAACACCTAAAGGGGTTCCCGCCCAGAACGGGTTAAGACATAATGCTAACACCTAAAGGGGTTCCCGCCCATAACGGGTTAAGACATAATGCTAACACCTAAAGGGGTTCCCGCCCAGAACGGGTTAAGTCATACATAATGCTAACACCTAAAGGGGTTCCGCCCAGAACGGGTTAAGACATAATGCTAACACCTAAAGGGGTTCCGCCCAGAACGGGTTAAGACATAATGCTAACACCTAAAGGGGTTCCCGCCCAGAACGGGTTAAGACATAATGCTAACACCTAAAGGGGTTCCCGCCCAGAACGGGTTAAGACATAATGCTAACACCTAAAGGGGTTCCCGCCCAGAACGGGTTAAGACATAATGCTAACACCTAAAGGGGTTCCCGCCCAGAACGGGTTAAGACATAATGCTAACACCTAAAGGGGTTCCGCCCAGAACGGGTTAAGACATAATGCTAACACCTAAAGGGGTTCCGCCCAGAACGGGTTAAGACATAATGCTAACACCTAAAGGGGTTCCCGCCCAGAACGGGTTAAGACATAATGCTAACACCTAAAGGGGTTCCGCCCAGAACGGGTTAAGACATAATGCTAACACCTAAAGGGGTTCCGCCCAGAACGGGTTAAGACATAATGCTAACACCTAAAGGGGTTCCGCCCAGAACGGGTTAAGACATAATGCTAACACCTAAAGGGGTTCCCGCCCAGAACGGGTTAAGACATAATGCTAACACCTAAAGGGGTTCCGCCCAGAACGGGTTAAGACATAATGCTAACACCTAAAGGGGTTCCCGCCCATAACGGGTTAAGACATAATGCTAACACCTAAAGGGGTTCCCGCCCAGAACGGGTTAAGTCATACATAATGCTAACACCTAAAGGGGTTCCCGCCCATAACGGGTTAAGACATAATGCTAACACCTAAAGGGGTTCCGCCCAGAACGGGTTAAGACATAATGCTAACACCTAAAGGGGTTCCCGCCCATAACGGGTTAAGACATAATGCTAACACCTAAAGGGGTTCCGCCCATAACGGGTTAAGACATAATGCTAACACCTAAAGGGGTTCCGCCCAGAACGGGTTAAGACATAATGCTAACACCTAAAGGGGTTCCGCCCATAACGGGTTAAGACATAATGCTAACACCTAAAGGGGTTCCGCCCAGAACGGGTTAAGACATAATGCTAACACCTAAAGGGGTTCCCGCCCAGAACGGGTTAAGACATAATGCTAACACCTAAAGGGGTTCCGCCCAGAACGGGTTAAGACATAATGCTAACACCTAAAGGGGTTCCCGCCCATAACGGGTTAAGACATAATGCTAACACCTAAAGGGGTTCCGCCCAGAACGGGTTAAGACATAATGCTAACACCTAAAGGGGTTCCGCCCAGAACGGGTTAAGACATAATGCTAACACCTAAAGGGGTTCCGCCCAGAACGGGTTAAGACATAATGCTAACACCTAAAGGGGTTCCCGCCCATAACGGGTTAAGACATAATGCTAACACCTAAAGGGGTTCCGCCCAGAACGGGTTAAGACATAATGCTAACACCTAAAGGGGTTCCCGCCCAGAACGGGTTAAGTCATACATAATGCTAACACCTAAAGGGGTTCCGCCCAGAACGGGTTAAGACATAATGCTAACACCTAAAGGGGTTCCGCCCAGAACGGGTTAAGACATAATGCTAACACCTAAAGGGGTTCCGCCCAGAACGGGTTAAGACATAATGCTAACACCTAAAGGGGTTCCGCCCAGAACGGGTTAAGACATAATGCTAACACCTAAAGGGGTTCCGCCCAGAACGGGTTAAGACATAATGCTAACACCTAAAGGGGTTCCGCCCAGAACGGGTTAAGACATAATGCTAACACCTAAAGGGGTTCCCGCCCAGAACGGGTTAAGACATAATGCTAACACCTAAAGGGGTTCCGCCCAGAACGGGTTAAGACATAATGCTAACACCTAAAGGGGTTCCCGCCCATAACGGGTTAAGACATAATGCTAACACCTAAAGGGGTTCCCGCCCAGAACGGGTTAAGACATAATGCTAACACCTAAAGGGGTTCCCGCCCATAACGGGTTAAGACATAATGCTAACACCTAAAGGGGTTCCGCCCATAACGGGTTAAGACATAATGCTAACACCTAAAGGGGTTCCCGCCCAGAACGGGTTAAGACATAATGCTAACACCTAAAGGGGTTCCGCCCAGAACGGGTTAAGTCATACATAATGCTAACACCTAAAGGGGTTCCCGCCCAGAACGGGTTAAGTCATACATAATGCTAACACCTAAAGGGGTTCCGCCCAGAACGGGTTAAGACATAATGCTAACACCTAAAGGGGTTCCGCCCAGAACGGGTTAAGACATAATGCTAACACCTAAAGGGGTTCCGCCCAGAACGGGTTAAGACATAATGCTAACACCTAAAGGGGTTCCGCCCAGAACGGGTTAAGACATAATGCTAACACCTAAAGGGGTTCCG
The DNA here is from genome assembly GCF_951216825.1 of Electrona antarctica. Lineage (NCBI taxonomy): Eukaryota > Metazoa > Chordata > Actinopteri > Myctophiformes > Myctophidae > Electrona > Electrona antarctica. Next base: position 1,169,904 of record NC_136791.1, on the reverse strand, counting down.
CCCAGAACGGGTTAAGACATAATGCTAACACCTAAAGGGGTTCCGCCCAGAACGGGTTAAGACATAATGCTAACACCTAAAGGGGTTCCGCCCAGAACGGGTTAAGACATAATGCTAACACCTAAAGGGGTTCCCGCCCAGAACGGGTTAAGACATACATAATGCTAACACCTAAAGGGGTTCCCACCCAGAACGGGTTAAGACATAATGCTAACACCTAAAGGGGTTCCGCCCAGAACGGGTTAAGACATAATGCTAACACCTAAAGGGGTTCCCGCCCAGAACGGGTTAAGACATAATGCTAACACCTAAAGGGGTTCCCGCCCAGAACGGGTTAAGACATAATGCTAACACCTAAAGGGGTTCCCGCCCATAACGGGTTAAGACATAATGCTAACACCTAAAGGGGTTCCGCCCAGAACGGGTTAAGACATAATGCTAACACCTAAAGGGGTTCCCGCCCAGAACGGGTTAAGACATAATGCTAACACCTAAAGGGGTTCCCGCCCAGAACGGGTTAAGACATAATGCTAACACCTAAAGGGGTTCCGCCCAGAACGGGTTAAGACATAATGCTAACACCTAAAGGGGTTCCGCCCAGAACGGGTTAAGACATAATGCTAACACCTAAAGGGGTTCCGCCCAGAACGGGTTAAGACATAATGCTAACACCTAAAGGGGTTCCGCCCAGAACGGGTTAAGACATAATGCTAACACCTAAAGGGGTTCCCGCCCAGAACGGGTTAAGTCATACATAATGCTAACACCTAAAGGGGTTCCCGCCCAGAACGGGTTAAGACATAATGCTAACACCTAAAGGGGTTCCCGCCCAGAACGGGTTAAGACATAATGCTAACACCTAAAGGGGTTCCCGCCCAGAACGGGTTAAGACATAATGCTAACACCTAAAGGGGTTCCCGCCCATAACGGGTTAAGACATAATGCTAACACCTAAAGGGGTTCCCGCCCAGAACGGGTTAAGTCATACATAATGCTAACACCTAAAGGGGTTCCGCCCAGAACGGGTTAAGACATAATGCTAACACCTAAAGGGGTTCCGCCCAGAACGGGTTAAGACATAATGCTAACACCTAAAGGGGTTCCCGCCCAGAACGGGTTAAGACATAATGCTAACACCTAAAGGGGTTCCCGCCCAGAACGGGTTAAGACATAATGCTAACACCTAAAGGGGTTCCCGCCCAGAACGGGTTAAGACATAATGCTAACACCTAAAGGGGTTCCCGCCCAGAACGGGTTAAGACATAATGCTAACACCTAAAGGGGTTCCGCCCAGAACGGGTTAAGACATAATGCTAACACCTAAAGGGGTTCCGCCCAGAACGGGTTAAGACATAATGCTAACACCTAAAGGGGTTCCGCCCAGAACGGGTTAAGACATAATGCTAACACCTAAAGGGGTTCCGCCCAGAACGGGTTAAGACATAATGCTAACACCTAAAGGGGTTCCGCCCAGAACGGGTTAAGACATAATGCTAACACCTAAAGGGGTTCCGCCCAGAACGGGTTAAGACATAATGCTAACACCTAAAGGGGTTCCCGCCCAGAACGGGTTAAGACATAATGCTAACACCTAAAGGGGTTCCGCCCAGAACGGGTTAAGACATAATGCTAACACCTAAAGGGGTTCCCGCCCATAACGGGTTAAGACATAATGCTAACACCTAAAGGGGTTCCCGCCCAGAACGGGTTAAGTCATACATAATGCTAACACCTAAAGGGGTTCCCGCCCATAACGGGTTAAGACATAATGCTAACACCTAAAGGGGTTCCGCCCAGAACGGGTTAAGACATAATGCTAACACCTAAAGGGGTTCCCGCCCATAACGGGTTAAGACATAATGCTAACACCTAAAGGGGTTCCGCCCATAACGGGTTAAGACATAATGCTAACACCTAAAGGGGTTCCGCCCAGAACGGGTTAAGACATAATGCTAACACCTAAAGGGGTTCCGCCCATAACGGGTTAAGACATAATGCTAACACCTAAAGGGGTTCCGCCCAGAACGGGTTAAGACATAATGCTAACACCTAAAGGGGTTCCCGCCCAGAACGGGTTAAGACATAATGCTAACACCTAAAGGGGTTCCCGCCCATAACGGGTTAAGACATAATGCTAACACCTAAAGGGGTTCCCGCCCAGAACGGGTTAAGACATAATGCTAACACCTAAAGGGGTTCCGCCCAGAACGGGTTAAGACATAATGCTAACACCTAAAGGGGTTCCCGCCCATAACGGGTTAAGACATAATGCTAACACCTAAAGGGGTTCCGCCCAGAACGGGTTAAGACATAATGCTAACACCTAAAGGGGTTCCGCCCAGAACGGGTTAAGACATAATGCTAACACCTAAAGGGGTTCCGCCCAGAACGGGTTAAGACATAATGCTAACACCTAAAGGGGTTCCCGCCCATAACGGGTTAAGACATAATGCTAACACCTAAAGGGGTTCCGCCCAGAACGGGTTAAGACATAATGCTAACACCTAAAGGGGTTCCCGCCCAGAACGGGTTAAGTCATACATAATGCTAACACCTAAAGGGGTTCCGCCCAGAACGGGTTAAGACATAATGCTAACACCTAAAGGGGTTCCGCCCAGAACGGGTTAAGACATAATGCTAACACCTAAAGGGGTTCCGCCCAGAACGGGTTAAGACATAATGCTAACACCTAAAGGGGTTCCGCCCAGAACGGGTTAAGACATAATGCTAACACCTAAAGGGGTTCCGCCCAGAACGGGTTAAGACATAATGCTAACACCTAAAGGGGTTCCGCCCAGAACGGGTTAAGACATAATGCTAACACCTAAAGGGGTTCCCGCCCAGAACGGGTTAAGACATAATGCTAACACCTAAAGGGGTTCCGCCCAGAACGGGTTAAGACATAATGCTAACACCTAAAGGGGTTCCCGCCCATAACGGGTTAAGACATAATGCTAACACCTAAAGGGGTTCCCGCCCAGAACGGGTTAAGACATAATGCTAACACCTAAAGGGGTTCCCGCCCATAACGGGTTAAGACATAATGCTAACACCTAAAGGGGTTCCGCCCATAACGGGTTAAGACATAATGCTAACACCTAAAGGGGTTCCCGCCCAGAACGGGTTAAGACATAATGCTAACACCTAAAGGGGTTCCGCCCAGAACGGGTTAAGTCATACATAATGCTAACACCTAAAGGGGTTCCCGCCCAGAACGGGTTAAGTCATACATAATGCTAACACCTAAAGGGGTTCCGCCCAGAACGGGTTAAGACATAATGCTAACACCTAAAGGGGTTCCGCCCAGAACGGGTTAAGACATAATGCTAACACCTAAAGGGGTTCCCGCCCAGAACGGGTTAAGACATAATGCTAACACCTAAAGGGGTTCCGCCCATAACGGGTTAAGACATAATGCTAACACCTAAAGGGGTTCCCGCCCAGAACGGGTTAAGACATAATGCTAACACCTAAAGGGGTTCCGCCCAGAACGGGTTAAGTCATACATAATGCTAACACCTAAAGGGGTTCCCGCCCAGAACGGGTTAAGTCATACATAATGCTAACACCTAAAGGGGTTCCGCCCAGAACGGGTTAAGACATAATGCTAACACCTAAAGGGGTTCCCGCCCATAACGGGTTAAGACATAATGCTAACACCTAAAGGGGTTCCGCCCAGAACGGGTTAAGTCATACATAATGCTAACACCTAAAGGGGTTCCGCCCAGAACGGGTTAAGACATAATGCTAACACCTAAAGGGGTTCCGCCCAGAACGGGTTAAGACATAATGCTAACACCTAAAGGGGTTCCCGCCCATAACGGGTTAAGACATAATGCTAACACCTAAAGGGGTTCCGCCCAGAACGGGTTAAGACATAATGCTAACACCTAAAGGGGTTCCGCCCAGAACGGGTTAAGACATAATGCTAACACCTAAAGGGGTTCCGCCCAGAACGGGTTAAGACATAATGCTAACACCTAAAGGGGTTCCGCCCAGAACGGGTTAAGACATAATGCTAACACCTAAAGGGGTTCCCGCCCATAACGGGTTAAGACATAATGCTAACACCTAAAGGGGTTCCGCCCAGAACGGGTTAAGTCATACATAATGCTAACACCTAAAGGGGTTCCCGCCCAGAACGGGTTAAGACATAATGCTAACACCTAAAGGGGTTCCGCCCAGAACGGGTTAAGTCATACATAATGCTAACACCTAAAGGGGTTCCCGCCCAGAACGGGTTAAGACATAATGCTAACACCTAAAGGGGTTCCCGCCCATAACGGGTTAAGACATACATAATGCTAACACCTAAAGGGGTTCCGCCCAGAACGGGTTAAGACATAATGCTAACACCTAAAGGGGTTCCGCCCAGAACGGGTTAAGACATAATGCTAACACCTAAAGGGGTTCCCGCCCAGAACGGGTTAAGACATAATGCTAACACCTAAAGGGGTTCCGCCCAGAACGGGTTAAGACATAATGCTAACACCTAAAGGGGTTCCCGCCCAGAACGGGTTAAGACATAATGCTAACACCTAAAGGGGTTCCGCCCAGAACGGGTTAAGTCATACATAATGCTAACACCTAAAGGGGTTCCCGCCCAGAACGGGTTAAGACATACATAATGCTAACACCTAAAGGGGTTTCCGCCCAGAACGGGTTAACATAATGCTAACACCTAAAGGGGTTCCCGCCCAGAACGGGTTAAGACATACATAATGCTAACACCTAAAGGGGTTCCGCCCAGAACGGGTTAAGTCATACATAATGCTAACACCTAAAGGGGTTCCGCCCAGAACGGGTTAAGTCATACATAATGCTAACACCTAAAGGGGTTCCCGCCCAGAACGGGTTAAGACATAATGCTAACACCTAAAGGGGTTCCGCCCAGAACGGGTTAAGACATAATGCTAACACCTAAAGGGGTTCCGCCCAGAACGGGTTAAGTCATACATAATGCTAACACCTAAAGGGGTTCCCGCCCAGAACGGGTTAAGTCATACATAATGCTAACACCTAAAGGGGTTCCCGCCCAGAACGGGTTAAGACATAATGCTAACACCTAAAGGGGTTCCGCCCAGAACGGGTTAAGACATAATGCTAACACCTAAAGGGGTTCCCGCCCATAACGGGTTAAGACATAATGCTAACACCTAAAGGGGTTCCCGCCCAGAACGGGTTAAGTCATACATAATGCTAACACCTAAAGGGGTTCCGCCCAGAACGGGTTAAGACATAATGCTAACACCTAAAGGGGTTCCCGCCCATAACGGGTTAAGACATAATGCTAACACCTAAAGGGGTTCCGCCCAGAACGGGTTAAGACATAATGCTAACACCTAAAGGGGTTCCGCCCAGAACGGGTTAAGACATAATGCTAACACCTAAAGGGGTTCCCGCCCAGAACGGGTTAAGACATAATGCTAACACCTAAAGGGGTTCCGCCCAGAACGGGTTAAGACATAATGCTAACACCTAAAGGGGTTCCGCCCAGAACGGGTTAAGACATAATGCTAACACCTAAAGGGGTTCCCGCCCAGAACGGGTTAAGACATAATGCTAACACCTAAAGGGGTTCCGCCCAGAACGGGTTAAGTCATACATAATGCTAACACCTAAAGGGGTTCCGCCCAGAACGGGTTAAGTCATACATAATGCTAACACCTAAAGGGGTTCCGCCCAGAACGGGTTAAGTCATACATAATGCTAACACCTAAAGGGGTTCCCGCCCAGAACGGGTTAAGACATAATGCTAACACCTAAAGGGGTTCCCGCCCAGAACGGGTTAAGTCATACATAATGCTAACACCTAAAGGGGTTCCGCCCAGAACGGGTTAAGTCATACATAATGCTAACACCTAAAGGGGTTCCCGCCCAGAACGGGTTAAGTCATACATAGCTAAATGGAAGTAGCAATAGTTCAGCACAGGCTAACATAGATTTGTTCTATTTTTTTTTAGAGAGTTGTAAGATTAAAAAAAAAGATGTCTTTGGCCTGGATGGCTATTTGTTAAGTTCGCCGCCACCTTACCTACTCCTTCCACATTGATTTTGACTCATTCAAGGTATAGAACTTTTAAAGAACTTGTGTGCAATAGTACATCCATGTAAGGACTAGTCTAGTCTGTGTGATTGACTTGAGAGATGATCAGAGGAACAGAGTTTCTACCATTTCCGTTCTCACCTGGCCAGAAGTATGGATAGAGTCTCTCAGTGAAGGAGCAGCCAGTGAAAAAGTAGAGCTGGACTCTGGTCTCCACATCATAGAAGGAGACCAGACCCTCCTCACAATCCACAAACACTCCCACTTTCTGGACCTTCTCTCTTACAGGGAGGAGGACAGCAGTGTCAGCATAGGCCCAGTACTCATTTCCATTCCTCAACTTTATAGTCCAGTAACCATTGTTGTTTGGGCCCGGATCGATGAGACCCTTCCGGTTGATGGACTCTCTGACCACTCCTACATCCCAGCCAGTCTTCCCTCCAACCTGAACCTCATAGTAAAACCTTCCTGAGGAGAAGCTCTGTTTTCCTAAGACAGGCATAATTAGAGAATCTCTCTTTGTTCTCTGGGAGATTCTTCCGTATGTTTCCACGACTCACTTGCTTCCCATCGTCAGACAGGATGAGGTAGAGATTTGCTGTATCAGGGTCCAGAGTCACATTCACTGCATATCTCTTGATCATCCTCAGACAGGATGAGTATGGGATGTGCTGTATCAGGGTCCAGAGTCAATTTCACTGCTTATCTCTTGATCATCCTCAGCTCAACATCACCCATCCTCTCCATCTCCTGACTGAGTGTCTTCTCCAGCTGAGACACAGCTGTCCTCACAGCCTCCACATATGAAGACTGATGGACATTGACCTTCTTCCAGTCCTTGGTGGGTGGAGGGGTGTTGATGGATGTGAAGTTCTGGAGGAGGTGGAGGTGGTCTTCAGTGTGTGAGCGCTGCTTCAGCTCAGAGATTCTCTTCTCCAACAGAGTGATTTCCTGTTTCAGATCTTTGACGAAGCCTTCAGCCTGTTTCTCTGTTGTGTTCTGCTTCTGTTCAATCACACCAATGAGCTCAGCCTGGCTTCTCTCAATACAGCTGATCAGAGCACTGAAGACCTGCACACTGTCTGCTATCACTGCGTCTGCAGATTTCCTGCTGAGCTCTACTGAGCGTTTGACCTCCTGAATCTTCACTCGTCTCTCCTGGATCATCTGCTGGATTTCAGCCTCTGTCTTTCTGTCAGACTGCTCTAGAGGATGGAGAACGCCTGCGGACTCCATTTACACACACGGACAATAACTGGAAATATTATTTAGAATACTTTAAACCGATTAAACTGTTCAGAGACAAGTCTAAGCCACTCACACTGCGGGAATAATCTTTTAAATAGAGATCCTCAAATCATCCAGTCATCAAATATGACGACAGTTTTGCCCAAATTTGGAGTTCCACGTGACTTCCGACCGGCCTCCAAGTACTCTTGATTACTCTGAGTACTCTGGTTTGAACTACACGAAACATAATCAGGTTCAAATGACCTTCGGGGGGCACGGTGGCACGGTGGTCGGTAGTGCTGTCGCCTCACAGCTAGAAGGTCCTGGGTTCGATTCCCGCTGGGGACGCTGGGGGGCGTGTTCTCTCCTCCGCGTCATCAGTGCCCATACCCGAGGCGGGGTTTGCCGAAAGGGCCTTTCTGTGTTCAGTTTGCATGTTCTCCCCGTGTCCCCTAGGCGCGTCGTGAGCTTGTAGATCGCCATTACGGCGGCATCAAGGCCCGCCAAAATACATTTTAGGTCGACTAAATCAACTGTACATTTAGTCGACTAAAATCTCACGACATTTAGTCGACTCCGGGTGACTAAAATGTGAACACAAAATCAACACGCTGTTTATTATCACATGTGCATGCTGGTACTTCATGTTTGTATTCTGCTTAGTAACATGGTTTTATTGTGCAATGGGTATCTTTTCTCCATATGAACTCTGCTATTTAGGGTTGAAACAGTGGGGTGGGAGCGGCTATCTTTGGGAGAGCTTTTGTTTTGTTTTGTCCTGTCTGTATGTATGGTTATACTGTTGTATTGTTTTGTACAATGTATCTGTGTTGAGGACCCCCTCTAAAATGAGATGAGACATCTCAAGGGGCTTATCCTTTCAATAAAGGTGTGTATATGTATATATATATATATATACTGACTCCTCAGTGTGTGTTTTCAGACGGCCAGGTGATCCCTCTGGTGGAGCTGTCGGCCAAGCAGGTAGCGTTCCACATCCCCTTCGAGGTGGTGGAGAAGGTCTACCCTCCGGTCCCCGAGCAGCTGCAGCTCCGCATCGCCTACTGGAGCTTCCCCGAGAACGAGGAGGACATCAGGTATGCACGCACGCACGCACGCACGCTACGCTACGCACGCACGCACGCTACGCTACGCACGCACGCATGCACGCACGCACGCAAAGTTTGGGAACCCCTGGTCTAGAGGGGCGGGTGCCGCAGGGATCAATGCGTTGGATCCTATTGGCTCACCCATCTGAGTCCCCGCCCCCCCTCCTCCCTTCCCCTCCCCGGTAGAAAACACCAAATTTGGAGCGACGCCCCTCTCTCTGGACTAGTGTAGACACACCTCTGGTTCAGATGCACAGCCCCCGTGCCTGCCAACCTCTAGACCAATCAGTGAACGGGGTGATAGCCCAGAGTCAAAGGGTAGATGTCGCTGTCGGTCGGTGAAAACAGATGTCAGGGTGAGCGGTGAGTCGCTTACCACCTAGTCTCGTGTTGCCAGACTGTTGCCTCTCGCAATTTCCATATGCTTCCGTCATACAGTCTGGAGCAACGGAAGCTCTGATCATGAGTAAAATACAAATGCTTCCGTCATACAGTCTGGAGCAACGGAAGCTCTGATCATGAGTCAAATATAAATGCTTCCGTCATACAGTCTGGAGCAACGGAAGCTCTGATCATGAGTCAAATATAAATGCTTCCGTCATACAGTCTGGAGCAACGGAAGCTCTGATCATGAGTAAAATATAAATGCTTCCGTCGTACAGTCTGGAGCAACGGAAGCTCTGATCATGAGTAAAATATAAATGCTTCCGTCGTACAGTCTGGAGCAACGGAAGCTCTGATCATGAGTAAAATATAAATGCTTCCGTCATACAGTCTGGAGCAACGGAAGCTCTGATCATGAGTCAAATATAAATGCTCCCGTCATACAGTCTGGAGCAACGGAAGCTCTGATCACGAGTAAAATACAAATGCTTCCGTCATACAGTCTGGAGCAACGGAAGCTCTGATCACGAGTAAAATACAAATGCTTCCGTCATACAGTCTGGAGCAACGGAAGCTCTGATCATGAGTAAAATATAAATGCTTCCGTCATACAGTCTGGAGCAACGGAAGCTCTGATCATGAGTAAAATACAAATGCTTCCGTCATACAGTCTGGAGCAACGGAAGCTCTGATCATGAGTAAAATATAAATGCTTCCGTCATACAGTCTGGAGCAACGGAAGCTCTGATCATGAGTCAAATATAAATGCTTCCGTCGTACAGTCTGGAGCAACGGAAGCTCTGATCATGAGTCAAATATAAATGCTTCCGTCATACAGTCTGGAGCAACGGAAGCTCTGATCATGAGTAAAATACAAATGCTTCCGTCATACAGTCTGGAGCAACGGAAGCTCTGATCATGAGTAAAATATAAATGCTTCCGTCATACAGTCTGGAGCAACGGAAGCTCTGATCATGAGTAAAATATAAATGCTTCCGTCGTACAGTCTGGAGCAACGGAAGCTCTGATCATGAGTCAAATATAAATGCTTCCGTCGTACAGTCTGGAGCAACGGAAGCTCTGATCATGAGTCAAATATAAATGCTTCCGTCATACAGTCTGGAGCAACGGAAGCTCTGATCATGAGTCAAATATAAATGCTTCCGTCATACAGTCTGGAGCAACGGAAGCTCTGATCATGAGTAAAATACAAATGCTTCCGTCATACAGTCTGGAGCAACGGAAGCTCTGATCATGAGTAAAATATAAATGCTTCTCATAAAATGTATGAGAAGCTGTGTGTGCAACAGAAGCAGAGATAAATGTGTGTGGGTTCCCAAAGTGTGGTCCGCGGACCCCTAGGGGTACCCGAAATAATCCCCGCCCCCCCCAAAAAAAAGTGTGTGTGTGACGGTGTTCCTTGCTCCTCACAGACAAAACACCAGCATACTGAGTAAGAACAGCCGAGTAGAAGGACAACCTTTTCACTCTCTCTCTCTCTCTCTCTCTCTCTCTCTCTCTCTCTCTCTCTCTCTCTGTAGGCTGTACTCCTGTCTAGCCAATGGGAGTCCAGACGAGTTCCAACGAGGGGAGCAACTGTACCGCATCAGAGCTGTCAAAGACCCTCTGCAGATAGGTGGGTTCATTCATTCATTCATCCATCCATTCATTCATTCATTCATTCATTCATTCATTCATTCATTCATCCATCCATTCATCTTTAGTGTAATTGAAGCCAGGCCCCAGCCAGCCAGCCCGTACGTGTCCGCACTACAAACTCGCAGCGCGGCAGTTGTCCGATTGTCTTCAAATTTGCCACAGAAATCGCTCACAGCTCTGGCACGACAACCGTTTACTTTCCCCACCTACGGTACGCGTATCTCCACTTCTATTGAGCATAACATAATGCTAACACCAAAAGGGGTTCCCGCCCAAAATGGGTTAATTTATCTGCGTAATGCAGCTGGACAGCACGTCTACTTCACCCCCATTACGACCTTTCCTTCGTTTTAGCGATTTTAGCTATTTTTGACAGGGGGGTGGTGGCAAGATATTTTTTTTGCGGCTTACGCCTTTTATTGGTTTTTTGAAGGGACAGTAGGCTGACAGGAAACGGGAGAGAGATGGGGGAAGACATGCAGTAAAGGCCGTGTCGGGCTCGGGAGTCGAACCCGCGGCACACTGCGACTGGATTACCAGTCGGGTGCCCAGACGGTTACGCCACCGCCTGGGCCTAAATATGTATTTCTTTACACAATTTTATAGCGATTTTTTTTAAATTATTTACTATAGTCCTACTAGACCCCAAGAAATTACATCTGGCCACAAAAGATCACGGATCTACTGAATGTGAAGGGGGGTATGACATCATCATCATACCCGGAAGTTATGCAGGAACGCCTACTGAGTGGCAAAAAACTGCTGTTTGGCCTCGACAGCCCATACATCCAATCAGAACAGTCCTATCTGATTGACAGCCCATACATCCAATCAGAACAGTCCTATCTGATTGACAGCCCATACACAGTGATGTAAATAGGGTGCGTTTTGCGTCCCAAAACGCACTTTATAGTTTTGGGCCGCAACCTCCGCTCAATCTTTGCGTCCCGTGGACGCAAAGTGCACACAGTAATAATGTGTGCACACAGTAATAATAATCCACGTGAAGAAGAAAAAATCGCGGGGGGAAAAAATGCGGTAAAACAATAATCTACGGACACGATCATTTTGCATGCCCGCATCCGACCTCATCCTATGTTATAAAAAATAAAATCCACGTAGGAATCGTTCTTGTAGAACCACTAGTCTGTAACAACACTGTCAACACAGCGCGCTGTGCGCCGCCATGTTGGCTCTGACTGAGCGCACTCAGCGCAGCCTCTAGACTAGAGCTGTTTAGAGACAGAGAGTGACGACAATAGAGTGATCAGTGACGCATGCAGCCCCACGAATAAGCAGTGAACGGAGATGTCGCAACTCTCGCAACTAAACGGCGCTGCCTCCGACAGAAATATTTAGGGGAACATGTTTTAGCGTGACAAGCAGACCCGATTCAATGGGAAACACACATTGTGTAACACACGCCGATATTTTGACTAAGTATAATAATTGCAACTGCAAACAACTTTTGGTTTAAGCTATGTTAAATCCACTGTTGCCCACTATTAGTATTCCTTACTGAGTTGTGCCTTCTAATACTACTAGCCTACATTAAAAAATATACTGTATAGGCCTATTTGATATGTTTTTTTTTTTTTTTTTATAAAATAAAATAAAACATGTTTTATTATTATTTTTTTTGAGTGGTGCAACCACTCCCTTACGGAGCTATGTGTGTGGGTGGGTTGCTGGGTGTCTGGGTATGAGCACGAAAACAGCATGGTTGTTTTTCACCATCTGTGCGCAACCTAATGCACACACAAACACACACGCACGTATTAACTGTATGCTTTCGGGGGTGCCAGTACATTACAGTACAGTAGAGGGGCCGCCACACGGTAACTCTGTCATTCTCAACCGTTTCGGACGCGACGCGGCACGCCGGAACCGGCCCGGCCCCCTGCCCGTGTTCCTGGGGGTCTGGAACATCCCCCCCCCCCCCCCCCCCCCCCCGCCCGCGAACCCCCACACAGAGTTGCACCACTCACTTCACACAGGTGTGATTTTTTTTGGGACTCATAAGAATTTTTTGGGACTCATTTGAATGACCACCTGTGCATCCCGGGACCCATTACATTGAAAACCTATTTACATCACTGCATACATCCAATCAGAACAGTCCTATCTGATGGACAGCCCATACATCCAATCAGAACAGTCCTATCTGATGGACAGCCCATACATCCAATCAGAACAGTCCTATCTGATGGACAGCCCATACATCCAATCAGAACAGTCCTATCTGATGGACAGCCCATACATCCAATCAGAACAGTCCTATCTGATGGACAGCCCATACATCCAATCAGAACAGTCCTATCTGATGGACAGCCCATACATCCAATCAGAACAGTCCTATCTGATGGACAGCCCATACATCCAATCAGAACAGTCCTATCTGATGGACAGCCCATACATCCAATCAGAACAGTCCTATCTGATGGACAGCCCATACATCCAATCAGAACAGTCCTATCTGATGGACAGCCCATACATCCAATCAGAACAGTCCTATCTGATGGACAGCCCATACATCCAATCAGAACAGTCCTATCTGATGGACAGCCCATACATCCAATCAGAACAGTCCTATCTGATGGACAGCCCATACATCCAATCAGAACAGTCCTATCTGATGGACAGCCCATACATCCAATCAGAACAGTCCTATCTGATTGACAGCCCATACATCCAATCAGAACAGTCCTATCTGATTGACAGCCCATACATCCAATCAGAACAGTCCTATCTGATTGACAGCCCATACATCCAATCAGAACAGTCCTATCTGATTGACAGCCCATACATCCACACAGAAAAGTCCTATCTGATTGACAGCCCATACATCCACACAGAAAAGTCCTATCTGATTGACAGCCCATACATCCAATCAGAACAGTCCTATCTGATTGACAGCCCATACATCCAATCAGAACAGTCCTATCTGATTGACAGCCCATACATCCAATCAGAACAGTCCTATCTGATTGACAGCCCATACATCCAATCAGAACAGTCCTATCTGATTGACAGCCCATACATCCAATCAGAACAGTCCTATCTGATTGACAGCCCATACATCCAATCAGAACAGTCCTATCTGATCGACAGCCCATACATCCAATCAGAACAGTCCTATCTGATCGACAGCCCATAGAGACAGCGGCCCCACTTCTGATCCGTTTGTACTGTACTGTACTGCAGCTGCCAATGCAATCCCTATGAGAGGCATCATGAAATACCCTAATTTCACTGGTTCATTACTGAGGATATAGCGATTTTTTTTGTGTTCTAATAAAGTGTCCCATATGTTTGATTTGTCCTTTTCAATGTCAAATACCTGCCATCTCAATATACATCCTACAATGTACTATAATATACTCCATCAGTTTGTGAAAAGTGCTAGCATTGTAAATCTCAAGTCAAAGTGGTCGCACGGTATATACGTCACGGTTGCATCCCTTGAGGTTTTCAATACCCAGATATATTTGTTGTATTTCGTTTTATATGCTATGTATTTGTTGAAAATGATCTAAACAGCATCTTGCAAGACTATTATTAATACTCATCTGGAGAATTCACTAGGTAGTTGAAAATGTCAGGATGTCACTCCTCCATTTAGCTGGGTTATTTTCCCATGCAACTATTCAGCAAAGTTAATTATACAACAAGTTGACAACGGTAAAACACACCGTCGGAGCTCCGTGGTAGGTAGAACATATATAGTAAGCTGTAAGCCTGTGACATGTTCAAAATATAGACATGAATAACAAAGTCAGTCGGGATCGGGATGTATATTGAGAATTCCACTCTTCAAAGTCGGCGCTCGTAGCCTCGTAAAGGCAGTGACGTCCCTTAAAAGCGACTGTCTGCCGTCTCCCCTCTGCTCCGTTAACATTATGGGTAACTCATTCAAGTGGTAAATTAAATGTGAAATACATCCTCTATTGAGAAAACAACAATATATGTTGACAAAGACACTTCATACATTTGGAAACATATTTTTATTCAAATCAATATAGTCTTCAGTTAATTTCATATTATTTTAAAAGTAGGCTAACTACAGTTGAATTTCAATGGACTTCTATGGGCTGGCCTGCAGTATCCGTGCCAACGGACCAGAAGTGGTTCTATGGGCTGGCCTGCAGTATCCGTGCCAACGGACCAGAGGTGGTTCTATGGGCTGGCCTGCAGTATCCGTGCCAACGGACCAGAGGTGGTTCTATGGGCTGGCCTGCAGTATCCGTGCCAACGGACCAGAGGTGGTTCTATGGGCTGGCCTGCAGTATCCGTGCCAACGGACCAGAGGTGGTTCTATGGGCTGGCCTGCAGTATCCGTGCCAACGGACCAGAGGTGGTTCTATGGGCTGGCCTGCAGTATCCGTGCCAACGGACCAGAGGTGGTTCTATGGGCTGGCCTGCAGTATCCGTGCCAACGGACCAGAGGTGGTTCTATGGGCTGGCCTGCAGTATCCGTGCCAACGGACCAGAGGTGGTTCTATGGGCTGGCCTGCAGTATCCGTGCCAACGGACCAGAAGTGGTTCTATGGGCTGGCCTGCAGTATCCGTGCCAACGGACCAGAAGTGGTTCTATGGGCTGGCCTGCAGTATCCGTGCCAACGGACCAGAAGTGGTTCTATGGGCTGGCCTGCAGTATCCGTGCCAACGGACCAGAAGTGGTTCTATGGGCTGGCCTGCAGTATCCGTGCCAACGGACCAGAAGTGGTTCTATGGGCTGGCCTGCAGTATCCGTGCCAACGGACCAGAGGTGGTTCTATGGGCTGGCCTGCAGTATCCGTGCCAACGGACCAGAGGTGGTTCTATGGGCTGGCCTGCAGTATCCGTGCCAACGGACCAGAAGTGGACGCTGTCTCATTTGGGGGCGTGACATTTGTAGTCCCCGTGTGTCTCTATACATCCGAATAGAAAAGTCCTATCTGATTGACAGCCCATACATCCAATCAGAACAGTCCTATCTGATCGACAGCTCATACATCCAATCAGAACAGTCTTATCTGATTGACAGCCCATACATCCAATCAGAACAGTCCTATCTGATTGACAGCCCATACATCCAATCAGAACAGTCCTATCTGATTGACAGCCCATACATCCAATCAGAAAAGTCTGATTGCATTTCATGACGTTAATACTCTATACAAAAACAACTCACAGCACCTTGAAACTAGTTTTAAGGTCAACCACATCAATGCAACTCCTTGCTTCTGCCTTTGGGGATAAAGGTTGCAAGGAGTTGGCGTGGTGAATCATTGGTGAGGTTTGGGAAGAGAAGAGGTCTGCTATCTTGGTGCGTGCGTGCGTGCGTGCGTGCGTGCGTGCGTGCGTGCGTGCGTGCGTGCGTGCCATTATTAAGACCATAGTAGAGTTCACAGTGAGGTAATGGAAACCACAGCTCCCCTAGGAGCCACTGGGCGAGAAACACAGAGAGAGAGAGAAGTAGGTTAAAGGCGTGCGTGTGTGTGCTTGTGTGTGTGTGTGTGTTAATGGAGGCAGGAAGTGTCTTCCTGGTCCTGTGAGAGCTCATCATTCTAAGAGAGCTTCTACCACTGTCCTTCCTCTGTCCTCTCTCTACCTCACTCTCTCTCCGTCTCTCTCACCTCACCCCCACCTCTCTCTGTCTCTGTCTCTGTCTCTCTCTCTCTCTCTCTCTCTCTCTCTCTCTCTCTCTCTCTCTCTCTCTACCTCACTCCCCACCTCTCTCTCTCCGTCTCTGTCTCTCTCTCTCTCTCTCTACCTCACTCCCCACCTCTCTCTCTCCGTCTCTCTCACCTCACCCCCACCTCTCTCTCTCTCTCTCTCTCTCTCTCTCTCTCTCTCTCTCTCTCTCTCTCTCTCTCTCTCTCTCTACCTCTCTACCTCTCTACCTCTCTCTCTCTACCTCACTCCCCACCTCTCTCTCTCTCTCTCTACCTCTCTACCTCTCTCTCTCTCTCTCTCTCTCTACCTCACTCCCCACCTCTCTCTCTCTCTCTCTCTACCTCTCTCTCTACCTCTCTACCTCTCTCTCTCTCTCTCTCTCTACCTCACTCCCCACCTCTCTCTCTCTCTCTCTACCTCTCTACCTCTCTCTCTCTCTCTCTCTCTCTCTCTCTCTCTCTCTCTCCGCCCCCCAGCTCTCTCTCTCTCTCTGTGACCCCTCCTCCTCCTCCAAACCTCCTCTAGTCATTTCCTGCTTGGTAACCGAAGGCCTCCAGTCAGCCAGTCTGCTGCTGCTTCACTCTTTAGAACCCAGACTTTACCAGATCTAACAAGCTCAGGGCACGTTGTTCCGTGATGCCTTCTGAGCTTGCAGATCTGCTATTTTCAGCGCCCGACAACCTTTTCACTTGTCTGCCATTGTCGTAATTCTTTTTTACAGCGTGCGTTTACGGCAGGCGTGTATCGCCTGAAAAGGCATCCAGAGTTTGGAACAACATATTTTCAGATGGGGGTCCGTGGTCAAACACAACTAACTATGGGGGTCCTTGACATGAAAAAGGTTGAGCACCACTGACTTAGAAACACAGAAACACAGCTTATTCAGAAAACCTCTGGTCTAAAGTTCCAGAGATTCCAGGTGTCTGCCCGACAACCATAGATTCCAGGTGTCTGCCAGACAACCATAGATTCCAGGTGTCTGCCCGACAACCATAGATTCCAGGTGTCTGCCAGACAACCATAGATTCCAGGTGTCTGCCCGACAACCATAGATTCCAGGTGTCTGCCAGACAACCATAGATTCCAGGTGTCTGCCAGACAACCATAGATTCCAGGTGTCTGCCAGACAACGATAGATTCCAGGTGTCTGCCAGACAACCATAGATTCCAGGTGTCTGCCCGACAACCATAGATTCCAGGTGTCTGCCCGACAACGATAGATTCCAGGTGTCTGCCCGACAACGATAGATTCCAGGTGTCTGCCCGACAACCATAGATTCCAGGTGTCTGCCCGACAACGATAGATTCCAGGTGTCTGCCCGACAACGATAGATTCCAGGTGTCTGCCCGACAACCATAGATTCCAGGTGTCTGCCCGACAACGATAGATTCCAGGTGTCTGCCCGACAACGATAGATTCCAGGTGTCTGCCCGACAACGATAGATTCCAGGTGTCTGCCCGACAACGATAGATTCCAGGTGTCTGCCAGACAACCATAGATTCCAGGTGTCTGCCCGACAACGATAGATTCCAGGTGTCTGCCCGACAACGATAGATTCCAGGTGTCTGCCCGACAACGATAGATTCCAGGTGTCTGCCAGACAACGATAGATTCCAGGTGTCTGCCCGACAACGATAGATTCCAGGTGTCTGCTCGACAACGATAGATTCCAGGTGTCTGCCCGACAACGATAGATTCCAGGTGTCTGCTCGACAACCATAGATTCCAGGTGTCTGCTCGACAACGATAGATTCCAGGTGTCTGCTCGACAACGATAGATTCCAGGTGTCTGCCCGACAACGATAGATTCCAGGTGTCTGCCCGACAACGATAGATTCCAGGTGTCTGCCCGACAACCATAGATTCCAGGTGTCTGCCAGACAACCATAGATTCCAGGTGTCTGCCCGACAACCATAGATTCCAGGTGTCTGCCCGACAACCATAGATTCCAGGTGTCTGCCCGACAACGATAGATTCCAGGTGTCTGCCAGACAACCATAGATTCCAGGTGTCTGCTCGACAACCATAGATTCCAGGTGTCTGCTCGACAACGATAGATTCCAGGTGTCTGCTCGACAACGATAGATTCCAGGTGTCTGCCCGACAACGATAGATTCCAGGTGTCTGCTCGACAACGATGTATATTTAGCATCCGTCACTGTCCAAACTGCAACGTGAAGAGGCAGTTAGAACATCATTAATGCCAGACGAACACCTTGTCTGTCTCGTAGCCTCGGCCCACAGCCAGACAGACGAACACCTTGTCTGTCTCGTAGCCTCGGCCCACAGCCAGACAGACGAACACCTTGTCTGTCTCGTAGCCTCGGCCCACAGCCAGACAGACGAACACCTTGTCTGTCTCGTAGCCTCGGCCCACAGCCAGACAGACGAACACCTTGTCTGTCTCGTAGCCTCGGCCCACAGCCAGACAGACGAACACCTTGTCTGTCTCGTAGCCTCGGCCCACAGCCAGACAGACGAACACCTTGTCTGTCTCGTAGCCTCGGCCCACAGCCAGACAGACGAACACCTTGTCTGTCTCGTAGCCTCGGCCCACAGCCAGACAGACGAACACCTTGTCTGTCTCGTAGCCTCGGCCCACAGCCAGACAGACGAACACCTTGTCTGTCTCGTAGCCTCGGCCCACAGCCAGACAGACGAACACCTTGTCTGTCTCGTAGCCTCGGCCCACAGCCAGACAGACGAACACCTTGTCTGTCTCGTAGCCTCAGCCCACAGCCAGACAGACTCACTCAACCAACGCCTTCATTTGCATGTTGGATGTAAAAAACTATATGAATATGTCAATCATGTTCTGCATGGATGAACATACCCATAACTTCATCAATGACATTAATAGCAGGCACTGAGAACTCATCTTGCTGCCATTCACATCCTATTAAACGAGGGGACGTTTAATCTGTTAGTCCTAATGCACTCACACATATGTAGTCAAGTCAACAATAATCTAAAACAACAATCGATCACCTCCTCTCCCTCTGACCTGCTGACAGGTGACATTTCAATCGATCACCTCCTCTCCCTCTGACCTGCTGACAGGTGACATTTCAATCGATCACCTCCTCTCCCTCTGACCTGCTGACAGGTGACATTTCAATCCATCACCTCCTCTCCCTCTGACCTGCTGACAGGTGACATTTCAATCGATCACCTCCTCTCCCTCTGACCTGCTGACAGGTGACATTGATCACCTCCTCTCCATCTGACCTGCTGACAGGTGACATTTTAGGTCTGTTTTAAAGGAGGCCAATGATTTGCTCGTTTTAGCAGCGACAAGTAGCAGCAATTTATTCAAATGTAATTGAATTAAAGTTAGTTGTTCTGTTTATATAACATCATTTATATGTACCGAGATCATTTGCTGTAAGCAGCGTAGGGTATAAACAGTGTACACACAATGGTGTGTATTCCTTAAGGTGCTTGTATTCCATTTGACATCCTTCTCCTGTCACAGCAGCTCACAAATCTCGCTGCTGTGTTTGCACATTGTTGTACTTCACCCAACAGATATGGGAGTTTTTTGTCATTAGTCATGTTTTCAAACTCTCCTCCTCCACTCTTTGGGAAGTGTGTCGCTGATGTCTTGGTACAGTGGACAGCCGGTTAGGAAGTGTAGCTCAGTCTCTACCTCGTTTTGTGTGCAGTGGGTGCACAGTCTGTCTTCTCTCGGGAGCCAGGTCTGCCTATGGCGGCCTTTCTCAATCGCAAGACTGTGTTCACTGAGTCTCTCTCTCTCTCCTCTCTCCCCGCCCAGGCTTCCACCTCAGTGCGACGGTGGTGACCTCCCAGGTTAACTCTCTCTCTCTCAGGTTCTCCAGTGTGACGGTAGTCTCTCTCTCTCTCTCTCTCTCTCCAGGCTTCCACCTCAGTGCGACGGTGGTGACCTCCCAGGTTAACTCTCTCTCTCTCAGGTTCTCCAGTGTGACGGTAGTCTCTCTCTCTCTCTCTCTCTCCAGGGTTCCACCTCAGTGCGACGGTGGTGACCTCCCAGGTTAACTCTCTCTCTCTCAGGTTCTCCAGTGTGACGGTAGTCTCTCTCTCTCCAGGGTTCCACCTCAGTGCGACGGTGGTGACCTCCCAGGTTAACTCTCTCTCTCTCTCAGGTTCTCCAGTGTGACGGTAGTCTCTCTCTCTCTCTCCAGGGTTCCACCTCAGTGCGACGGTGGTGACCTCCCAGGTTAACTCTCTCTCTCTCAGGTTCTCCAGTGTGACGGTAGTCTCTCTCTCTCTCTCTCTCTCTCCAGGGTTCCACCTCAGTGCGACGGTGGTGACCTCCCAGGTTAACTCTCTCTCTCTCAGGTTCTCCAGTGTGACGGTAGTCTCTCTCTCTCTCTCTCTCTCTCCAGGGTTCCACCTCAGTGCGACGGTGGTGACCTCCCAAGCGGGTCAGTCCAAAGGGGCGTACAACGTGGCGGTGATGTTCGACCGCTGCCGCATCACTTCCTGTAGCTGTACCTGCGGCGCCGGCGCCAAGTGGTGCGCCCACGTGGTGGCGCTGTGCCTCTTCAGGATACACAACGTAAGTGTGTGCGTGTTTGTGTGTGTGTGTGTGTGCGTGTGTGTGTGCGTGCGTGCGTGCGTGCGTGCGTGTGTGTGTGTGTGTGTGCGTGCGTGCGTGTACGTGAGTGTAAGAGAAATTGGTGGTGTTGAAACGTTTGGTAAATCAGTAGATCAACAAGCTTGCAGCGTGTCACATCGTGACACGATATGAACTTGTAGATCTGCTATTGTCAAATAAATGATTTACTGTAGGATCAATAGAGTGCGTGCGCGTGTGTGCGTGCGCGTGTGTGCGTGCGCACGTGTGTGTGCGTGCGTGAGCAATTTGCATGGACGCTCTGTTTGAGGAGCGGTTGTGTGAAGACGTCCGTCGCTACGCTCCCTCCTGCATCTTTTTGCCAGGTGAAGACTAACGACCTAGTCATGATTAGGGATGGAGCTCGATAACCGATACCCGAAAGAACCCGATAACAAGCTTATCGAGTACCCGTTATCAATAAGCTTTGGGTTT